>NC_073306.1:27313718-27614347 GCF_027595985.1 Sorex araneus | reverse complement strand
AGAAAGTATGAATTTTGTGGGGGAAATTCTAGTGGGAACAGTATTTTTTTTTCTTGAGGGGAGAAGACTACACCCAGAATTGCTCAGGGTTCACTCATGGCAGAGCTCAGAGCACCAGATGGATGTAGTGCTGGAGATCGAACAGGAGTTGGCTTCATGGAAGACAAGCACCTTAACCCTTGTACTCTCTCTTAGCCTCTCTTGTGGGAGCAAGTTTTAAAAGGAAACTAGTTAGTAAGGGCTGAATGAATATTTTCTTTCCCACGTTTAAATAATTGAACTGAATCAAACTTCTGCTGTCTCCTATCACTCGGTTCTGCAGACACTTGTCCTACTCAGTGGTGTCCCCTAAGTGTCAGCAGCTCTGGTGGGACAGGTCGAGAATCAGTGCACCCCACTTTCCCCCGGTTGCTTGCTCACATCTTTCTCCACCAAGGGAGCTCCTTTTATTTATCCCATAAGACTGCAGGGCTTGTCTGCTGAGCCTGCCCTGATCTAGGACTCAAGGTTGTTCCCATGTTGGGAGCATGAATATGTTCACGTTCCAGCACCTGGTCAGAACAGGCTCTGGGCCATGTGTGTGGAAAGGCTGAGGTGCTCTTGACAAATGTGCAGGGTCAGCTGGGGGGAGTCATTTTATGGCTGTTAGAAAGTCAGATGTGAGATAAGAACGCATTTCTCATCTACATGAGAATGCCCATGCTTTGCTCTGCACACACCCATATTTCTTCTTTTGACCTTTTTAAATGATTGCTTTCTGGTTGGTGGCAGGGAGTCGAGAGGTCATCTGGAAAGCTTTGAATATAGCTTGACAGACATACCTAGGTGTAATACGTATGTATGTACATTATCACTATTATTTTTGGCTTGAATGTCCTGGGAATCGAACTCAGGTCTTCTGAATGTGGGGCTATTGCCCTAGCACTCAGTCCTGTCTGTGGCTCCTGACTGGGTTCTAATTAGAGCTCCATACAAACTTTCTATTTTATGTTTGTTTTGTTGGTTTTGCAATGATGGAGTGGAACTCAGCTTTTATGCCATGACCATGGATGCAGGAACTTTCTGGATAGTTTGTTTGGGGGCCATGCCCGCCTATCTCAGGACTTACTCCTGCTCTGCACTCAGCAATCACTCTTGGTGGCAGGGCTCCACATAAGGTGCCAGGGTTCAAATCCTGGTTTGGCCATGTGTAAGGCAAATGCCCTACCCACTGTACTATTGCTCTGACCCTTATAGGAACTCTCTGAAGAAAGCTGGGTAAGGGTCTTTTGTTCTGGACTTTAGTTTTCTCATCTGGAAAACGATCCCAATAAAACCTACCTCACTGAAGTGCTGGAGTAATCCAGTAGGTGGTTTGAGCAGTTTTTAAGCCTTTGTAGAAATATTAGTGACATTAAGCAAATCCTTTAAGCTGCTCCTGCCTGACTTCTCCCTGAGAGACCAGAAAGGGTGACTGACCATGTGGTGATGGAGAATGTAGAGTTTTGAACCAAATTGAGGTATGTGCCATGTTTTAGCTGGTGGACAAGTCAGCTCAGCTCTCTGGCGCAGTTTCCTCAGAAATGATGAACACCGTCTTCAAAAGTTTCTGTAAAATAAAATAAGCATGATATATGCAGGTACTTTAGGATATTTCTAATATTCAACAATCAAACACATTCCATATTATGTAACTCCATAATAGTTTTATGTAGTCTTTAATTCTGTCTAAAACTTATGGCAGTGCCTGACTTCAAGTAGCAGCTACACACGGCCATGGAGTATTCATCCTGGTGGAGGACAGCAGGTGCCAGGATGTACCAAGCTGCTGAGAAGATGGTGTGGGGGCTGCAGAGGGGGTGAAGTGGGGGGCTTGAAGTGAAGTGAAGCCAAGTGGAAGGTGGGAGCCCAGAAAGTCCTTTCAGTGGCTTGGGTACCTCTGCATGCTGGATTCACAGGAATTTGCTGATAAAACCAACAAAATAACCCAGGTTTGCAAATGATTTCCTCCTTCTCCTCTTAAGAAACTTGGGGAAGTCATCTCTCTAAAACAAGGCGTTCTGACTTCCTAGCGTTTGCTTGGGCATCATAGTCAGTGCAGTCCAAGTGGGTGCTGAGAATGGCACACCCCTCCCTCCTGTGCCAGCTGAGGCCCCCCTCAGGTCCCTGATGCAGTGAGCTGTTGCTCATCTGTACTGAGGGAGAAAAATGGCTGAGAACTCAGAATGGATCATGCAAATTTCCAGATAATCCCAAATTTCAAATTAGCCAGTAATCTTTACTCCCTCTCTGCAGCTGAACCTTTACCAGAGCTTCCTGGCTGAAGTCTGATGACCTTGTCTGTCTTTCACCTAACGTGCTGCAACATTAGGCGGGACCTTCCCCGGCACTGGGATCCGGGGTTCCATGGAGAAGTTATTTCGCTGGGGGTCATGACTCCTCATCAGACCTTCTGTCCTTCATTCTATACTTGCCTAAGGAGACAGGAATGGATTCTGGCCAGTGGAGGTTCAGAGGGTAAGGCAGAAATGAAGGTGGGACCATTTGAAAGAAGAGGATTTCAGGGGCCTGGAGTCAGATATAAAATAAGAACTTGTGGGGCTGGAGCAATAGCACAGTGGGTAGGGCGTTTGCCTTGCACGCGGCCCACCCGGGTTCGATTCCCAGCATCTCATATGGTTCCCTGAACACTGCCAGGGGTAATTCCTGAGTGCAGAGCCAGGAAGAAACCCCTGTGCATCGCCGGGTGTGATCCAAATAAATAAATAAATAAATAAATAAATAAATAAAAAATAAAATAAGAACTTGTTTCTCTTCCATGCAGTATTCCCCCACGATGCCATTTCGGTATCCCCTGAGGGGAAGAAGTAGCTGATAGAAGAAGTTATTTGAGAAAGGTTGCCCGCCCTCTCCTGTGTGGCCCTCATCTAAGTCCCTCTCTGAGCTTTTTCCATCACTCTCTTGCTGAACCATCCTTGGGTTTGCTGGATCAATAGGTCGAGCTTCTCAGGAGCCCTAAGCCTGCCTTTGTTACCCTCCGGAACCGGGATGCCGCTGCTCTTCCTCGCAGTGCCCTGCTCCCCCCTCCCGGGCCCCGCGCCCCTTCCCCATCCTGCCCCGCGGGCGGCGGGCGGGCGCGGCGCGCTGGGTGGTCCGGCGGCCGGGGGCGGGCGGTAGCCTGCAGGCGTAATTGGCATGCACGCCGTTGTAGCTGAGACCGCTTAATAAAGCATTACATATCTCACCGCTTCCATATTTCATTACCTCACGCGGAGCCTGTGAGAGCGCCCTAATGGGAGTCAGCTGTGTTTTTACTTTCTGTTGTCGGCGGGGACGGGTTTCTCTGCGGATTCTTTGAAATGAAATAATGTGATGCACGCCGCGATAAGGGCCGGCGTAATGAGGCCCAGGCCGCTGGGCGCTGCTGGTGCTCCAGGTGCCCGGGAGGGGGCGGGGAGGGGCCGGGAGGAGCGGGGAGGCGGGGTTCAGACCCTGCTGGGCAGTGAGTGAGTGTGTGAGCCTGTGTCTCATTGGAGGGGTGTGTGTGTGTGTGTGTGTGTGTGTTTGTGTGTGTGTTAATGTGGGTTGTGTGTGTGTGAGAGAGATACATGTGTCTCATACAGTGTGTGAATGTATGGTGTGTATATGGTGAGCATGTATGAATATATGAGCATGCATGAGATACATGTGTCTCAGAGGTTGTGTGTGTAAATGTGTGTGAGATACATGCGTCCTGTATGGTGTGTATGATGTGTGTGTTTGTGTGTGAGTGCATGTGAGCATGTGTTAGATATATGTGTCTCATAGGATGTGTGAAAATGTGTGACATATAAATGTCTCAGGTTGCATATGTGAATATGTGAGATACAGTGTGTGTGTGGTGTGCATATGAATGTGTGAGTGCATGTGAGCATATGTCAGATACATGTGTCTCAGGACGTGTGTGAATGTGTGAGGTACACAGGTTGTGTATATGAATGTGTGTATGAGATACATGTGTCTCAGGGTATGTGTATGTATGAATGTGTGAATGTGTGGTATGTATTTGGCATGTGCTCATGTGTGTTAGGGTGGTTGTGCATGGGAAAGGGCAGTGCCTTTGGCCATGACACTTGCCCATTTCCTGCCTTGCTTGCTGAGGACTGTTAACCTCCCTTTATTGAGGAGGAGACCAAGGACCAGAGAGTGGAGGGACAGGCTCTGAGGAGGCTGAGGGCAGCCAGAGGAGATGGCAGGAAGGGGGTTGGGGATCAAGTTGGAGAATCTGGGCCAGTGCCATTGGACCTGTTAGCCGTCCCGTGGAGCCCGCCTCCCCCATCCTGTTCCTCAGGACGGGGGGCGGGGGGTGGGTTTATAAGGCTGGGGCTGGGTAAGGAACTAATAAGTGGGGCAGAAGGTGGGAATGAGGGGGTCCCCTTCTGACCCCTACCTGTGACCATAGCCCCTCAAGTGATGATGGCTCTGAAACTCATCACAAGCATCTACTAAATGTCCTGCCTGTCTTTTCTCTAGGCAGGGGGGGCTGTGATGGCTTTCACCCCTCAGTGTTTCTCTCCAGTCACCCCTCACCACCCTCCTCCCTGGTGTGCAACAAGTCTGGCAGCTTCGAGACCTGAGGGACCTTCTGAAGTGCTGACCAGTGTGGCTGGCTGCCCTGTGGGACTCCCCGTTGCTCTCCTGTGCAGCTTTCCATGCCCCCCACATGCTTCCCTCTCCACCTGGACTTAGCAGGGGCCCTGACAGAAGTGTCTCACTGCCCCTCAAGTTCATTTGCTCTGCATGGAGGCCCTTCCCAAGGACTTGTTTGCTCCCCAAGGATCAGCACAAGCCTGGGCATTCCAGGGAGGGCATCTCCCCCATAACTCTGCCCCCCTTCCAAGCTGCCTGTTCTCCTTCACTTCACTGGGCCTCAGTTTCCCCACTGTAGATCTCTTGGCTGACCTCTGACCACAGTGTCTCGGAAAGTGCCCAGTGAGAGGGACTTTCTCTTCCATTTTAAAAACAGAGATTCTAGTTGAGGTCATATCACTACAGCAGTGTGTGTTTTTGGGTCTGGTGTGCACAGTCCCTGCACCCCACCACCTCCAAGATACTCATGACACTCCACCAATGTCCAGGAGTTTCTTCTCTTGGAGAAGCAGATGGTTTGAGCTTGGGCCATCACCCCATTATGAGTGTGTGTGTGTGTGTGTGTGTGTGTGTGTGTGTGTGCACATGCACGCGCGAGTGTGTCCCCTGTCCCTTTGTGTGCATTACATTGGGCATCACTGGGAGTCTCAGGAGAGGAAAAGCCACCCCTAGGCACACTATCATCCTGGAACCTATACATGTGTGTGCACGTACATACATATATGCTGTGTCTGTATGTTCCCTGTCAAAAGATGGTTTCCAGTGTTGGTGGAGCATTTCCTCCCCTCTCATCTCTGAAAGCGCTTTGGGGTAAGTTGTGAGGGAGAATGAAGACAGAGAGACTTAGAGATGGGCGGAGTGGGGGCTCTGCGTTAGTGACACAGATATGGGGGTATGCGGCACAGGGGGTGACACCACGAAGCTGCTTCTTAGAGTGGCTGAATTTTGCCTTCTTCTAAGTGCAGTTGTGTTCTCCTCTGTCTGATGGCCTGATTTTTCACAGTCAGACCAGGATTGCTTGGTCTCCCCCTTTGAAATTTTCCCCCAGAACCTGCCTTTTTTGTTCTTTTGGGGCCACACCCAGCTGTGCTCAGGGCTTACTCCTGTGTCTGTGCTCAGGGATCACTTCTGGAGGGCTTGGGGGATCCTCTGTGGATAAACCTGGGTCAGTTGCTTATAAGGCAAGTGCCTTACCCATTCACTATCTCTCCGGCCTCCAGAACAGTTTGTTCCCCAGACCCACATCACTTCACCGCACCCCTCTCTGCCTGGTGGGCTGGGCCTCTGCCTGGAAACCTCCCCTCTCTGTGTCCATGCTGTGGTCTTGCTGCCCTGACTCTATGGATGGTCCAGCAGCTCAGTGCATCTTTGTTTCTAGGAGCCTGTGAGGTCAGGGCTGTTGCTCTTGCTCGTTGCCCAGGAAAGGGCTACCTGAGACTAGGGGTGCTGGGGCCTCTGTGACTGCCAGACCAAGCAGGCTTGCTTTGAGAATCACTGAAAACCATAAACCTGTCTGGCTCAGAGGAAATGCGGCATAAGTGGGACTTGGGGTATCCTCATGAATTACAACTGGGCTTTTGATTTGGGTTACTGATGTTTCGTGCCATCTCCAAGAGGTTGCTGTTACAACCCCATTTTACCAATGAGCAAACCAAGGCCAGAGAAAGCTACTTTACCCAAGTCTCCAGAGCTTGTGCGAGGCAGAGCCAGGGTGCCCCTTCAGCTCCAGCTCCAGTCTTGCTTTCTGCTCACAGGGCATCTCTCAGCTCAGATTGCAAAGGCTGTGTGCACGGTGCCTGTCAAACAAGGCTGCTCTATTGATTAACATGCAAATGATTTTTTGAGAGCGGGCTTAAGTGCAGTTTGGTCCCAGCCAGCCACAGCTGAGATTTGCAACCCAAGCCCCAGTCCTCACCCACCTCGCTGCTATCAGGTTTTCATCTCTAGAGTGATTGACGGGTATTTTTTTCCCTCCCTGACCCAGAGCGCCAGGCCTCCAATACTACTGAAATGTTTGCACAATCTTGAAGCATTTATTTAAAAGTTGCTTTTCCCCAAAGGGCCGAGCCCCAGCCAGATCCTGAGCCAGATCCAAAAAAACAAACAAATCCTATCTTTACAAGCTCCTCAGCTGTGCTGCGTGGGGCTGTGGGGGTGGGGGTCCCCTGGGCCCTACCTTTCCCTTGGCCGGCTGACAGGCGCCCCCAGGGGCAGGAGCCCGCCTGCCTGTTTACAGGGTTTTTCAGTTCACAGGCCAAACAGGAAAGCGGAGGGGGCGTGGGGGGGGTGAGTGTCAGCACTCCCAAATAACGGAGTAGTTGGAGCCAATGGGAGGTGAAGTGATGGGCCTGTAGGGGTGGCTTTCTCCTGTGGTCATCAGTAAGATGACTCCTGACCCCACTTTTTTAAGTCCCCACGCCTCTCATCATTCACAACATACTGGTCATGGGGTCCCACAGTGGGGGACAAAGGACCCGAGTGCTAGTTCTCAGAGTTTGGAAAATTCCTTTCCTGGCCTCAAGCATGGTGGGGACCCAGAGTGGCTGTTCTCTCTAGCCCTCGCACTTGGTGCTTCTAGATTGAGTCCATTCTAGAAAATTCTCTTGTGCAAAGCGAGGGGGTGGGAAGTGGACCCAGCACTCTGCTTGGTTCTTTGTGACGGTAGTTTCATGACTCATCAGCCATCCTACCTCTGGGCAGGCCTCATTTGACTTGCTCCTGGGCCTATCCCCCTGGCAGAGGGTTGGTGCTCGCTGTGTGGAAGGCTGAGTTCTGAGTGAGCTCAGAGTGTGCGGGGTGTGCCTGGCTGCTGCGGGGTGTGGGACCAAGGTCAGCAGGTCCTCTGAGAAAGGACACAGGCCTGAAGAGTGGCTGTCTCTGGCTGCTGCCTGTCACCTATGACCCATCTGGTCACAGTCGGACACATGGAGCCTGAGTTGGGGAGGGTGCAAGCCTGGCCCCTGAGGTATTACTGGGGAAATGCGCAATATATATATTTAGACTCTCCCCCCCCCCCCCGCTCCCCCGTGACTCTAAAATGAGTTTCCTGGCTCTCTGCGGGATTCCCACTGGCCATTGTCCCGGTGGGCCTTCTGCAGAACAAAGCAAACTTGTTTCGGGGCTCTGGGGGACCTCCTCAGGTATGCTCAGAGAGCTTGGTTGCCCCTCCCATGATTCTCAGAGCATCTGGCTGGTGGGTGAATGCAAGGATGCGGTGCTGCTCGGGTCCCAGGGTGCTGGGGCTAGCTGGCCCACTGGGCAGCGCTTGGAAGCATCCACTGCTGCACCAGGAGATGCTTAGGGTAAGTCATACACTTCTGGGGATTGATTTGGGCTTGCCTGTGTGCCAGGCTGAGCTCGGGCTGGGAAGATGCTCCCCAGCCAGGCTGGGCACAGCAGGGTGCTCAGAGGAGGGACAAGATGAAGGAATGGTGTGCTCCTCTTTCCCTGTGGCAGCCCCCCCACCACTTGCACATGTCCTGGGGGCTGTCTGGAGGGACACAAAGAGCAGCCTCCACCCCAGTGGGGATCTCTGTGGAGCCTATAGAGGACCCACTCAGGTCAGGAGCTGCCCAGGGTGCAGTGCATGAGCACCGCCCCCGTGACACTCTCAGGGCGCCAGCTTCAGTCTCCTCTTGTGTAAAATGAGGATAATGCTTTTCCTGGCACAGAGGTCTGTGGAGTCTGAGGCCTGGTGGTCTGCAACAAGTGCTTGGCTACGGTGGGGCTTTGGGGAGAGCCAGGAGCTCGGAGACGGCCCTTATTGTGTTCAGCATCACGCAGCTGCACAGTAAGCAGAGCTGGGAGCGGGATTTAGGGAGCCTGATCCTGAGCCTGAGACGCGGCTTGTGAGTGAGAGGTGAGGTGGCTTCAGTGGTGCTCACTTTATTAGCTAGAACTGGGTGCTTTCTGGCCTTCTCAGAAGCCAGTGGGGGTTCTGTCATCAAGTTCTGTCCAGCAGCTTTGGGTTGATAGTCTAAAAGGAGCGATGTGCACCTGGTCCCTTCCTCTTCTCCCGTGACTGGGACTATGACCTCATGGTTGTCGCTGCAGCCAGCAGACATGTGGCTTGTGAAAAAGGGAAGCCACAGATGGTGTGGCAGCCCACAGAGGAGCCTGGGGCCCTGCCAGTGGCTGGCCCATCCTCCTGCCTGCTCTTCTCTTCCTTTCCCGTAGTCCCGTATTCATCCATGACTCCTTCCCCTCCCTTGTTCTTTTTGCTCATGCTGGGACCAGTGTTGCACCGGGCCTGTCTGGTGCTTGCCAGGCCTCATAGAAGGCCTGGGTTCTCACTCAGGTGCATTCCTTCAGCTGTCCCCTGTGTCCCAGGGCTCATACTCCTTCAGCTGTCCCCGTGAGCGCCACTCACACACTTAGGTGAGACAAGGCTGTGGTTGTGGTTTGCAGCACTTCCCGGCCGTGATGCTCATGCCTCTTTCTGGTTGCCCCTTTTTGTGGTGCTCACACACACACCTGGCTGGGGAGTGACTGGCCAATGCCTGTGGCTCCAGGGATGGAAGACAGCAGGGCTCCAGGTCTGTGCACAGAACATGAAGGACACCAGGGAGTCGAACTCCTGACTGTACACTGCCTGCAGACAGGTGTCGAAGTCACTGTGCTATTCCCCCCTCCACCCTCAGCCTGTTCTTGAAGGCAGAGAGTCTGTGTTCTTTGGAGTTCGCATAGTCCTAACTAATCTAGCTAATTATAGGCCGTCCTTAACTGGTCAGTGGGCCCTACCTAGAACTGAGAGAACTGCAGGACTGACAGAACTGCGGAACTCTAGGCCTGCCCCTGTCATGAGATAAAGCTCCGTGGTGGCACTCACATTAATTTCTCTCTGCAGGCATCTCCCCTGACTAGTGTCCTGCCAGGTGCCAGGAGACTGAGTGGTTTTACTTCGGGTTGGCTCAACCAAACTGGCGCCCGCTTCCCAGAGTACCCCTGCCTCCAGTTCTGGCAGTAGGGGCAGTAGGGGCTGCAGGAGACACTTGCGCTGAGATCTGGAGGTGGCAGCGAGGGGCAGGGCAGGGCCAAGCTCACACTGGCACCTCTCAGCAGGCTCCCCTTGTCTTTTGGGGTGGCAGCCAAGACACGTTTCCTCTTCCAGCCTCCCTGAACCAGGGGTCAGCAGTGCGTGTGCTCTTCTGTGACCAGGGCAACCCTTATACCCCTCTCCCTTAGGGCCAAGGCTCTCCTGTTGCAAGTAGAAGCTGGTGTATAGGGTGAGCATCTCAGGGTTCTGCTGGGCCCTCCTTTCATTTCACACTATCCCCCTCATCCTCAGGGTCGTCTGGTGGTTTGCTTCTCTATACAAACCCTGATTGATACAGAGGTCTTCAAGAATATTTCTAGAATATTAACAGGCTAGTACTTGGTACCTGCTCACAGGAAGTTAACTCTCCCTTCTGGGAGCCAGGAACTCGGGGAAGGGGACTAGGACTCAGTCTTTAATTCAGTGTGCTTCCTGAAACCAAAGACATGGCAATGCACTGCTGTGCAGGTTCACCCATTCCTCCATCCTCCATCTGTCTGCCACCCATCTGTCCATCTAACCCACCATCCAACTATCCATCCATGCACCCATGCATGCCTACATGCATCCACCCATGCATCAACCCACCCATGCATCAACCCACCCATACACCATGCATGAAGAATCCATATATCCATCCATTCATGTATCCATTCATTCATGTATTCATGCATCCATCCACCTATGCATTCATCCATGCATGCATGCATGCATGCATGCATGCATCTATTCATTCTCCACTTACATCCCTTTCCAGTTTTCTCTAATTTTACTTAGGTAAGGACCCAGAGAAATAAAATATACTCCCTGCTCCTCAGCAGCCTACAAGATAGACAGAAATGATGAAACTAGAACATAAAATTAAGGCCACGTAGGTGCTGTCTTAGATAAGTCAAGAACTGTGGGAGCACAATGGAGGCCCCAAGCAGCCATGGGATTCAAAGAAGGTTCCCTAGAAGGGAAGACACATGAGCGAAGGTCAGGCAGAGAAAAGGGCCTGCAAGAGGCTGGGGTGAGTGAAACAATCCATCACATTACTGTGGCCCATCATGGTCAGATACTGTGAACCAAGAGCAAGAGTGGTAGGATTGGGATAGGATGACAGCGAGAAAGTCAGAATAGAGTCCAGGTTTCTTGGCCTGTGGCTTTGCTCTCGGTTTTTCTGGAAAGAGCAGGAAGGCTCTGTGCCATGTGATCATTGTGAATGGAGGCCCATGGAGGCACAGTGGCTGTGTTTGCAGCTGGAACCAGAGGAGAGTAAGTACTCACTCATTGGGGGTTCCTGGAGTGCTCACTCAGTTCCTTGGGCCAGAGGGCAGAGTGGTCCTGTCTCAGGCCATCCCAGCAGCCAGACATGTCTGAGCAACTGTGGAGCCACGTAACTGGGGCAACTCATGACTCGGCAGACTAGTGCTGGGGGCACTCACTCTCCTGAGGCTCTGTTATAGTCTGTGGGGATTCTCCATTCACGCTCCAGGCCTGCCGCTGCTCAATATAGCTTCCTGTCTTCTTCCTCACAGGAGGAATCCCAAAGGGCCCCAGGAACACTGGGAATCCAGGTGTTCCTGTCCAGTTCAGTGTGGGCCTCATGGTCATCTTCACTATGCTCCCAGGCATGTCAAGTCTTCTGCAAGAAAGATGAGGAATTCCTCAGTCTCGCTCTCTGTGGAATAGGCACATGTTTCTTACCATAAGGTACTTGAGAAATGCCAAACTTCCTAATACAAACTGTCTCCAAGCATCCATCCACCAATCCATCTGTCCAGTTAGCCCCTCCTCTGGCCATTTATTCACTCTACAAACATTTGTTTCTTTTTGTGTAAATTATATCTTAGGGAACATGGTCACATTGAGTTAATGTTCATGAGATCAACGTACAAAGTCACTGCTTACCATCATCATAGGCCTAAGATCTTCCACCACTGTCCTGATGTCACCTCTAGTCCAGCTCTTCTTCGCCTCCCTCCCTGCTACTTCTTGGTAATCTGAGTTTGTAATCTAAGGTCTAGGGTTTGTCTTCATTCAATACTGCGTACTCCCTTGTTTCATTTATCTATAAATTACAGATGACCGAGATCATCCAGTATTTGTCTTTCCCCTTCTGATTTATTTCACATCACACTCCAGTTACATCCATGTGGCAAAGGTTTCATCTTTTCTTCCAGTTGCATCATATTTCATGTGTATACACTCCACGATTGCTTTAGGAAAAAGTGTTTTTGGACATTGTGGTTGTTTGTTTATCCTGGTTGCTGTACTAAGCACTGCAATGAACATGGGTGTGTATATATCTTTTTGAATTAATGGGGGTTATTTTTGGTATTTTGCGGGGAGGGTAGATTCCAAGAAATAGAACTGTTGGGGCATGTGGGAGCTATACTGTTATTATTTTTTTGAGAAACTTCAATAATGGCTGACCAGATGACATTTACACTGACAGTGAATGAAGATTTCTTTTTCATACATCCCTTTCAACAATGGATGTTTTCTGTCTTTCTGATACATACCTTATTGTTTTTTTTAATATCTCATTGTTGTTTTGATTTGCATTTCCCTGATAATAGTGAGATGAACTATCACTATCTTTCCATATGCCTACTGGCCATCCTTTGTCTTCTTCCCTTAAGTGTCTGCTCATCTCCTCGCCTCATTTTTTTGGATGAGATTATTATTTTTTGTTCTTGCTGAGCTTTGTGAGTTCTTTGTCTATCTTGGATATCAGCCCTTTATCTGATGTATGATGTGCAAATATTATCCCCCATTCAGTAGGTTGTCATGTTAGCCTGAGTTTCTTTGCTATGAAAAAAAATTCTTGAATTGATGTAGTCCCATTTGTTTATTTTTTATCTTTGCCAATGGAGTGAAATCACTGAAAATACTTCCAAGGCTCATATTTTGGAGAGTTCTGCCTTGTATCTTATGGATTCTGGTCTAATATCAAGGTCTTTAATCCACTTTAAATTAACTTTTGTAACTGGTATGAGACTTAGATCCAGTTTCATTTTTCTTGCATGTGTCTGTCTAGTTTTCCCAACACCATTTGTTGAAGAGGTTTTCCTTGCTTCACTCAGTTAGCTCTTTTGTCATGGATTAATTGTCCGTAAGGCTGACAGTTTCTCTCTGGGCTCCATTCCCTTCCATTGGTCTGAGAGTCCGGTAAAAAAAGACTTAGATTACTTTAGCTTTATAGCATAATTTAAAGTCAGGGAATGTTGACTTTATTTATTTATTTATTTATTTATTTAATTTTTAAATGAATAACCATGAGGTCCAATTACAGAATTACAAACTTTCATGCTTACGTTTCAGCCATACAATGATTGAGTACCATCCCTCCACCAGTATCCATTCTCCACCACCAATGATCCCAGTATCCCTCCCACCACCCCCACCCCATCGCCCCCAACCTACCCTGCCTCTGTGGCAGGGGGAATGCTGACTTTATGTACTTCCTTTTACTTTCTTGTTTTTCTCAAAATTTCTTGGGCTATTCAGGGAGTTTTATGATTCCTTACATGTTTTAATAGAGTATAATGAACATCCATATCTTTTCTGTCTCACCCTTCCCTACTTTGATTTTTCTCCTTGGGCTTAATTACTCCAAAGAGCTCATTTCTTTGTGTTCATCCTCATGTGGGAAGTTTCTTCCCTTGGCAGGTGGGGTGGAGGCAATTGTTCCTCTTATTTGACCATTACTTCCTACTTTTTCTTCAAGCCTGTGTTCAGAGATTCCTTCATGAAGCCTCCTGCCTGGTCAGCTGTCTTCCCTCTGAATGTCTAGTTCAACTCTCAATGGGAAACAGATTTTATAGCATTGTTTCTGGATCTGTCTGTTGCCCACTGCTCTCTCCACCCCTTCCAGAGCCGCCTCTTGTTCAGTTGATTAGGTTGTGAATTGCACAAGAATACTTGGCAGAAAAACATACACCAATGGAAGGCTGTATCTACACCAAGGAAAGTGGTTTCTGTTTACTCCCCGCCCCCGACCCCCCACCCAAACACACACACTAAATCCTACAAAAGCACCAAATCTCCAAGCGATAGATTCGAGGAACCAGGCCCACTCACAGGGGGCACTTGGGTCTATCTCACAATTGTGAGTTGTTTGAATTAATGGTAGCTCTTTCTTGATTCTAAGTCCTTGGAGGCCAGGACCATGTGGGGCTCATCCCTGTTCCCCCAGCTTCTGGCACAGAGGCCAGACAGTCTACAAATACTCTTGAACAGAAAAGAGGGAGCAGAAGAGGGAGAAAGAGGCAGGCTATAGGTAGTGAATTCGGGGCTCAGCGAACCTTGGAAGGGCAGGGCCCAGTCTTCCTAGCAGGCAAAGGAAGCTTCTGGGTTGATATAGTGGTGGCAGCAGGTTTGTTTGGAAATTCCCCACTAAGTGGTGTTCTTGGACTTGTCACTCGGGGACCTCAAGAGTTGGCTGGAGGACCTGCAGACCAGGGCTCCTCCAAATATTGTTCTAAATTGATTGATGCCACGCCAGGCAGGAAAGGGGTAGGCATTTTTCAAAGATGAAAAACAATACATTCTGGGACCAAAATGAAATGATTTTACATTTATATAAGAACAGGCAGGGAGACAAAGACGATGTTTGAGGACGTTGAAACCCTCAAAATCATTAGTCACAGTCCCGGCGGACTACACAAATAAATGATCAATGCACAGAAAAACAAGGCCCTCTGAGGTGTTTGCCCAAGACCACTTATGTGTCAAACAGACTTATTAGATGTGAAGGGAATGGTTATTTGTACAAAGTGAAATGAACATGTGCAATAATATTGTAAAATGTTTATTAGTCTAGAGTGTGCTGAATGTTCCTAAAATATATCAGGTTCTCAGCTTGCATTTAATGTACTGTTATAAATGATATCACATCCTTCCAAGCCGATTTTCCGCTTAATGCTAAGCTTCTTTGCTGGGGAAATCATGTTTTCAGATCTTAAGTATGAAAACACTGTGGGTTAAACTCTCTTCTACTCTCCACCCCTACCCCAGTCAGTTACCTCCCTGTAAAACTCCTCCTGAGTCTGCTGGAGGGATGGGGCAGCTGAATGGTCCAGATGGTGGTTGGAAAAGGAAAGGGGGAGAGTTGCTATTGTGGTGGAAAGAATGTGAAGCTGGGAAGCCTGAGATGCAGGTTATAGGATCTGCTTGCTCAGCTCCTACAGTGCAGCTTGGGGAAATCCCCTTAACACTTTGGCTCCAACCACCTCAATTCGGAAATGGGTATAACATCTAAACATTTACATGTTCTAAATCCCTGCTGCTGAGTCCAAGGTCTTGAAGACCAAATGAGACTCCAAAAAAGGGCTATCTCAAAACTTTGTTTTTCCCATGATTTTGGCAAACTTCTACACATTCTTCAAAGCCTCACCCAAGTGTCCCTCCTCTGGGATTGGCCTTCCCTGATCTTCTAAGCAGTCTGGCAGCATGTCTTTGCACCGATTGTGCTGTGTCTTGTATTGTCCTACTGTGCTTCTACCTGCCTGGGATGTTCCATGCCTCTGCTCTCCACTCCAGGTACAGAGGTGGCACTCAGGAATGAAGCAGCTGCTGGGCAGGGAGGAGCAGAGTTATGTAACCTTTAGAGGTTATCCAGCACTGTCCTGAATGTAAAGGTGGGAGCTCCAGGGGCTGGAGCGATAGCACAGCGGGTAGGGCATTTGCCTTGCATGCGGCCGACCCAGGTTCGATTCCCAGCATTCCATATGGTTCCCTGAGCACCGCCAGGGGTAATTCCTGAGTGCAGAGCAAGGAGTAACCCCTGTGCATCTCTGGTGTGACCCAAAAAGCAAAAAAAAAAAAAAGGTGGGCGCTTCAACCTGTGGAGTGGGGATGCAGTGACACTCCCAGCCTTGCCATCAGTACCAGCGGAGTTTGAGGGTGTAGGCAGGTGAGAGTCCTCTAGGGGTTCCTAGGGAAGGTCACAATGAATACCTTCTGTGACCAGTCAGTGCCTCCATGTTGGGACTGTGTTTGTGTCCCCTAGATTCCTGTGTTGAAACCCTACCCTCTGATGGATGGTGTGAGGAGTTGGGCCCTCGGAGGTTCTGAGGGTAGAATCCCCGTGACGGGATTCACATCCTTCTAGGATGAGACGCCAGAGAACCAGGTCCAGGGCTTTGCTCTGTGAGGACCCCAGGAGAGGGCCTGGAAGGCAGGAGAGATCTTTCCCTTAACTGAACACACCAGCATACCAACCTGGAGCTTCCTTGTATCCAGAGAAGGCAGAAGCAAGTTTTGGTTGCATTAGCTGCATTGTCTAAGGAAGTTTATTATGCAGCCTAAGGGAACTCTGTGCCCCAGAGGCTGGCAGAGGAGCCAAACCAATGCCACATCCTGGGCCCTGGGCAGGGTGGGAGGGCACAGCGGTGGCCAAACTCCAGGCATCCATTGAGAGTTTGGGGTGGGCACAGCTGATTGTGGCAGTGGTAAGGGTGTAGATACATCTGAAGAGACTCAGGGATTGAGTCTGGGCAGAGCAAGTGGCACTGGGAGCTGCGGGTGTGGAGAGAGACCCCAGCATGGGGACAGCAGCTAGAGAAGCAATGGAGGCAGACTCTGGAAAGGGCATCAAGGTCCCCTGGTCTGCCCCTCTCAGAGGAGGCACACAAACAGGAAAGCAATTTGTTGTGTCCAGAGAGAAGCTCAGGCCCTGGGCTTCCAGGTGCAAACCTGTGTCCCGAGGCCCGGGAGGACCCATCAGCGTCCTAGGCTGGGCTTTTCTTCCTCCCTTCCCTTTGCTTCTTCTTTCATCCTTCTCCTCGTCTGGTCTGCAGACATTTGGCTCACAGTCTGGGATCAGCCGTCGTGGGGCTTCACGACAAGCAGGAGCCTCACGGAGGTGTTTTCCTACAGCGCAGCGGGCAGCCAGGTACATGGTCATCCCCACTGGCATGCAGGTTTGACTTTTCCAGGTGACCTATCTTAACAGGTGCCTGTGAGGTCTGTCTTCCTTGAAGTCTCAGCATCCTCATGCCCTCCAGCCCTGGTAATTCTTGCCTTCTCCCGGTCACCACAGACCAGGGTTGCACTGCTTGGGGCTGACCCCACATGGCCCCGCTTGTTTGATCTTGGGTTTCTGGTTGTCTACCTGGACAGGGACAGACTGGTGGCCCTTAGGTTTCCTTCATCAGGACAGTCCATTGATGCCTGACTATCTGAACCCCCTGGAAAGGGGCAGGAGCAGGAGGGGGTACAGAGATTATCTTGTTGGGCCTCAGTAACGGGGTCATCTTCACCTTTGCCCTGAGGGTCAGGGTCCTCCTGCTTGGTTTTCTAGCGGTCCTGGTTGCTTGACCACTCCCCGCTCCTAGGGCCTGAGGCTCAGGAGAAGCTTGGCAGGGAAGAAGCACCCAGTTAACCTGAGGGATGCTGTGGGCGGATGCGTAAGTGGAGAGTTGGGATAGACATGCTCTTGCTCTCAGCCCTGGGACTCCTGCTGCACCCATAGCGGGGGCTTCTGCTGGCTTGCGACCTTCTTTCCTCCTATTCCCCCATGCACACAACAATGTCTCCTCACTTCAAGGCTTCCCTTGGAGCATCTGCATGGGTGGGGGCGACACCTTGGTTACTGTGGCTCAGACATTTCTTGCTGACGCTATGCAGGTATGCCTGGGGCCCATGGGATTCAGGGCCTGGAGCTTCAGCACCATCCTCTGGGTGTTGCCCCAGCATGCAGCTGGTCCAGGTGAGGGGCATGGGAGTGTGGGTTCTGCTGGCTTGCAGGTCTCTGCTCTTGCTCCTTTGATGGAACCAGATTCCATGGTCTGTCCTGGCAGCAAGGGATCTGGGAAATGGAGTCTGGCAGAAGGGGGCTGTTCAATGGGTGACTCAGCGGCCCTGCCACCATCTCCAGAAACTTTCCCCTTCCCTTTCCCAGGTATGTGAGGAGGACAGGCGGGGCTTGCTCCGCTGTGAGCAGGCTCAGAGGCTGCCCACTCTGTGGTGGGTGGCAGAGGGAGACCCTGGGTCAGCCCAAGACCTGTGCCCCACCCTTTTCTGCCGCTGGGGTTGCTCAGGGCTGATGCTTCATTCACATCTTGGTGGGTGAGCAAGTGTATGAGCGTCTTTGTGTGCACATGTACGGGGCCCCTGCACATGTGAGTGGCCATACTGCACCAGCTGCACCCCACCGGCTGCACCCTACCAGTTATACCCAACTGGCGGCAGTCCCTCCAAAAGCTTCCCACCCCCATGGAGGGGAGAACCTGCTTGCCACAGGGATCCTGATCCTGATCCAGAGCCTTCCCTGCTTCAGCCCCTTAAGCAGACTCCTCCCTGCCTCTGTCTGTCCCTCTTTTTCCTCCCACCCCCCATCCTAGCTGCAGTGATCCTGGTATTTGCCCCCATGCTCTCCCCTGCAGCTGTCTTTGACTACCCTGCACCCCCAAAGGCTGAGGCCGCCTCTGTCACATGGTGACATCTCAGCTGCCCCCAGCTATGCCCGCTGTTCCTGCTGTTCCCACCCTCTCCCATCTGGCACTCCTGAGAACAAAGTCCCCCAGGGCTCAGGCTGGCAGGGGTGCTGAGGAACCACTGTGTCAGGGTTTCCTGCTGTGGTTCCTGCTGCTTCCACAAACTTGCTCTGGGTCGCCCATTAGCACCAACTGACCAACTTTGACATCTCAGCTTGATTCGGGTCACAAAGCTGTTACCAAACAGTAGAGCAGTGTCAGAGGGAGAGAAGACACAGAGCCTCCCAGCAAGGAACCCTCCAAAATAATGAGGTTTGGGGTAAGGACAGACCTGTGGTCTGCCTCACCAGACGAAGATATTTTTGACTCTGCATAGGGTGCCCCAGGATTAGCCCCCCCAGGTCTCCATTCAGGCAGCCCCAGAATCCACGGGACAGCCCAGTAGGAAGGACTACTCCCTACTTTCTTCTGTAGGAAGCTGCTTTCTCAAAGAGCCAGCGCCTCATCAGGTAACACACACTCTCTCTTTCTCTCTCACACACACACACATACACTCACACACATTCACACACTCACATACACATACACACATACACACACATAAACATACACACACTCACACTCATACACTCACACACACACTCACAGGGAATCTAGCTCCCTCATGTTCTAGCTTCCACTTGTTCACTGTATTATGACAGAAACAGTGCTTTCCACTGACTCTTCAAACGAAACTGACCACACTCACTCCAGGGGGCATTCACTCACCCCTCCTTCCCATCACTCTACACGTTCACTCCTGAGTTCCCTATGTGTCCCCATCCCTCCAACTTTACCTTCATCTACCTTTTTCACTGGCAGGTCCTATCCTCCTCCAACACAACTGAGGTTTGGGTGGTGCCTCCTACATCATGCACAACATAGCTGGTTCACATTCTGCCAAAGCCTCTGATTGGAAGCCTGTGTGTGACAAATATCCTTCCTCTACCCAGGGATGTCAGAGAGTGGCTCCTCCAACAGGGAAACAGAACATTAGCATCCATGAGGTGAAGCTAAGGTCAGATTCATCTGAGCTGGGAGAGGTGTGTGGGTCAGTGGATCCCTTGGCCTGGGAGCAAATCTTCTTGGCAGAAGGATCTCTTCCTTGATCAGGGCTGAACTCTACAAGCAACTATAAATTTTCAGGGAAACAGCCCCATTGGGCCTAATTGTAACCACTTAACCCAGAGGTTGCATTCTTGAAGTGTTCTGCCAAACGCATTTGTCTCCAGCTCAGGAGACCGCAGCTCCAGAGCACTCTTGCGTGCAGTAACTGCACTGCCATCAGCCTCTGTTTTCACCTGCTTAAGCCAAAATCTGAGACTGGGGACCCCCAGGCCCTTTCTCTTCCCACTGCCAAATGAAGGGAGTCTCCAGTGTAGCTTCTGACAAATGCAGGTGCACAGCACGCCGCACTGCATTTGTCAGGACCACTACTGATCCTTTGTGAGGCAGAGCTGTGGGCCAGCTCTGTGATTCCCCTGGTTAGCTTTGGAAACTCTCTAAGTGGAGATGGTTTAGTTTAGTCAGCTGTGAAGTCAAGTTGCCCAAATAACATGAAATGGGCAAGCAGAGTCAAATGACCAGTCAACTGGGTTAAATCCCAGTTGCCTTGTCCAATCAACACCCTAACAACGCATTGATCTGGCCCAAGAAATGGGCACCTTCAAGACAACTGGGTCAAATGATAACAAAACATTGACTCAGTTTGAATAATGAGTCAAAGTGGTCAGGTAATACCAAAGTAATTGTTCAGCTTCATCAAACAAGCAATCAATTTCATCAAACAACTTGCCTTCAGAGTTAAACAAAACCAAAACACCAAACCTGGTCAATAGCTAGTCATTAGGCCAGACAATGCCAGAACAATGGGTCAGTTGGGTCAAATAATAGCAACACGCCCAGCCTGTTGTAAACAGCTGATCAGCTGCCTTAAGCAATGTCAAAATATTTGGGTTAATTCACTCAAACATCCAACCAGTTCAATCAAACCCAGTCAACTTAGCTAACGAATGCCAAAACACTCACCCGCCTTAGCCAGTCAGTGGATCTAACCATGACAGACCAACCAGGCAACTTGGTGAAACTACCAATCAGTCCAGCCAAACAAGCAGTCACCCCAATCAAATACAGCAAAAGCAACAGGTCACTCTGGTCAGCAAGCAGTAACAAAACACCCACTCCATTCTGTCAAACAACCTCTCAAGCAGGAGAGACTGTGTCTAAACATTCAGTCAAGTCTATGAGGGGCCAGTTGCCTCAATACCAGGAAACCAAAACAACCACTTAGCATGGTTGAATTAATGACAAGGCCAAGTGCTTAGTGAGTCCCCTCTGCGTGGCCCAGCTCGCCCAGGCGAGGAGCATGGGAGGTGGTGGCGGATGCAGTAGAGTGGGTGGCAGATTCCTTTGTACTTTACCAGAATGCCCATCCGGCCAGTCTCAAGACATCCAGAGAGAAATCAGATCTGTCAGTCGGCTGGGTAAATAAACGCTCTGACTTGGAGATTGGATTTCTTAGAGAGAATGGCCCCGGTGCAGGCGGAGAAGACTTGAAAAAGTAGTTCTGTCTTTTCCCGGGGCCTGAGGTGGGGGTGGGAAGCAGTTCTTGCCAGAGTCCCCAGTTGCAAACGGTTAGGGATGGGGAGCTGGTGATGGAACTGCTAAGGGTGCGGCAGCTCAGTTCCACAGAGATAGAGTCATGAGGGGGACCCAGAATGCTGCTTGAGTTCATTCTAAGTGTAAGCCTGGCAGCCTGGTTTTCCAGCCCCTCCCTGGGACAAGCATTTGCCATCAGCAGTGGTCATCACCTGATATAATCATGGCAGTGACATTGCTGAGCTCTCTCTGTGTGCCTGACCCTTTCCCATCTCATCCCAGGTGACCTTCCCAGAACTCCAGGAGGTTGGTACGATTCTTACCTCCACTTTACCGATGAGGTTTGGGTTTTTGGGAGCCCCTGGGGGTGAAGAGAGTTACTAAGGCAACAGAACTATTAAGTGGCAGGGCCAGGATTCAAAACCAGCCTGACTTCTGGGTCAGTTCTGCCTTCAGAATCCTTATTGCAAGGAAGCATGAAGGACTCAATTGTTCGGAGATTCCAGCACCACAAGTGTAGGTGCCACCTGAGGAGCCCAGGTACGGGTCTGAATTGGTACCCATGTCAGAGGAGGCCTGTTTCATTGTGGTGGAGCTCAGGTGTGGACAGGTGGGAAGCCTGAATTTCAGGAAAACACGTTCTTTTTAGAGTCAACCCTGGTGCTAAGCCCTTTTACCTAGGAATGTCAAATGGGTATTACTCATTCTCTGGTAGGCCCGTGGGTCCTGGGGTTCCTGGAACCTACTGGCAGCCCTGAGGTCCAGTTCCCAGGACAAGGGGCAGATAGATGACTTCCGGAGCCATTCCTGGCCACTCAAACTCGCAGGCGCCGGCCTCCCTTTCCCAGGCATCTGGGCTGAGCCCGTGTCTGCGCACAGTCCACAGGCTCCCTTCATTCCCTGAGAGTCGGTCTGTCTCGCCCCCTACACCGGGCACAGAGCGTTTTATTGAACGCTAACGCAAATCACCCGGGCAGGAAATGTCGTAAAGAGAAAAGTAATCTTCTGACGGAAAAATAAATTATCAGCCGTGTTCCGAAGGAAAAGAAACATTCTTAAATAATTTCTCTTGCTGTTGGTATTGGCTGGCAGTGTGGGCCAGCCAAGCAAATGGTAATTTCCAAATTAGATTATACATTATGTCATATTAGTTTTATATTAGAAAAACAAACGGGATCAGCGGAGAAGTGCCAAGATTGGCGGGTCCTGCGGGCCACGTGGCTGGGGTTTGGGGGTGGGGAAGGGGGAGAGCAAACACTCAGACCTCACGGGGGTGGGCGCTGCTGGCGGTGCATGATGGACAACACAGCTCCCTACAAGCCTCGCAGCCAAGGTGGGCTGACCGGGAGCACCCCCAGGGCACGGCCACATCCTGCTCTTCAGGAATCTGTTACCTCCGTGGAGAAACTCACCTCAAGTTTTGGCCTTATCCAGGACCTTGTGGCCAGTTTAAGCTTGTAGGAACAGCCTGGGGTGGGGGGTAGGGCTTGCAGCATGTGGATCCCAAGGAGAGAAGACCTTGTGGGGCTCTGGGGTGCCCCATGTTCCTCTTGAGCTGAGCTTGGGCGGGAGATCATGGGTGACTGAGTTACCCCCAGGGCGCAGAGCTGGGGGACAACTGAGGTGGGCTTGAATCTGGAGCCTTATGGCCAGATCCTTCCCCGGGGGCGGGGGGGGGGCTCCTCCGCGCTCCTGAATCACTCCTAACCCTGGGAGCTCAGGATTATCTGAGGTGAGAGGACCTGGGTGTGGCAGAGCCCACGAGATCCGGACTGGGGGCAGGGGGAACTTGTGAGCCCACACGAATTGCCTTATCACCCACGAGGATCACACCTGTGAAAGGTGAGGGGGAGGGGCATGCAAAGGGACTATTCTAGAAGGCTTCTGCTGCTGTGCTCTAACCACTGAACCCCTTTCCTCCCTGAGGTGGAAGCTTGGATTTCTCTGCTTGTTTGCAGGAGAATTTGGCAAAAGTTTCTTATCAAGCTGAGTGCTCAGGGGCAGGGATCTGGACAGGTACCCAGCCCAGGGCCTGGGACTCCACCGAGGCAGGAAAAGCTAGACATCCAGATGACTGGGACTAGAAGGGCGTCTGGGCCGTGGGAACCTGGTCAGGCTGTGTGCCTGCCTGAGACAGTCACTCCTGCCCTTCCAACTTTTCTGCAGCAGAGACGTGCAGCCGGCCCATGCAGGCCTGAGAGTATGCCCCTGTGGTCCCAGCCCGCCGTCCAGCTTGCAACAGGGAGGACCCACAGTGACGGAAACCAGTCTGCTTCCCTGAAGCCACACACCCACTGCTGGACAGAGTCAGATCCGGAGCACCTTCCTGAGAACCTTCCCGAACATACATCCTGGAGGAGCAGGACAGGTGCGAACATACATCCTGGAGGTGCAGGACAGGTGAGCTCACATGCTCCGCTCTGCTGGCCTGGAGTCTGGAGCAAGAGTGAAGGGGATCGAGCCACCGGCCGGGCAGCTACACAGAAGGGAAGCCCAGCACTTGGACACTCCTGTCCTCAAAATAGCTTTCACATTCTAGGTCCTAGTTCCAGTGTGTTGCCCTGGAGTCTCTGTCCTCTCTCCCGATCCCACCCTTGCCACCTGTTAAATGGGCAGCCTGGGCCTCAAACTGCCTAAAAGGTAAAAGCCCTTCTGTCTTCATAGTCCAGGACCCTGTGGCCCCAGAATTCAGTCCGAACTGTCCTCCTGCCCCTTGAGGTGAGTCAGGGCCACCTCAGGGGAGGTGCAGTAACGCACTTGGACCACCAGGGGGAGAGGGCGGCATTTCACAGGGCTCCAGCATCGCTTCAGTTCTGACTCCCCTGGTGGCCTGGAGGGTTACTGCTCATTCTAACTTGTTTTCTGCGGTCCTCCCCCCACCCCCCCACCTCCTTGGTGAGTGTGGGGGTGGGAGTGGGGGCTGTGGGGGGGAAGGTAGGGAGTGGTGCTCAGCTCCTGGGGTATGGCTTCATTTGACATGTGGACATTCACTTACCAAATCCTCTTTGAGCTCCATGTCTGAGTCAGACCGACTTCTAGGGACCCCATAACTTGTGGGAACTCAGAATCCAGTGAGGAAGCAACAAGGCATGGATACTACTCCAAAGAAGCACGAGCAGTGACTGGGGGTGTCCAGGAGAGGGGATTCTGTTGGAAATTTGGGGGAACCATTGTGGTAACTCTTGGGCCATGAGGGCAGGGTAAAGATCAGGGAAAGGAGGGAAAAGGGCTTTTTATCATATTTCATTGTGTCATTGCTGCATCCTTTTTTTAAATTCCAAATATTGGTTACAACCTCTTTAAAAGTTTCACATAATAGTCACACCCCATGTTTTTGCAAAAAGGAAAAATGGTATAAAGTCTGTGATGATGATTATGTGGTGACGGTCAGTTACAGACTCACAGAAGCCAATGGAACGTGAATCCTGCGTGTGATTCCCATCAATTTACCTCCCTACCTGAACTGTGCATCCAGAATATTTGCGTAGAAGAATTTGTTTCTAGATGTAGATGCTTACTGTTTGGCCCCTCCTGCCTTCCTGTGGGGGTGGTTCCACTAGAGGGAAGGACCCTAGTCTCCGAGTCTGCACAAATGAGATAACAAGGCAGGACTCTGAGGCCTGGCCAGCTGTCTCTCCACCCGGCTGTGCTCCCTCACTGCTCGGCTGTCATGGAACATCTCCCACTCCCAAAGGACACGAGATCCAGCAGCTCACTCTGCCCGCACTGCCCTGCAGAGAGGCACATGGGGCCAGAACTTCATAAAATTTATTTCTCCTGCTAGGTGCAGAGACTCTTTAGCCAGGATGCAGAGTCCTGCCAGAGAGAGGCCCAGACCTGAGCTATCCTGTCCTGGGGGAGGTGGGGTGCAGGCAGCGTTTACTTCTCTCACTGTCATGGCTCAGGACCCCCGAGGGATGGTCCATCCTCCCTGTGGCCAGCTTGTGGTTGAGCCACAGGACACAGAGAGGAGAGGCTTTGTCTTTGCCCATGGCCTCCAGCCAGGAGCGGGATGTGGGGATGGGAACCGCGAGCCTGACTCCTCGTGCCCGTTCCTTCACAGCCTTCTGGGCTCTGTGATTTCTTGCTTCCTCCTCTCTTCAAGGTGGGACCCACCCCCATTCTTCCCCTGCTGTTCTGTCGGGACCTGCTTCCTTCTGTCCATGCTCTTTATCTGCTGAGCATCTCAGTCCTCTGGTGCCTGAGAGAGACTCTCTCCCTATTCCAGGAAGATTGTGTTGTATTTTGTCAGTCTGCTCATCCTTCCCTCCCTCGGTCCATTTGTCCACACCCACCAGCCAAACATTTCTCCCTTAACTTCTTCCAGAAACATTTCCAGCTGTCTCAGGAGGGTTCAAGGCTGCCTTTTCTGTGTCATCCGGGGCACTTGGGGATACAGAGGGGCAGGTGGGTTTTTCCATCACTGCCCATCTGGCTGAGCTCCACAAGGTTTGACCCTGCAAAGTTTGCTTCCTGTATGCCTAACCCAACACTCCTTTTTTTTATGCACAGAAAATATTCCTAAAAGAGAGAGAGAGAGAGAGAGAGAGAGAGAGAGAGAGAGAGAGAGAGAGAGAGAGAGATACTTCTCAGTGTCCAGAGTGACGTAGGATTGAAGGAGAGTTTATTTTGTTTGCCTGGGGAGACACAAAGACCAATGAAGAGATGGAGAAGTGTGTCCAGAGGCCCCACTAATGAGTGTCCAATTTTCTCACCCTGGACCGTGAGGCGGCCCTAGGGCTAGAGAGAATTCAGGACAGCAGGGCCTGTGCTCACCTCATGACCTGGATTGGGTTTGCTCCTCAGGACTGGGGGTGATGTGGCAATCCCATGCTTCTCAGGGGGCCCACGAGGGGGTAGAGGTGGAGGCAGGAGCCAGTTCAGGGAACAGGCTGAGCCTTAGTCGGTTTTTTTCCTTGGCTGTGTTGTGGTAACAGACACACCATAGCGTGCCCCAAATAGGGGCTTTACAATAACAAGTTTACTTTTCGCCCACATTCTATTTTGTCTGTGGTGGCTGTGGGCTGACGGGGGCTCTGCTCCATATGTCCTCTGTCGGGGGACCCTGGGGAAGCAGCCGTCCACATTTGGGGCATGGCAGAGTGAGTGTGGGCAGCGAGCACCAGACGTGGACAAACCATGCTGAGCTGCTGCTGCCTGTTCCACGAGGCCCAGCTCTCGGGGACGCTGGGTCCGAGGGAGGCTTCCTGCTGTGTGTGGTCTCCGTGCTGCCTGGCAGGGCTGGGCTTGGGAGTGGCCATGGGGAGCAAAGCTGCCATCCAGTCCATGGTAGATGCTGGCTGGCTCCTTCCCCGACCTTCAGTGGCCAGGCTTGTCCTTTCTGACTAAGACCCTATGGTGCTTTGGGAGAAAAAAGGTGCAAAACTTAGACATGACCAAGTGGCTCAGGCTATGGGGTTATGTAGATGTGCAGAGAAATGAGGGGCAGATGGGCTGAGAGGGTCTGGTCTTGAAAGCTCGTCCATCCCTTACCCAGCTAATTCCTACTGTATGGTCAAGGTTCAGATTCAAACTGTGCCACCTCCAAGAAGCCCTCTGGGATGAGCCCGATTTGGCACTCTTCCTCTGTGCTCCGCTATTCTTTCCCCTTCTCACAGTGGACTGGTGTCTGTCTGGGTTATCTCCAGGGGTGAGGGTGAGGGTTCCCTCCAGTGGGCAAGAGTTGGTGGAGGGTACTACATCACGTTCAGTGGCATCAGAGCTGCCCTTTGTCCTCAACCTCAGAGGAGAAACAACCTCTCAGAAAGCAGCTGTAACAGCCTCCTAGTAACGGTTGACTGCTGCACCATGATGTCCCAAGGAGCTGCGCAGTCCTGGGGGGCTACCACAGATCTCTGGGTTTGGGGGATCCCCCACTGACAAGTGCACCACGACAGAATCACCTCATGGTGCAGTTCTCAGAACTATTCCCACAGTGATGCTAAAATGCAAAGTCCCTCCCTGCTCTGAGCAAGCAGGACCTTGGCACCTCAGCCTGTGCCCTGGAGCATGGAGAACGTGCCAGCTAAGGCGGGGGTCCTTGCACTCTGATGGGCCCATAAGGTTCGTAGAAGGCATGAAGGAGCTTTTGGAGAAGGGAATGGAGCTATGATAGTGTGTCTGGCAGATCTGTGTCTGTTCTTTTTTGGGGGGTGGGGTGCCAAACCAGGCTGTGCTCAGGAATCACTCCTGGCAGAGCTCGGAGGACCATATGGAATGCCAGGGATCGAACCTGGGTCAGCCACTTGCAGCGCAAGTGCCGTAGCCACCGTTGTATGGCTCTGGCCCCTCTGCTCTTTATCCGGGGCCCCTCTGTGCAGGCTCTGTACTCCTTGCCCCGAGGAAGGTATGTGGCAGCGAGAACCCAGGAGACCTTCTGTCTTTTTGCTCTTTGTCCTCCAAATTCTGGAGTTTTGGGAATTGGGATTGTTTGTAGAGGAAGTCAAGAGAGAAGATGGATTAACAGAGGCTGGAGGAGAGAGGACGGGCCAGCCTGGAGTCCTGGATTCTCCTGCTTGGAGGTGTGGGGCATGGGTGGGAAGGTTGCAGAGGGCAGAAGTGTGGCCAGGTGCCTGTGTGGGGCTTCCACCTGACAGCATGGGAGGCCCTGCATGTGGAAGAACACTAAGATTTGGATATGAAAGAAAGTGGTAGGAAACCAAGAAAGTGATATTTCTTTCTTGTACCCCATGCTGGACTGGAACAATAGCACAGCGGGTAGGGCATTTGCCTTGCATGTGGTTGACCCGGGTTCAATTCCTCCGTTCCTCTGGTCCCTCTCGGAGAGCCTGGTAAGCTTCCAAGAGTATCCAGCTGGCACAGTAGAGCCTGGCAAGCTACCCAAGGCGTATTTGATATGCCAAAAACAGTAACAAGTCTTACAATGGAGGCATTACTGGTACCTGCTCAAGCAAATAGATGAACAATGGACAACAGTGCTACAGTGCTACCCCATGCTGGGTTCCAGGCTGAGGACCTAGGATTGAGGCTGTAATTCATGAGTGGTTAAGATTAGATATTGGCTAATATTTTCTGTAGGGATCCAGTAAGTAGTCTCAGTTTTGTGTGCCATACAGTCTCCTTCTCAACAGTGAACTCTCATTGCTGGATAAAAGCGAGTAACACACAAGTGAACGAGCAGGGCTGTGTTCCAATAAAACTTTATTTATGGACACCAGAATGTAAATTTTACCTTATTTTCTCATGTATCAAAATCACGATCACGAAATCCCGTTGATTGTTGAGTTGCTTGAGCGGTCTCAGTAACCTCTCCATTGTCCTATTCCTGAGATTTTAGAAGCCTCTCTCTTCTCGGCCTTCCCAACGATGCTGCATTGAAGGCTCTTTCAGGGTCAGGGGAATGAGATTCAGCTGGTTACTGGCTTTGGCATAAGGATACACCATGGGAAACTTCCGAGGCTATCCCATGTGGGCAGGAAGCTCTCAGTAGCTTGCTAGTTTCTCCCAGAGGAAGAAGTCAGTTATAAGATATTGCTTCTGGGAGCTTGCTTTTAAGTCTCTGGATGTTGGCCATTGATGATTACACACACCTGGGTTTCTCTGCGTACCTTCATGCGTGAGGTTTGTCCAAACGTGTGGAGAGGGGCCTTGAGCATTGTAGGATAACATAGCTTCAGGTAGTTTAGGTTTATTGGGTTACTGCCGTCACAGTGCTCCCATTCCTCTGTGTTTATTTGTAGCTTCTTTCTTAGTGTTTTGTTGACTTGTAAATAATGTTTTTCTCTTCTCCTTGAGTCCTTTGCAAAGTTTATTCAGAGCAAGTCCTTTTTGTATGGACACAGGAAGACTTAAATGTTATGCTTTTGTAACCTGGGAGTCATTTGACTCTACATGATATTTTCCTCCAGGGCATCTGTTCTCTTGACCTAAGCCTCAGCTGCCCTTACTTCCTAGCATCCCCAAAGCAGGGTCCCCGACATGGGACGAGAAGGACCCAGGGCAAGCGGTGAGTTGTGTGCTACCCTGGCATCGAGATGGGCCTGGCCAAAGTGCCTAATGCTTAACTATAAGTTAAGAGCTTGGTCATGGACAAATGCTGTCATGATCCAAACAGTGATAACTAGATTCGGATCCTGCTAGGGTGAGGAATGATTAATCTGGCCTGAGTGCTCAGGTCTGAGCCTGTGGCAAGATGTTGCCAGGAGAGCTGCCTTGCAAACCCCAATGTATCCCTTGCTATGTCCATACAAAAATAACTAGTATTAAGATGTTAATAAGTTCCTGGACTAAGGAAAAGAAAAAAACCTTAAGAGTCAGGAAGGGCTTTGGAATGCCCTGCCCTCAGGAAGGGCTTTCTTATGTTGATTTTGCTACCTGGCTGGGTGTAGCCTAGAGGGCAAGGTGGGAGAGACAAGTAGGAGGAGAGATGAGAGAAGCAAAAAAGAAGGGGCAGTTGATCCAGAGAGAGGCCGGAGCTGGAAGTGCGGGAGATGAGAAAGATAGAAGATTGAATAAACGGTAACTAATCAGCAACCAGCTTGGTCCTCGTTCTTCCTTCGCCTGTCCTTGACCACCGGCTGTCCCGATCCAGTCCATACACTGCGGTTCCAGGGCACCGAATGCAGGCGGTGAGACAGAGCCGCTCAGAGAGCCCGCGAGTGCACTCGCCCCGCGGCGAGCCTTAGTTTTTTACAGAGCATGGCTGTGGCTAGGTTCCGGTGGTCTTCAGCTGCCGGGAGCTCTGCTCGGGGCGGGGAGGGAAGCTGGAGCCCATGCCCACCGAGGGGCCCTGGGGAAGACACCGAGGGGTCCCAGGGAAGACAGCCAGGCGTGCGGGCAAGAGACTCAAAATATTCTCACAATATTCCTCCTCCCCATCCCATGAAACTACTGAGAGATTTAAAAGATCTTCGGAGCTGGGCATGGGAGAAGGTCTGAGAGAGCCCTTAGTCACCCCTTCTGGCTGGGGAGGGGAAACTGAGCCAGACGCATTGGAAGGCAGATGAGCAAGTGACACACAGGTCAGGACAGAGGGGGCAGGAAGGCATGTTTGCTTGCCTGGTGAGCAGGGCACAAATCATCAAGAAGGGCCATCCCTCTTTCCCCCCTCTGCCCTAGCCCCTGCCCTCATCCTGCCCTGGTACACTGGGTCTTGGTATGTTCTGTGGCCATCCAAGGTGCCTGCTGGCAGGACACTGGACCTCCATGGGTGCGTGGCTGGGTGGCCGGGCAGTTGGACTCGGACAGGCACTGGGCCGTGTTCAGTCTCTGGGAAATCAGTGTGGACACGGCATGGGCCCACTGGGGCGGCCCACCCTGGTGTGCCCAGATCAGGTTCCCAGCGGCGTCTGAGCACTATAAACAAAGCGCTGGACAGGCCACTTCTGCCGAGGCCCCCTGAAGGTGGCCCTGTGCAGAAGAAAAGCGGGATTGGGGCTGACAATTTGACATAAACCAGGGGGCAGTGTCCGATGGCTGAGAAGCCCATTGAGGCCCTCCTCAGGCCCCCCGGCTTGTGCTCGAGACAGCTGCTCCCAATTACCTCCTGCAGAATCGGGGGGCTGGGCATGGGAGAAGATCTGAGAGAGCCCTTAGCCTCCCCTTCTGGCTGGGGAGGGGAAACTGAGGCCTAGAGAGTCACATTCACATTCTGAAGCTGATGCCAGACTGAGGCTAGAGGCTGGGTCTCTGGGCTGGTCTGGAGAAGAAACCCCTTGGATAACCCCGGATACCTGCCTCTTAGCGCCTTTGGGTTTTCTGAGGAACTCAGAGTGAGATGTGAGCCCAGATCCTCAAACCCACTCCGGCGAAAGGTTCACACCCTGGGCTGGGCACGACCACTTCCTTGGAGGAAGCAGGTGAGAACAGGGGATGTGGCTGTTCTAGGACACTCAGCTAGAAACAGAAGCACCAAGAATCAGGCCCAGGCCAGTAGGATTTCACTCTCTTACTCATCGCAACCCCGTTCCTGTCCCAGCCTGGGTGTGTGGGACATGGCTGGGCTGCCACCGCGGGGGCTCTCGGGTGTGGGATGCTGAGCTGGCTGCCCACTTGAGGAGCAGCTGCTTCCTGGATGCCCTCCAACCAGTGCCCTCCTCTCACCCTGCCCCGCTGACCTCGCGGGTTGCTCGTGCCTCTTGCCTTGGCCCGTGACACTTTCCCAGCCTTTGCCCAGTGCCAAGGTGGCCAAGAGGGGCATGTCCAGGCTTGTGAAATGATCCTTATAGGACACCAATGAGTGGGTCTCACTTCTCTTTCCGATCTTGCCCAGTCCCATCTGCCAGAACTGGCTGGGGTAGACCCTGAGCCACACACGGCCTGAGGCACCGAGGTGAATAGACTGGGAGCACTGTTGGCGAGTATCTGCTGCATGGGGGACTGGGGCTGCTTAACACTGGTGCTCTCCCTGCCTGGTGCTCCTGAGGAAGCCCTGGGAGGATTAGCACAAGCACCCAGATGCCCTCAGTTCACAGGGCTGTGGAGACAGGGTCACTTGCTCATTGTCACATCTGTGTGTCCTGCACCTCTTATTGGAGATTCTCCTGTTGGCTGTGAACAGCTCACTCCTGCTCATCTGTGACCACACAGGCACTTTAACACCTAGGCCACTTGTGGATATACCCATACACGTATGCTCACTCCAGCTCACCTGTGAACACACACATACTTCCTCTTGCCCAGCTCACCTACAGACACATGTGCACACACACTCTTTTATGCCCAGCTCACTTGTGACCACATATATTATGTGCATATGCCTGCTCACATATGAGCAGGCATATGCACATAATATTGTGACCCCAGATCGCCTGTGAGCATGCACACACACACACACATACACACTCTTACTCTAGTTCTCTCATGAACACACACATGTACAACACACTCTCATGCCCAGTTCTCCTATCAATGCAAATGTATACACACATGCACATTTATAATCACACAGATCTGTCCTCATGTCAGCTCACCTGAAACACACATAAAAACAATACTCACTGCCAGCTCTCCTGTTATATATGTGCACACATGTGTGCTCTCATGCCAGCTTTTCCATAGCATACATGCACACACTTATTATACACATGAACACACATGTGTTCTCCCTGCTAGGTCTCTTGTAACACATACTCTCAGGTCGTCTTTCTGGCAACACACTTGTGTTGATCTCCTGTTACACACATGTGCACACATGTGCTCTCACACAAGCTCTCCTGTAGCACATGTGTACACATATGTGCTCTCACACCAGCATTTCTGTAACAAATATGTACACACATGCTCTCACGCCAGCTCTCCTATAACACATGTGCACACGTGTTTATCCCCACCCTCTTCAGTGGTGGCTCTGGGGCTTGCACTCTTGGACTCAGCATTAATGTTCCTCTCTAGGGCTTTTCAACTTTCACCTCTTGTTCCTGACACATTTCAAAGTTCTCTTCAGCATTAGATCTGAGAAGGGGGCTGGGAGGGTGTCTGAGAATGGAAAAACAGGCGATTTGGAAAATTCCTGTCATTTTTGAGCTCTTTCCAAAGACGCCCACAGGAGCCACTGTGGGATCTGCCGACGTCCAGCCTCAGCCACTCAGCTCCCTGGGCCCAGCTCGCCTGCTTGCTGACACCCATGCCCTCACTCTGGTAGCCGGCGGGGCTTTGCCAGAAAGTCAGTGCATGCTCAGCTCAGCTCACTCCTCCCAGACCTGCTGCGTAAAGCCCGAGGCACAGGTGACAGTGACAGAGGCTGACACTGAGTGTTTGCTGAGGGTCAAATGCCAACACAAGCAAGTATTCTAAGGGTGTTGTGTGTACTGATTTATTTCTACAACAACCCTGGATAGTATAACTAATGGAAACATCCATCTTTCAGGCTGAAACAACAACAACAAAACACAGAGGCACATAGTAGGAAGGCAACTGGCCCCACAACACACAGCCTGAAAGTGAAAAAGCCAAGATTCATATCCCAGCAATCAATCTGGGAATGACCATCTCTTCCTCGCTCCCTCCCTTCCTCCCTCTTTCCCTCCCCTCCTTCCTTCCTCTGTCCCTCCTCCCTCCCTTCCTTCCTCCCTCCCTTTCTACCCTCCTTTCCTCCCCCCGCCAAATGTTTGGTACCATATAGTAAGACATAGGGGCTATTCCAGGTTTGAAATTCGGGCTTAGACTCTCAGTGTCCAGGAGACCATGTAGTACCATGGATCAAACCCAGGGTTCCCATGTGCAAAGCATGTACTCAGCACTGTGAACCAGCCCTAGCCCCCCCCCCCCCTTCCTGTTGCTATTTTCATTCCGCTACTATGCTGTCTCTTGGGACATAAGGCAAGTTAATCAGAATAGGTGCCAGGACCTCAGAACCCCATTGAGGACGAGGAGAAGATTTGGGCCTCTGCCCTCTGCAGAATGCACTGGGAGTGACACTGATCCTGGCCCCACACGGCAGCTGGGGGACCTCGTCAGACCAGGACTTGTGGTCTTTGCCTTCTCCCGCTGGGTCTTGGGGCTCCCCCTCATGAGAGTGTCCACAGAGACTGCCCAGGCTATGCTGACAAGGCAGGCCGTAAAGCCCCTAGGGCCGGCAGTGGCATCTTTGTCTTCAGCACTGGCTGCCCGCCCGCCTGCCCGCCTGCCCGCCTGCCGACCACATGGTGGAAGCGCCAAGGAACAAGGGCCTTCCTGTCTGCCTCTCTTTCCCTGTTTTCTAAAAATAAGCTGGAACCTTCCCCTCATCTGCCCCCAATTTTCTCCTGCTTGACCCCAACGACCTTGCACCATCCAAGGAGGCCACATGTGTGCCCACTGCTGGACAGATGGGCCGGCCACGCACTGCAGATGGTGGGAGCGAGAGGCTTCAGTGCTGGCCTCTGCCCCCGCCTGGCCCCTCCAGCGCTGCCCTTCCTGGGAACAAAGCTCTGTGCCCCGGAGAGTGGACGGGAGAGGGAGACTTGCCCATGGTGGGATGCCCGCCAAGCTGCATGCATGCCCTTAGGTGTCACCCGCGCCTTACGCACTCAGGCTGGCAAGCAGCACTGGACCTCTGTGGGCTTCAGTCCAGGCTCCGAGGGGCTGGGGCTTTGTCTTCCGTACTGGCAATACTGTTAATACTTCTCAGGAGGAAGCCAGAACGGGTTCCTGACACCCCTCAGCTTGCACATCTGGGAAAGCACAAGGACAGGCTCCAAAGCTGGGTCCTCAGAGCCCAGACTCTGCCCCTGACCACTCTCCCTCCCGCTTGTTGGCATCTTGTGGGCATGCAATGTAGCGTTTTTGTGTTAGTTGGAAGCTGCCACTGACCAAAGACCTCTGTGTGTGTTGGGCACCCTTTGGGCCAGGGGGTGACATTGTGGGCAGATTTGGAGGAGGAGGTGGAGGGAACTACCCTTACCACGTCCATTTCTTAGTGGGAGCCTCAGGGCCCCCAATTCTAAAGGTTTTATTCTGGCAAAACAGCTCACGACAGAAGGTACCGCGGCTTCACTTTAGTGGAGGATTCCATGGAGCAGCTTCTGAGCATGTGCCCCACTGCATGCACAGGCCCTGCCCTGGTGGGCTTTGGGAGCCAGTCGGGGTGGGCGCGGGAAAGATCATTACGGAGCGGGGTGCTAAACCACGATTAGCCGAACGGTTAGCTTTGCACTGTGTTTATGGCTCACCCTGGGCCTCGAGTGGAAACCGAGTCATTTCCTTGTCTGCTGAAAATGGCCTAATGCCTCTCCTGCTGCTGTAGCCTCTCCTGACCTGAGATTCTAGGTTGGCACCTTGGCGTGCTGCCCCTCTGCCTGTGGGTCTCCTGTCTTCACTCACCCCCCAGTGCCCTGGAGCCCCAGCTTGGAATGTCTCTTTCTTTGAGCCTGGCTTTCCCGTTCACACGGACGGACCTGCATGCACAGCTCATCAGCAGGGCCAGGGAGGGCATCTCCAGTTACCACTGGAGCTGCAGGACACTCCTGATACTGTCAGCTCACACTGGCTGTGCTCACTGTGCTCCGGGGGCTGCTTTAAGCCCTGTGCTTGGGTGAAGCCTCTTTCCCTTCACCATCATCCTTAGAGGCTGGATCTGGACTTACCTGCACGTCATTCAAGGTTATTAGGTGGCTCACTGAGGGTCACACTGCTGAGAAGGAGAGAAGCTGGATGCTAATGCAGATGCTCAGCTTCAGTGCTCTCTCCACCTGTCGTTACAGAAGAGAAAGAGCCATCAGCACAGGGGGTCGAGTCCGCATTTACTCTGAACCAAACGTTGCTCTGGTTAATGAAACGTGGCAGAAGGCATGAAGAGCCAGGGAGAGTGGCAAGGATGGGCCAATCTCCAGCACTGCCATGGGAGCCAAGATGCTGGGCTGGGCCTGGGGTTGCTCTGTGTTCGACTTTACAGGAAGTTTTGGGTGGGGAACTGAGACTCACTGAGCACCAGGTCTGCCCCGGCCCCGGCTGGGCCCTGGCCACTCGTGTCTGCCTTAGTAAGAAGGTGAGTGAGGCATGAGTGTGGAAGTCAAGAGGGCAGTGGGCCACTCTTGCAGCTGACAGTGGTGATGTCTGCCCCATCCTGTCTTTGCCATGGAGCAAAGCCCTTGAACTGAGATTGTGATCATTCTTTTTTTTTTCTTTTAACTTTTTATTAGTGAATCACCGTGAGATAAAGTTATAGACTTACAAACTTTCATGCTTGCGTTTCAGACATACAATGATCAAGTACCCACCCCTCCACAAGTGCCCATTTTCCACCACCAATGGTCCCAGCATCACTCCCACCACCCCTACCCCGTCCCCTCCACCCCACCTGTCCTCTATGGCAGGGCATTCCCTTTTGCTCTCTCTCTCCTTTTGAGTGTTGTGGTTTGCTATAGAGGTATTAAGTAGGCATCATGTTCAGTCTATAGTCTATTTTCAGCCCGAATCTCCCATCCCTAGTGGGCCCACCTAGCACCCTTTGCTTGGTGGTCCCTTCTGTATCTGAGCCACTTTTTCCCCCAGCAGGTGAGGCCAGCTTCCAAGCTGTGGAGTAATCCTCCTGGTCTTTATCTCTACTATTCTTGGGTGCTACCCTCCCGTTCTGTTACTTTATATTCCACAAATGAGTGCAGTCTTTCTATGTCTGTCCCTCTCTTTCTGACTCATTTAACTTAACACGATACTTTCCATGTTGATCTACCTATATGCAAATTTCATGACTTCATATTTTCTAACAGCTGCGTAGTATTCCATTGTGTAGATGTACCAAAGTTTATTTAACCAGTCATCTGTTCTCGGGCACTTGGGTTTTTTCCAGATTCTGGCTATTGTAAACAGTGCTGAAACGAACATATCTGTGCAGATGTCACTTTTACTATACTTTTTTGCATCTCCGGGATATATTCCCAGAAGTGGTATTGCTGGGTCAAATGGGAGTTCAATTTCTAATTTTTTGAGAAGCGTCCATACTGTTTTCCAAAAGGGCTGAACCAGTTGGCATTCCCACCAGCAGTGAAGGAGAGTTAGTTCCTTTTTCCCCACATCCGCGCCAACACCGGTTTGCTTTTGTTCTTTTGGATGTTCTTCTTTTGGGAGGCTGTGCTTGTTCCTAACCATCAGTCTACCCCACCTCCTCATCCCTCACCTCTAAATTTGTGAACATTCCATCAGGGGTACTTGTATTCTGACCCAGGGCTTAGCCTCTCTCTGTCTGGGAGAAGCCATTCAAAAGGGCTCCCTTTCACCTCCTCTGGGTTTGAGAGCCTTTCCTGCCTGTCCAAGCACTTTTCCTACCTGTGATTGAAGGAGGTTTTACAGCCCATTTTGGTTATAAAAGCCAAGATAAGTAAAATGATTTGCTCAAGATCAGGTGCCATTATGCTGGACCCTAACCACAGAATCGTGATGGGTCCCTCCTGCCCTTCTCCCTCCTGTTTTTTTTTTTTTTTTGCTTTTTGGGTCACACCTGGCGATGCACAAGGGTCACTCCTGGCTCTGCACTCAGGAATTACCCCTGGCGGTGCTCAGGGGACCATATGGGATGCTGGGAATCGAACCCGGGTCGGCCGCGTGCAAGGCAAACGCCCTACCTGCTGTGCTATCACTCCAGTCCCTCTCCCTCCTGTTTTAATTTCCCTTTCCCCCTATTCTTTCTTCTTTCCATAAATATTTATGTGAAGGAATAGAGGACTAGGAGAATAGGATATGTGGGTGTTATGGAGTAGAAAGAACTGAATAGAATTTTGATCCTTGATTTGCTATTATTGTACTTGTCACTTTAAGAAAACCATCTCTCAAATTTCCCTTATTTTGTCCCTGGTTACATAAATAATTTGAATAACTTCCATCCTTTCACTTGACTTTAAGAATCAGTTCAATGAACTTTCTTTGTTTTCACATCTTCCCATCTTCCTGAATATGTGATAGCCAGCCCATCCATATTCCTTACCCATCCATTCAACATCTAGTATTCATCCCTCCCTCCATGACCCATCATCCTTCCCTCTCCATCTACCCATCATCTAGTATTACATCCTCTGTCTATTCATCCATTCCTCACCCTATTCTGCATTGGTCATTTCAAGTTATCTCTCCATCCATCTCTCCATCCATCCATCCATCCATCCATCCATCCATCCATCCATCCACCCATTGAACCATCCATCTCCCTATTTATCCATCTATCCAGTCATTTCTCCCTCCCTCCCTCCCTCCCCCATCCCTTCTTACCTCCCTCCATCCCTCTCTTCCCTCTCTTCCTTCCCTCTCTTCCTTCCCTCCCTTCCTTCCCTTCTTTCCTTCCTTCCTTCCTTCCTTCCTTCCTTCCTTCCTTCCTTCCTTCCTTCCTTCCTTCCTTCCTTCCTTCCTTCCTTCCTTCCTTCCTTCCTTCCTTCCTTCCTTCCTTCTTTCCACCCTCTCTTTTTCCCTCTATTGTATTCCTGACTTGTGCCATGGACAATAAGAGAAGGAAAGAGAAGATATGGTCTTTCAAGATATTTTAATATCTGGTTCAGTTGCCATTTCCTGAAGGTTATTTTTCAGATTCTGTTGTGGAAACAGACTCGTTTCTCGCTTCTTCCTGGACAATGTCTGTCCTTCCCTCTAGGATCACACTCTCCTGTTTACCTTTTGTCACCATGAATCCTTAACCAGGCCGGGAGGTCCTGAAGGGTGAGTCCTCCGGCTGATGCATTTCAGAATCGTCAACACTGTTCTTTGCATCAATGGATATGCCCTCAGCTCTTCGCTGTTGTGCTCATCCTGACCACGATCCTCCTTCAGCCTCTGCTTTTTTTGTGATAGTTCAAACTAGAGCAAGGAGCTTGGGAGTCTGCATGGTTGAAAATTGCCACTGATTTTCTCATGTGTTTGGGATCTTAGTTCATCCTCCTTAGAAAGTGGCATTCCTATTCTTTCTTCAGAGACTCAGAGAATATTTGTGTCTGCCAGGGTCATGCAGTAGGAGTAAGGGAGGGAGACTTGGATAGAAGCCTGATTTTCTGGCGCCAGTTAGTTGTCCATATGGTGTCTCTCCTCCAGGAGATGCCCATGGAGACCTGCTAGTGGATACTCTCTTGTAATCACTGGCCTCAGTCCAGTCAGCCTGGCTAAGGCCTACAGTCTGTCCTGGCCAGACTGGGCCGGGTGGGGACTAGAAAAGGAAGAGAAAGAGGTGGCTTCTTTTCTGCTAAGGTCTCAGTCTCTTCAAGCCTCTGCTGGGTGGCTGGACTCACCCATTCCTTCCTGGTTCTGGCCAGCTGCGGCAGTCCTCTGGGTCACTCTAAGTGACAGGGGTCAGGCATCCTCCCAATGCCTGTAATGTGTCACTGGTAGCTGTGAGTGGCCCCCATCATCTCTGCTCCCAGGGCCCAGGTGCCTGCAGGGAAAGTGCACTGGTCCGGCAGCCTGCAAAGGAGCTGTCAGCAGAGGTGGTCTCGCTCCTCCTTCCCCGGCCCTCCCTCAGTGGCTCTGAGCTCTTGGCCACATTGGAAGAATTAGGGCGGCTGGCAGAGGGAGGTGGCTGGTTCCCATGGCAGGGACCGTGCAAAAGTCCTAACACATTGGCACTGTGTGTGTGTGCGCGCGCGGGATGGGTTGCGGGAAGCGGGCTGAGCAGAGGCTGGGCTGGGGCTCTGTGGGCACTATCTACCCAGAAGGCCTTTGTCTCTCACTCGTTACCTCCAGCACTCGCCCCTCCCCTATTTCTTTCCCCTTCTGTGCATGTGGGGAGCCTCTCCAGCAAGGCTCAGGGCTTTGAGGGCCACTCCTGGTGACCCGTGACCCTGTGGCTTGGTCTGGCAATGGATTCTTGGGTTGCTGAAGCAGACCTGCTAAGCTCCTGTGGGGTGGCACCCACCAGCACCCACAGAACACTCCATGCTTTGTGGGGTACCCAGGGTTTGGGGCGGCTTGTGGTGTGGGGGCCCAAACTCAGGACCTTTGCGTTCAAGGGGGGACCGGTAGCCTTTAGCTCTCTCCACAGCCCTTCCCATCACCCTCTTGTTGATGTGATGACCAGGATCACACACACATGTGACTTTGGTGCTCCACGCTCACCTGCAGTCCTCCTCCGGGTCGCAGGCTTTTCAGTTGCAAAGCTCATGTTGTGCTTGCAGGGGTCACACTGTTTTACTTGGGCTGCTCTCACATGCTCCCACTGGGGGTCACACTGTTGTTTCAGGGTGCTCTTGCACATTGTGGCCATGCTTATGGTGCTCGCACAGTGGTCCCAGGAGTGCAGACTTGGCTGTGGTGTGCACGAATCCCCAGTTGCACGCACCTAGTCTATACTCTAGAGATCACCCCTGTGTGCTGGCATGGGTGGTTCCAAAGAGCAGAGCCGCAGGGGCTAAGCTGGGCACCTGGGAGAGGTCTTAGGGATCAGACTTGGTGCCTGGTGCTTGCAAAGCAGGTGCTGCCGCCTGGAGTGCCCTCAGTATCCTACAGGACTTTCCTTGGGGCATCTGCTTGCCTGGAGGGAGAGGCCTCGCCTCAGCCTGTGGGTTCCCTGTGAGACCTTGAGGAGACCCTTTCTCTCCAGATGTCCCTTTCCTTAGGGGACTGTGAGGTTGTCGTCCTCCCCAGGTGCAGAGTCACCTTTTAGGGCCATACTTTCCAAGGTAGAAGATATCACCCCCTTGGGTGCAGTGGAGAGGTTGGGGTGTTTAAAGGAGGCAGATTTTCAGGAGGGCACTGCATGATACTTTTTTATGAAAAGGGTTGCTCATGAAGTTTGGGCCATGTAAGTTTGGGAACCTCTGGTTTAGGCAGTGTCTCATGTGGGTTCTGCCTGTCTTTAGTAATTGTCCTGCATGGCTGGCATCCTCATTCCTCTTTTCACAAGTAAGGGGAGAAAGAGAGAGGGGAGAGAGAGAGAGAGAGAGAGAGAGAGAGAGAGAGAGAGAGAGAGAGAGAGAGAGAGAGAGAGAGAGAGAGAGAGAGAGAGTCTCAGAGACAGTACAGGACATGCCAGTCGGTTCTGTACTAAAAAAAAAACAGTGGAACTGAGATGTTATTTGACGAAGCCCATGATCCCTTGACAGCTCTCTGAGCTTCCACAAGTCCACAGTCTATGAGACTTTGAAGCCTGCTTCATGGCGTCCCTGGGAGGGGGAGGCTGTGGCCCCTTCCACATTGCACAGAGAAGATGAACTCCAAGCTGGCCTCCGGGATTCTCTGAACCACTGAGGCTGCAGTTGTGGGCATAGCTTGAGTGCCCAGACACAGAGAGGCCAGGGTAGGGTGGGTGGGGGTTACTCCAGACAAGAATGCCTGGACAGTGCTGAAAAGGGTGGCCTCGCGCCGATGCTTCCAGCCCTGGGGAGCCACAGGAACAAATGTGCCACCCCTCTCCTCTTTTGTGAGCACTCAACCACGTGTCCACTCCTCTGAAGTTGTCCTGACGATGAATTGAGAAGTTAGAGTGTCTGGGAGGCTGGCTCCCAGCTGGGGGTGGCTTTTCCATGCTTACCACTGCACCCTCATTCCCTCACCCGGGGAAAGAGCCGCAGACCCACAGTTCAGGGGGGAGGGAATGGACTCATGTGGATTCTGGTGCAGAGGTCCAGCAGGAATTTGATTCTAGGTCCTGTTGGGACTCTGGCCCCCTGGGCACCAGGCTGCTTACTTTGGAACCAGGAAGAGCAGAAGCCAGTCAGTGAGCTATCAGATGGGCTTTGTGAGGTACAGAGAGCCTGGGCCAGGACACGGGGAACACCTGTGGTCCTGTTCTGAGTTTCCTGGGTAGCTTGAGCTATCTAGAGGTCTCAGGTAGAGGGAGGCAGGGATTTGGGTCAGGACCACCTGGAAAGACAGGCTTGCTATGGCCAGGCAGGGTGGGCACCCTTTGATGGCCCTGAGCATCCAGCATGCACCTCGCCAATCACCAGGGCCGGAACCAACCACACATGGATTTGATTGCTTGAGAAATCTGCTTGGGGGGCCTGGCGTATGGGAGTACGATGGAACAGCTGATCCGCCTAAAAATAGCGGAGCCTGGAATTCTGACGGCCTTGAGGGTACCCCCTTCCTAATTTCGAAGTGGCCTAGAGTGTTCTTTGTAGCCTACGTGGGTGGCTTTTCAGGGACGAGGAGCCACCACCTGGCAGTGTGCCTCCCTGGCAATCCCACCCCTTCTCTGGACACCTAATTCTCCTCCTTCCAATCATTGGGCAGAGGGGCCCTGGGGATGCATTTGGATAAAGGGCCACTGTCACGAGCTGTGGAGATGTCCAAGGTCTCCGCAGACAGGGACATCCCTGGAGGCAGGTTCTTGGTAGTCCCTGGGTTGAGGAAGCCTGAGCTCTCTCCAATGAAGCACGTGGCTGTCCCTGCCAGGTGGGTCCCAGCCCCCTGCACCTTGTGCTTCTCTATGGAAGCGCTTCCTTGGAAGGAGCGAAAATCAGAACAACCCTGAGAGCGGCCCCGAGAAGCAGAGAGCCGTCCGTCATTGGAGGAATTCAAGGCAGAACCAGACAATGCTTGGCGGGGAAGAAGTCTATGGCTTCGATGAACGGGGTGCTGATGAGCTTCCTTGGACCCTCTGAGGCCGTCTGTCTGTTGAGAGAAGCTCCCTCCATCTGTCCAGCATCCCCTATGCTCCCTCCGCCACAGGAGTGTCCCATTCAACCTGGGTGGCCTCTCTACCCTGCCCCTCTGGTGAGCAGTGTAGCCTTTCCCTGGCTACACTGCTCACCACCCCTCGCCACTCTCATATACCACCCTCTGCACTCTGCACCTCCTCTTCTGGGCATGCTCCAGTGCTCTGATCAGGTAACCCCCTCCAGTTCTCATTTTCCCCACCTTCAAAAGGAGCTTCTTATCACTGTCACTGTACCTGGGCAGAACGGGGGAGGGTCATGTGCAACTCCAGGAACCTCAATGACCAGGTCACCTGCAGCGAGGGTCCTTTTCTTAAGACAACCAATTGAAGCCAGGGAGAGGTCCCTTTCAGGCCGTGGGGGCCAGCATCCCAGAGCTGGTTCTGGAATGCAGGGGGCTCCACATCCGGTCCGCCTGGGAGCACGCTCATGCACCCAAGAGGCCTGCCGTCCCCTTGGAGATCCCCAGCGTCAGTCTGAGCAGGGAGGACTGGGACATGCACCCACACTCTCTGGGCTCTCATTTTCCTATGAACACAGGACTTAGGGACCTGCTGAGGCAACTGGCTGTGGCCGCATGGGGAGCAGCTGGACTCAAAGAAATAGACCGTGGAAGGGAGCACGGGGCAGGCAGATTGGTGCTGCCTGAGCACCCTAAACACGGAGGCAGCTGGGCTCCTTAGAGATGGGGGCAAGACGGGTTTCCAGTACATTATTTGGTCAAATTCTCCTCCCTCCTTGGATCTTCATCCCCAAGGGGCTAGGGCCTCCCAGAGCCCTGGGCACTGCTGACCCCTTGGCTCAGGCTCCTGCCACTCTGTGATGACTGCTAGCAGAAAAGCTTTTCAATGTGGAGGAGTCAAACAAACCTGGGTTTGCCTGTCTAGTGTGTCGTATGAATTTGGGCCTTAGTTTTCTCATTTGTGAAATGGGCAACCTCATGGACATGCTGTGAAAAAAGGGTAAACATATATCTATATTAAAATAAATAATAATTTATATAACACAATTTAAAGATATACAAGTATGGCTTAATGCTGAGAAGGTGTCAACCAACAGTGGCAACTATGGGGATAATGGCTTATGACCCTCATTCATTCAAACACCCTGGACTCATCTGGAGAGTTCCAGCTGGGGCCTTGTTAGGGGCACAGCCGACTCCTGGTGGCTCAGAGTCTAGGTCACTAATGACAGAACCACCATTCCAGCCTGATAGTGCACAAGCGTCAGGGGTCCTCAGGTCCAGGGAATACGTAGAAGGAACCCCCGGCTGCTTGCAGACTTGAAGGAATGTGCCCTGACAGGAAGCATGGGAGCCCAGAGCTGAGGACTGAGCAGACTGGGGTTGAGTGGGCACCTGGAGTGAGGGCCCAGGCTCAAGGCAGAGCATATACTGAGTCCCAAACACAGTGGGGACCATCTCCCGAGGCAGACCATCAAGTGGTCTCCCACATTGTATGGGCCCCATCTTGCCATGAACAGTCCTGGCCGGAAGCGGGTGTGTGTGTGTGGGGGGGGGGGGTGGCAGGCTGTGCTGCTGCTGCTGCTGTTGGCCCAGTGACTTCCTGTTGGCCTGCAAATACTCGTCCAAGTCAGCAAGGGAAGCTCTGAGGAGAGGAAGGGAAGAAAGAGCTGCCCAATAAAATGGTTCCTGCCCTCCTCAGTGGCACCGGGGCTCTCCTGGGGCGGGGGCCACCTGTGTCTCCATGCACCAGGCACCGAGTAGCTCTGTTGTCACATCAAGGCCTGTTTCTTAATTTTATTGAATAACTGTGAGATAGCTACAAGCTTTCATGTTTGGGTTACAACCACACAATGATCAAACACCCATCCCTCCACCAGTGCACATTCCCCACCACCAATATCCCTGGTATACCCCCCTGTCCCACCCTCCCCCTGACTCCATGGCAGACAATATTCCCCACTCTTTCTCTACTTTGGAGCATTATGGCTTGCAACATAGGGGTCATCATGTTTGGTCCATTATCTACTTTCGGCACACATCTCCCATCCCGACTGATTCCTCCAGCCATCATCTTCTTAGTGATCCCTTCTCTATTCCATCTGCCTTCTCCCCTCCGCTTATGAAGCAGGCTTCCAGCTATGGGGCAATCCTCCTGGACCAGGGCCTGTTTCGATGGAGGAAGTTACCCCAGGGAGGGACAGGGGCACACAGCAAGACCAAGTGGCCACCGTCTACAGTGTCAGCTGGCTTTGTCTGTTCCACTCACCCGGTCCCCTGAGACTGAAGACCAGAGTCCTTACCAGGGAGAGGCTGGGTTGTTGCAGTCCTCTCTGCCCTCCCCAGGTTCGAGCCTCACCCTGAGGACAGCCTGTCAGTGGTGACTTTCCACGGACTCCTTCAAGCCACCCGAGTCTTCTTGACAAAAGGCATCTGGGGCCCACCGGCCCCTCCTCCGCAGAGCCCAGCGATGGGAAACACGATCCACGGTAATGACCTGATATTTACACAACGCCTTTCTACCAGATGCATCCCAACAAAGTTACAAGCTGTCCCCCGGGGACTGGCAATGGATTCCAGACCCTCTCCTGCTCCAGCCCCTCCAACCCCTCCTCCAGCAGTCCCGGCAAATGCCACCAGAGATGCAGCTAAGAGGCGCGGAGAACTCCAGGGCACCGGCCCAGTCTGGGTCAGACCCGCTCGGGACACTGGCCTGGGGGGAAGGAGCTGAGCTGTGCTCAGAAGCATGGGGCACTGCAACCCTCCCAGAGGAGGCTCGGGGTTCTGAAGTTCGGTCCAGACCCCCATCACCTAGGGGGATGAGAGGGCTGCCCTGCAGAGTGGCACCTTCATCCTTCCGCAGCCCCGTCCCCCCAGCTGCCCGGCTGGCTCCCTGAATAAGGATTTGTGTTCCCTCCCATAAATTGCCCCTGGTCACCAGGGCCGTGTTCTGTGTCAGAGTCCCTGACCACCGGCCTCGGACAAAACCTGCTTTGTGAAGTCGGGGTGAAAGACAAACAAATGACTATTACCTCCAAGGTTCCCCTCCCCCACTTCTGTTCTTGGCCCCGAGTTAAGGCCTTTTTTCTCTGTCAACAATCTTGACTTTGTTCCCTGAGAAGGAAACAGCTCCGGGAGGGACTTGCAGAGATGTTGCTCGCAAGAAAACCGTTTGGGAGGAGGGTGAAAAAAGACAGAGGTTACAGGAAATGGCAGACATTTTTTGTTGAATTAAACCATTAGGAGTGACCCCCAAACCAGAGCGAGGCAAAGGGAACAACTGGATACATTTAGGTCAGGAGAAGCAGCCAAGTGAGGAGCTGAAACCAATTACCATAAATGAATGTTTCTCTTTTATTCACGACCACCGTGCCTGTTCCCAGGATGCTCTTGGGCGTCTTATAAAAACAGATGAACTCTCTGGTTTTGTTCGGGGAGTTATTAGCTAATGCAACTGTTGGGCAATTTATCAAACATTAGCACATGCTGAGATTAATGACCAGGAGGAGTCACCGACTGGTCCCAGACCGCAAGGGCTGCCGGACTTCAGGGCTCAGGGGAGGGTTTTCTGCTTGATGGAGCCATGCCAGCTTGTCAGGACCCTCAGAGGAACAGCCCCCTCAAACCTGTTCCTGCTCGTGGGGCCCCAGACCACGTGGGAGAGCATCGATGGTCGGCCTCAGGGGTCCCCATAATAATGCTAGATTAGACTGATCAGTAACGTATGAGGGTGCATTGATGATGACTGCCCTGCACTGCACAGCTGCCAGCTGCCCGCGCCTCCTGCTTTCTATAGTCTGGCAGGATCCTCTGCTGTACAAATATCCAAAATGCACACCCATTTTGGATATTTGTAAGGTTCTTTTGCTTCGTTTTGGGGCCACACCTGGTGATGCTCAGGTCTTACTCCTGGCTCTGTTCACAAGGATCACTCCTAGTGGCGCTCCAGGATGAGGCAAGCACCCTACCCTGGTGCTACCTCTCTGGGCCTTGAACCCATTTCTAAAGAGAGCGGAAGTCCTGAGAGCTGATCCTGACTGCATGTATCAGTCACTAATGCTCAGTGCTTCCCCATCTGCTGCTGGTGCTCCTCGTTGGGGGACTAGGTGCAAGGACACTGGGCATCTCTCCCCCTCCTGCACACCCCACCCCTGAGAGCCTGCTCTATGCCTTGGTTTCTCTCCTGCTTCTGCCACCTTGGGCATCCTCAGCACCTCCAGCCTGCCTCCCGTGTCCTCAGTGACCGAGTTCCCACAGACCCGGTGTGCAGAGGCAGAAGAGTCCCTTTGTAGTCACTCTTGGCCCTGCTTAGCCTATGACCTATGACATGATCCAGATTGTGGGCCTGGCAGCCGTCCCTGATTCTTGGGCTGAAGACACAATCCCAGAGCACTTTCCCTTTTGGCACAGGCCTGCTGCTGGCCACCCTTAAGGCACCTAGATATCTTCTCTGCTGCAAGGGGAGCAGGCTAGGGGTGCTGCCAGACAAACACAGAGACAGCCTGTACCTGAGCTGACCTCTGACACATTGTCGAGGTCAGAGCCAGCTCCCAGAAGTCAGGGAAAAAACTGATGCTTCAGTTCCAGACAGCTTCATTTGGCCAATTCAACCCAATTTGCTTCATTATATCAGACAGATAAACTGGACACGATTCTTAGTGTCTTGCCCGCTCATTCAGTGATTTACCCAGTGTCAGGTGCATTCGTTCATCACAGAATTCAATGCTTTGCTTCCCTCACTCATTTCCGTTTTGGTAAATTTGTCAGATACCTGCACAGGACCACTTGCTCCTTCCTTTGAAGTTTTTCCTCTCACATTCATATGAGTAGCGACTCCATTCCAGCCTTCCTTTGTACATTTTCTTGTGGAGCTCCTTCCTGGTATATTCTCTTGCTCTCTGGTCTTCATCAGTTCACTTTACTCACTATAATAGCCAAAACTTTTATCAGTTGCTTTCTTGGAGAATCTTCAGTGCCTGAAGTAGTGTCTGATGCATCATGGACTTAAGAAAAGCTTATAGGGGAAACCAGAAGGACAGGACAACTGGTAAGGTGCTTTCCTCGCATGCATCCAACCGGGTTTGAACCCTAGCACCCCATATGGTCCTCTGAGCCCTGCCAGGAGTGATCCCTGAACACAGAACCAGAAGTAAACCCTGAGTATCACAGAGTGTGGCCCCCACCTAACCCTCCAAAAAAAATGTCCGGGGAAAAGGGGAGAGAAGAAAAAGAGTTTATGGGGCTGGAGAGACAGTACAGAGGTTAAGGCGCTTGCTTTGAGTGTGACTGTGGCTGAGACAATGGTTCATATCCTGGCACTTGGCATAGCATTGCCAGAAATGGCCCATAATCACATAACCAGGAATGGCCCCTGAACAATTCTGGGTGTGGGCCCCCCCAAAAAAGAAATAAGTGTATGAAATTAGTGACCCTATTCATTTATTCCACAAACCCAGTCATGAGGGATGCTGAGGAGGTTGCTTTTGAAAGGGGTCAGGCTCCAAGATTGGTTCTCAGTTGTGGGAAGTGGGGGGTTGGAGGAGACTGGACTGAATGAACTTGGAGGGCTGGGACACTGGCATTAGCAAATGGGAGTGAGGAGCATATTCAGGGCCATGGGACAGCTGGTGCAAAGCGAGTGGAAATTCTGGGCTGTGCTGCCTGGGTTTGGTAATTAACTGAATGTGGGGTCTGGGGGGGGCGTGGAGGGAGTCTTTAGGGATGACTCAGGTTGTGTGTTGTGTTGTCTGGCTGGAAGGTGATGCTGTTAACCAAGGGGAACAAGGGGCTTCAGGAGAGGAGAGATGATGGCTTCAAGACCTCCCTTTCCAAACCAACTTCCAATGGCAATTTGGCCCAGATTTTTGGTGCTGTGTTGATTTTATTTTTGATTCATGTTGTCTGGTTGTGCCAAGTGCCAGGAGAAGAGGGCGTCTGGCAGCCTCATCCATCTCTGCTGCCTTCCATCTGGGTGTGTGTGAAATGTGGCTTTGGTGCGGATGTGGAGGGCTTACACAATGGCAGACCCGCCCTGGGCGGCCCTGGGCTGCAGTAGGTCTGGGCAGTGGGGAGACTGCAACACTAGACGGGGCCTTTGTGCCTGCAGCTTGTACCCCATCTCCTCCAAAGGATTGAAAATGAGAGCTAAGCCTGCCCTGGAACTTAGAGCAACACCCAGTCCCAGAACTCCAGCTCAGGATGGAGTGCAAAATCCTGTAGTCAGAGGAGGAGGAGGCAGGGTGGGGCTGGGAAGATTTCCTAGGGAGGAGTCTGGTACAGTGAGCAGAGATGGCAAGGGGGTGGTGGGAGACACTGAGGGGGCAGAGGCATGGAGGCAGACCCTTCAGGCAGAGTTTTCCAAGAAAGGGAGCGATGGTTTGAGAAGGAATGAGTTTCCTGATCTATGATGTGTGCAAGAGGGCTGAGTGCTGCAGAAACCAGGCTGCCATGTGGCTCCAGGTGGATTTCCTCTTCGAGGTAACTCCTAGATATCTGGACTGGACCCTCCAAGAGATTCCAAGAAACAGGTGCCATCAATGCCCCTCCTATACCCTAGAGTTGCCCAATGTCCCCTAGCACCATAACCCAGAATTTTGAGCAATGGAAATTAAGGCACTAAGAAGAAAACAATGGAAATCAAGGCAATAAGAAGAGTTCCTTCAGCATATCAACCGTATTGTAATCAAACTGGGGGTGGGAAGCAGTCATGATAGAAATATTCCAGCATATGAAGGAAAATAAAACGATAATTTGGTATCATTTGCTACTTTGTAATGGACAATGAATCAATGAGCTCACAACTGAGTCAGGAAGCTAAACCTGAGCCTGATGGTCTCTGCATTCTGCTGCCACCATGCAGGAAAACGGGGACAAACAGATCCATGGTGAAGAGTAACAGGAAAATGCAATCAGCAAAACCCAGACACTGGAGACTGTCCCCGTGGAAGGGCCAGGAGGGCTCCCAGGTCAGGGGGACCTGAGGACAATTCAGGACAGAGTGTGCAGGCTGGACTTAGAGATCTAAAAGATACCTCAGAATCCCGGAGAGAGAATACTGCAGGTAGGGCGCTTGCTTTGCATATAGCCCACTTGGGTGTGATCTCTGATTCCCAGCATCCCGTATCATCTGAGCACTTCTGGGAGTGATTTCTGAGTATGGAGACAGGAGAAACCCCTGACCACTGCCAAGTGTGACCCCAAACTAAAAATAATATGAAAATAAAATTGAAAGGTACCTGAAATACAATGGACATGTTCAAGTGACAGCATTCAAGGAGGAACATTTGAATGACAAAATTACATGGAAGGCAGGAAAATAATCTTTGTAGAAGTGAGGCTGCTGGGTTCTTCAAGTGATAAGAGTTTGGTATGCCTGGCACGACTGGATGTCTCGCTGTTGGGAATAGTAGGAGAGTGCTCACCTTCTCATGACTTTGGGTTTGCTCTCGACAGTTTCTGGTTACCTGGCAATGGAGTGGTTAAAAGCAACAAGCCACATCTGCACCATGCAGCAGTTACTCCTTCCAGCTCCTCAGAAATGTGGGCAAGAAGATATCCTGAGAATAGCGCCCATGCTGAGGTGGAGGGGCTTTGCTAAACCAGTAGACAGCAGGCAACAACAAACTTTGTGGGTTCCCTTCAGTTGTTTGGCCCTTTTGGAATTAGCCTCCTTCAGGTTAGAATTGGGGTATGCCAGTCTAGAAGAAGCTGCAGAAGGAAGAGGCTGAGTCTCTTGGGAAGTAGAAGGCTGGTTTCATCTCTTCCTTTCAGCCACCAGGACCCCCCACTCCCACCTCCACTGCTTGCAGAATGTCTCCAGGCCCTTGACTCCAGGGAGGGTGCCCTTTCGCTCTCTGTAAAATAAAGTCTAGAGACAACGTTATCTGTCCTTCTTCTGATTCATTTCACTACTCTCCATGTCCATCCATTTATAAGCAAATTTCACATGACTTCATTTTTCCTAACAGCAGCATAACATTCCATTGTGTAGATGTACCATCTACTGTACATGTACATGTACTGCTACTGCTTGAGGTACTATATGCAATGCCAGGGATTGAACAGGAGTCAGCTGCATGCAGACAAGTGCTTTAACTCCTCAATATTGTGAATTTTAAGCTAAATTTTCTGTTAGAAATTAATTTGTTGAGCTACATAGGGTAACAGTTAAGATGCTTGCCTTGAGCTTTGTCAACCTTGGTTTGATTCCTGGAGGCTCCACATGGGCCCTGAATTCCACCAGCAGTTTTCCCTGAGCACAGCCAGAGTCAGCCAAGAACATAGCTGTTGCTCTCTCTCTCTCTCTCTCTTTCTCTCTTATTGCAACACATCATCATAACAGGAAATATATATGTATGCCTCTCAGAGAGCCTGGCAAGCTACCGAGAGTATCTCGCCTGCACAGAAGAGTCTGGCAAGCTCCCTGTGGTGTATTAGATATGCCAAATACAGTAACAATAACAGTCTCATTCCCCTGACCCTGAAAAGAGCCTCCAATCATTGGGAAAAATGAGTAAGGAGAGGCTGCTAAAATATCAGGGCTGGGACAAATGGAGACATTACTGGAGCCCGCTTGGGTAAATCGATGAACAACGGGACGACAGTGATACAGTTATACAGTGAGATGTACCATAGTTTCTTTATTCAGTTGTCTGGACTGTTTACAGATTCTGGCTTTTGTGAATATTGCTGCAATGAACATGGACATGCAGATGACTGTGTGTTTCTACCGTGTGTTTTGGGCTCTGAGGTATATTCCCAGAAGTGGTATTGCTGAGTCAAATGGAAGCTCAATTTCTAGTTTGTTGAGGAATTCCATATTGTTTTTCAAAAAAGCAGTCAACATTCCCACCAACAATAAGTGAGAGTCCCTTTCTCCCCGCATCTGCTCCAGCATTGGATGTTCTTGTTCTTTTGGACATGTGCCAGTCTCTGTGGCGTGAGATGATATCTTATTGTTGTTTAGATTTACATCTCCCTAATGACTAGTAATGTTGAACATTTCTTCATGTGCCTTATGGCTATTTAAATTTCTTCTTTGAGGAAATTTCTGTTCATTCCTTCTCCCCATTTTTTGGTGGGGTTGGATGTTGTCTTATTCTAAAGTTCCACCAGTGCCTTATATATCTTTGATACTAACCCCTTATTAGATGGGTATTGAGTACATACATTTTCCCATTTTATGGGCTGTCTTTGTATTTTGGTCACTGATTCTTTTGAGCACAGAAGCTTCTTAGTTTAATGTAGTCCCATTTGTTTATCTTTGCTTCCACTTGCTTGGTCAGTGGTCATACTTGAAGATGCCTTTAGCTTCAGTTTCATGAAGATTTTTGCTTATGTTTTCTTCCATGTACCTTATGGACTCAGGTACGATGTTGAGGTCTTTAGTCCATGTTAATTTGATTTTTGTCAGAGTAGTATGAGACTAGTATCCAAGGCCAAGAAAAACAGGGGCCAGGAGGACTGGTTAATGGTTGGAAGCTTGCCACAAGTGTGTGTGGGGAAGAGAACAGTTAGGATAGAGAAGAGACCAGTATGATAATAATATGCTATAGAGACAGGTGGGGGTGGGGACAGGAGGGAAACTGGAGACATTGGTGGTGAGAAATGTAGACTAGTGAAGGGAAAGGTATTGGAACATTATATGACTAAAACCCAATCATGAACAACTTTAAAACTGTGTACTCACTGTGATTCAGTTAAAAAGATAAAAAACAAACAAAATTCCAAAACCAATGGACCAGAGCAATAGGGCAGTGGGTAGGATGCTTGCCTTGCATGTGGCCAACCTGGGTTTGATCCCCAGTGTCCCATATGGTCCTGAGGTCCACCAGGATTAATTCTATTTTTTTAAAAAAATCATTTATTTATTTATTTATTTATTTATTTATTTATTTATTTATTTATCAATTCACCGTTTGATCATACGGTCATCAAACACCCATCTTTTCACTAGTACACATTTTCCACCTCCAAAATTCCCAGCACACCCCCTTCCCCCATTCCACACCTCCCCTGCCTGTGTGGCAGACAATTTACAAAATATTCTTTCTCTAGTTACCTTTGATAGTATCCCGCCTGCATGGCAGAGCCTGGCAAGCTAGCCATGGCATATTCGATATGCCAAAAACAGTAACAACAAGTTTCACAATGGAGATGTTACTGGTGCCCTCTCAAGCAAATTGATGAACAACGAGACGACAATGCTACAGTGCAGTTACCTTCGATATTTCGAGACCTCATACCTGCCAAAAATGCAATGCTAGACAATGTGTTTTGTATTGTTTGTTATGGATATGATATAATGTCGAGTGGCTGCTCTCGCGACATTATATAATCCCCTAGGAATTCTAAGATTTTAATAATTAGGGTCTGAAGAAATCGCTGCAGCAAGTTGCTCGAGTCTGAGATTCGTTTGTGTGTCTCTGGATCGTGACCATGTGGGAGCTTAAGTAGATGGTGGGCAGATGTGGTGTCATTTCGGTGTCCCATTTGGGTGGGAGGGGTAAAGAGGAGGGCCCATTCCTCCCCTGTCCCATGAGACTTGGGATTTGCCATCACCACGATTCATACCTGGAGCTTCTTGCTGGCTTCTAGAAAATGGCGCCCGCCCGCCGGAGCTCTTGGAGGGCAGGCAGCCTGCCCCCATCTGGAGCAGCCCAGCAGAGAGGGCCTATTGCAAAGTCCCAGGCCATCTCTGATGCAGGTTGCTTGGGCCCAAGATTTGTTTGTGTGTCTACCAGGATTAATTCTTGAGTGCAGAGCCAGGAGTAACCCTTAAGCATATCTGAATGTGGCCCCCAAACAAAAACAAACAATCCCCAACCTCCCCAAAAAACTCAAAATATAAAACTAGCAAAGATTTACTCCCTTGAGGAGGGTGTGAAAAGGTTCTGGGACCCAAGATGTACAGACCTATATACAGGAGATTAGTCTTATCTTGTGCTGGGTAGCTACCGACCACAGAACTGCGTAAACATGTGTGCATATGGGTGTACATTATGTACACAGTATGTATATGTGTGAATGTGTGTGTGGTGGGGAGGCATAAGCCCGACTCCTCTTCTGAGGGCTTTGAAGGAGGATTTCTGAGGACGGGCCAGGCAGGGAATGCTGTGGAGCTACTCAGTGCTCTCTTGACTATGGCTGTGTGACTTTGGAGGAACCACATGTCTTCTCTGGACTTCTGCTTGGCTCACATGAATAAGGGCAGGGCAATAAGGGGACCCTTATTCACTGCGGGTGGCAATGTTGACTGGTCCAGCTTTTTCAGAAAAAAATTATGGACATTTCTGAAAAAAACTAGGACTTGAGCAATTTCACTTCTTGGCATCTACCCCAAGGCCCCCAAAACTCTCTTCAGAAAAGATATCTGCACTCCCATGTTCTTGCTGGACTATCCACAATAACCCAAATCTGGAAACAACCCCAATGTCTAAGAATAGGTCAGTAGTCATATTTGTTTTTTGTTTGTTTTTTTTTTCTTTTTGGGTTACACCCGGTGATGCACAGGGGTTACTCCTGGCTCATGCACTCAGGAATCACTCCTGGCGGTGCTCAGGGGACCATATGGGATGCTGGGAATCGAACCCAGGTCGACCACATGCAAGGCAAACGCCCTACCCGCTGTGCTATTGCTCCAGCCCCAGTAGTAATATTTGAAGATGCCTTTAGCTTCTTCATAGATTGAGAAAATATGGTACATCTACACAGTGGAATACTACTCAGCTGTAAGAAAAGATGAAATCACACAATTTGCTACATGGATGGAACTGGAGAGTATCATGCTGAGTAAAGTTAGGCAGGAGAGGGACAGACTCAAAATGACATCTCGAATATGTGATATAAGAAGCATAGTAGGGGAGTAACAAGTGTCCCCAAACAACCGAAACCTAGAACTGGTCTTAAGTAGGCAGCTAGGTGGGGGAAGGAGATTACAGGAGGGCATAAAAAGAGTGGGGTGGTCAATGCGAGACAGTAATGAAGTGGACACTTTGGTGCTGGAATGTTTCATGCATGAAACCCTGCCATTAATAGTGTTGTGAACTATGGTGCCTAAAACAAAATATTAAAAGTAAAATGACAAGGCAGAATAAGATGGTGAGGGAGTTATCTCCCAAATTTTACAGTAAGGGTTTCTAACCTGGAGGATTTTCCATATTTCTTGGTCCCTCCTCCTGGGTCCCAAGGATTCTTCTTTCTACAGGAAGCCCCTAGCTTAAACTCACCCCTCTCTTAGGGGAGAGGCTAAATGTCTGGACTCTACCTCATTTCTTAGAACCCCAGAAAGTGGACCCTGAGCTTCTCATTCATGTATTCATTCTCAGAGCCTGTAGTGACCTTGTTTGTGGAAGTTAACAAAGTTGCCCCTGCGCTGGCACAGCTCAATGGGTGCATCGTTTGGCTGGTGGAGAGAGAAGAGTGTCTGTGTGCAAATTGGAAAGGAAGCCCCTCAGTTCTCACCCTTCTCCCCAAGACACAACCTCATGTCAATGAACATTGCTTGGAGAGCAGAACAAGATTTGAATGTCAACCTCCACTCATCTCCATGGCAGGACATCTTGGCCAGTGAACAACCTGTACAACAGTACAGAGGGCAGCCAAAGCTCCATTCTCACTTCCACATTAGGAAATACACAGGTATGGGAAGGAGGCTAGAGTCAATTCTTTTCCACAGGAGCTCTGGGACCCTGCAGGGCACCTCGGGATAGTCAGACAAAGGGGCTCTGTGGGAGTACTGTCTTCACAGCTGAGCAGCTTCGGCCCTCCTGGCAGCTGTGCCAGCAGTCCCAGCAGACACCCTGCACGCCTGTGCAGGAAGCACAGGCCAACACGTGGCTCTCCTCTGCCTCCTGCCTCCTCAACTCTCAGTCTGTCCTATCACCGATGCCATTCCACCTCCCTCACCGTTTCCAGCCATGCAGCACCCTCACCCTTTGCATCTGCTGGGTTTCTTCCTCTGCCCCCCACCCCATCGATCCCCTATCCTGAAGCATGCCTCCCAGGTCTAAGGATGCTGTGGGGGTTTCCCTGACGCCCCGCTCTGGGCACCACTTGCCTGCACACCCTGCAGTTCCTTTCTAAACTCCAAGATGCTGAGCGCTCTCGGGATCGACAGTGGTCAGTTTCTCTCCTTCCCTGGAGAGAAGTGCAAGCTGTGTTAGGCGGGGGTGCAGACACGGTACTTAGCCTTCACCGAAACTGCCCCAGTGTCTGGCCACCAGGCTGTATGTGGCATGGACATCAACAGTGGCTGAGCAGAGGGAAGTGAGAAGTGAGGTAAGAGGCTTTGTGGGTAAATCTTCTGACCCTCAGAAGCTCCCCTGACCTCCTTTGCCACAGGGCTCTAAAAAGGCCAAAATAAAAGGGGGCAGGGGGAAAGACAAATGGATCCTTCAGACCCACCCCGCTACTCTACAGTTTGGAGATCAGTCGCAGAGGCAGAAATCCCACAGGGGACAGCAAGCACAGGTCCCCACTCTTTCCTGGGGACAGTGAAGGAGAGAAGGAAAGCCCAAGGGACAAGTCCTTGGCTGCAGCTCCCGATAATAGTAAGCAACGTGTTCAAGTGCACAGTACCTTACGGGTCCCACATTGCCTTACATGCACCCTAGCCAGGACCTCGTGGGTGTGACCGGGCTGCTGCCTCCCTGCCTTGGCCCCTGAGAAGACTCTGAGGCACTGTGCTCTTCCCAGCTCCTACACCCCCCCTCAGCTTAGGCTTCATCAGTCTCCTGGTGAAGCAGCTCTCGAGAGCCTGCGTGTGTGAGATGTGGCCTTGGCGATGGTATTCGCTGAAGACGAGGAGGGCAAGTCGGCATGCTGGGGTAATGAGGTGGGTCATTACCCAGCCCAGAAAGGAAGCCGTGTGTGTGTGTGTGTGTGTGTGTGTGTGTGTGTGTGTGTGTGAGAGAGAGAGAGAGAGAGAGAGAGAGAGAGAGAGAGAGAGAGAGAGAGAGAGAGAGAGAGAGATTCTGGGCTGGACTCTGAGAAGTCCCTCTGGTAAAGATAGGCTGGAAGGGTGGGTGTGAATCTTGGGGCATCTCTCCTCTGTTGGGCATGGGATGGCAGGCTGCTGGTGTGGAAGGAGTGTCTTTGGGGACAGATGCCTAGGTACAGCATCGAGCTTCTGTGTGGGGACGTGAAGAGCAGGCCAGCATCTGGCTGGGCATGGGGCTCCCAGCTGTGCACCCAGACTCTTACATCCATCCCACAGAGCATCACCCACATGCTCGTACCCCTCACACACCCCTTTCTGAAGCTCATGGCCATCATCAGAAATCCCACCAGAGCTGTCTCCATGAAGCAAGAAGGCAGGGCAGGGTCAGGCTGTGTGTGTGGCTGGGAAAGGGAATGCCTGTCATGGGAACATCAGGACCCCTCCATGTGATAGCTCTGACACCAGGGGACTTTGTGCAGAGAGCAGAGACACGGGGGTAAGTGATGGTGCGTAAGAGTGTGGGGCAGCGGGTGTGTGAAGAGGGTGTGAACTGGTGGTTTGCCCATGCAACAGCATAGCAGTGACTGTACATGCATGTGGATGTGTGTGCACATGGGCAAGAGCATACATATGTGTACACTGTGAAGGAGCATACATATGTGTGTGCATGCATGTGTGTATGCACGGGCATGCAAGTGATGCTCTAAGGGGTGGATGTGGGCAGCTGGGTGCACAACTGGATGCCAGGGAGAGGATGGGAGAGGGAGAGGACAGACTTGCTTTCCAAGGACCTTTCCCCCTAGCAGTACTTTCTACACTCAGGGTGGGGAGCCTGAGATCTAACAAGGAAGGGCTCACCCTGTGCCCAGTGCTCTTATACGGGGCCAGAGTGCCAGGACCACCAGGCCCCTCAGAGGTCCTTGCTCCTTCATGGTTTTACCTAGAATGGCCTTTGGGTGCTGCCAGAACCTGAGCACTAACACCTGCCCCTGCCTGGAGAGACCAGAGAGCCCAGTAGAGGTCCTGCTGCATCACAGGCCCGGTGCCCTGGTGGGCAGTGAAAGGGTCAGCCTGGCTGCTCTGCTCCTCTCCGAGGGCTCCGGAGGCAAAGTCCTGGATCCAGTGCAGCAAATTGGCTGGTGCCCCTCAGCTGGGAGAGGGTGCTGAGTGGGGTCCGTGGGGCTGGCACACAGCAGAGTCTCAGAAAGCACTGGAAGGAAAATGAGAAGGACTCCGTGTCCCTGTTCCACCAGACTGGATGGGGACAGAGCTATGACCATGGCTTAGGGAGCGAGGCAGGGCCACTGCGCCCCTTAGGGTAGCTTCGTTGGGGAGAGTTAGGGATACCTGTGGGTATCACATCATAGCAATAATGGGGACTAACAAAGGTTCTGGAGGCATCTGGCAGGTGCCAGGGAAAGCCTTACGAACACTTTCCACGAACCGAACTGTCACCTTGATCCTCTGCCCTGGGAGACAACAGGGCTGGGAAGCGGAGGCTGGGAGGGGCCTGGGGCGCCCGTGGAGGCCAGTCAAAGGCGCCAGAGCAGCATCGTCCTGCCCAGCGGCCTCTGTCCCTCCGCTGCCCGCCCTACTGACCTCCCCGAGTCGGGCACAGGATTTTCACAGCGCAGCTTCCCGAGAGCGAGGGATTAAGGGGAACTGCTCGGGTGGGCCAGAGCCAGGGGCCAGGGGGAGGCCGGGCGGAAACCCAAAACCTCCGCAGCTGTTTCCAGTTTGCCGCCACTGGACCGCGTGGGGCGAGCGGCGAGGAAGGGGCGCACCTCTGCTGGTCTGCTCCTGCGCCTCCAGCTCCGCTCGCCGCTCCCTGCGCCCCTTGGTGGGGGATCAAGGAGATCGCCGAGGGCGCTTGACCCCTGAAAGAAGGATTCTGCCCCTCCACAGTACACCCCGAAACCCAACTCCAGGAGCAACCCAGCCTCTGCTGCCCAGGTGACTCAGGGCCTGGCGCCCCCACCGGTCCTACCCGGGGCCCTGGCCTCGCTCTTCACCTCTCCACCATGCGCCTGTCTCTAAGCTACTGTTTCCTGGGGGGGCTTTTCCATCTGCTTCTGGCTTCTCCCCTCCCCAGTCACAGCACGGCGACTCCTGCGGGTCTGGTCTGTGCGGACTTAACTCTCCACCTGCAATCCTGAAGCTGACCTTCAGGAGCTGCCCTGGTAGGGCGCAGAGATGGCAGGGCTGGGCGGGGATCTGGACAGGCCGAACACATCCGGTGCAACTTCCGACCAGAGCCTCTGGGCATGCTCTCTACTCCGGGCGCGGCGCCTCATTGGGCCTCTCCTGGCCATGCCTCTTCCGAGTACTCTCTGGCTATGTTTCCTCCTACATGTGCTCCTTCCTAGCCGTGCTCTCTCCTGACTATGGTTCCTCTTAGGTGTGCTCCCTCCTGGCTGTGCTGCCTCCTGTGTGCCTCTCCTGGTTGTGCTCCCTGCTGGCAGTTCCCCCTTGAGTGACACCCTGTACCCCAGCTGTCCAAGAGGGTCCTGGGCAAGCAGAAGGCCTGCATGGAGACCTGGGGTCACAGAAGGGCACTGGTCCACCCCTTCCCCAGACTGTGGCTGGTGGTATGCACACCTTCCATGATTTCCGGCCCCGTATCCAGACCACTGAAGGCCTCATCGTTCTAGCCACTCACATAGAACTGTCACTCCTTCCCTCAAGCATCACCATGAAGCATCACAGAGAACTAAGAGCCAGAGTCACCCTGCAGTGGAGCAGACCAGGTCAGCTGGGCGGGTGGGGGGTGGGGGGACCAGCTCGAACGCATACAGCTAGAAGCAGGGGAGGTACAAGGGGAGCAGGAAGAGGAGCAGGAGGAGGTTGCATGGGGGAGCAGGAGGAAGGAACAAGAGGAGGTGTGCAGGAAGGTGAAAGGGGAGGCACGCAGGAGGAGAAACAGGACGCCTGCAGGGGAGGACGGGGAGGTGTGGAGGGGAAGAGCAGTGTGTAGGGGAGGATGGGGAGGCGTGGAGGGGAGGATGGGGATTTGTGCAGGGGAAGAGCAGTGTGTAAGGGAGGATGAGAAGGTGTGGAGGGGAAGAGCAGTGTGTAGGGGAGGTTGGGCAGGTGTGCAGGGAGGAGCAGGAGGTATGTAGGGGAAGAGCAGGAAGTGTGCAGGGGAGGAGGGGCCTGCACTGGGACACCTCAGGGTCCCTCTTTGATCTCCCCACCCTCTCTCCTGCTGCCCCGCAGCCTTCTTCAGCTCACTGAGCAGATTCTGGAGGAACTTAGAGCAGAGACTGCGAGGCAGAGCAGATGCTGATGTGCCCTAGTGACAATGGGGGTAGTAAGCAGGAGTCACCACCTCCTTTAGGGCCCATCTTACGGCCAAGACACCCACATTTCTGAGGGCCAGAGTGATAGGTAGTCCTGTGGGTAGGGTACTTGCCTCGAATGAGCCTGATCTGAGTTCAATCCCTTTCTCTTAAGCACCAACAGGAGTGGTCCCTGAGTGCAGAACCAGGAGTAAGCCCTGAGTGTGCCCTGTCAAGAAAATGAAAGGGAAGGAAGAGAGGAGGGGAGGAAGGGAGGAAGAAGAAAGTAAGAATTTATAATGTGGACAGAAAACATAAGGTTCTTAGAGATAAATATACCCAAAGATGTAGAAGACCTTCATGTAGAAAATTATAAAGCTTTAGTTTTAGGCATTAAAGAAGATCGAAAGAAATGAAGCAGCATATATTGATAGGAAGGGCCAATGCCATAAAGATATTACTTTAAATTTGAATATATTTATTGTAATTCAAATAAAAATCTTAACCATGTCTCTCGGTGTGGCTTTAAAGCTCATTATAACATTTATATGGAAGAGTTAAGATTCAGTAATAGTCAAAAAACAATGGAAGGAAAAGAACAAGGTGGTTAAATTTGCCATAGCAAAAAAGTGAAGCTTATTTTAAAACCTTAGTAATTAAGACATTATGTACATCTGGAATGGGTTGTTTTGTAAACGGGAAATATTCTCCTCCTAGAAATCATCTTAAAGCAACAAAAGAGAATGAAAAATAAACTAATTTTGCAAAATTTGAAAACAGGTATTGTCCAAGATTCTCCAAAATGTGTAAGAGCAGGCCAAAGAAGCTGAGACTGAGAACAAGAGCAAGCAGAAATAAACAAAGATGGTCAGGGAAAGAGTTCTTTGGTTAGATGTCCAGGCAGAAATGTCTTTTTCAAGCTAAGAGGTTTGCCAGAGATAAAAATGCTATCTCTTGTTCTCAAATACAAAAGCAGAGACTGATGTGGAACAGTCTAAGGGAACTGTCTTGCTGGAGCTGAGTGGGTGGAATAGCTCAGGGGTGAGGGACCAGAAGGTTTACCTCTTAGTCAAAGCCACTTGTTTCTGTGAAAGCAGAGAAGAGACCCTTTTTGTGAAAGCCACATCCTCATCCCCATCCCTGGGATTCGGTCCTACTATTCATCTCTTCTAACCAAAGCATCTTTCTATCAGTGGAAAGTCCAGGAAATGGAACCTGATTGATTCAGTACTAACAAGTATCTTTAGTGCAATTATAAGAATGGGAGATCTAACAAAGCATTGATACAAAGAGACTAAAAAAAAAGGAAAATATTCAGAAAAACTTATTAAAGGGCAGAGATGGCTCCTTAGATAAAGGTGTCATGGAGCAGATATAAATTGGGAGCAAATATTTGATCGTAAATTAAGAAAATCTTTATTTTCTCCTTGGTTTTGGAGTCCCACTTGCTGGGCTGGCTATGTGGCCTGGGGATCTTCTATGGTGCCAGGGATTGAACTTGGGCTACTCACATGCAGGGCAAGTGTATTATTCCCTGTACTATTCTCTGGCTCCAGTCATTTCATTTTAAAGCTTTAGGCAAACAGTTATGGACATTCCTGATCTCAGGATGATTAATGTTATCAACAGTGATTAATAATTAATCAACAGTGAATAAAGGAGATTACAGCAAAAGAAAACAAAACTAAAAACTGTGATGATGACCTTGAAAAAAAAAAGAAATGACTCTGAGCTCCGCGCCTATTGACTGTGATCCTCGGGTCTCCTAACCCATTTTGGCACCAGAGCGGATGCTTGGGCCATGCATTTTGACTGTGAACTGAGCTACAACCTCGTGCAGCCTGGGGAGGGATTTTTTTCCCTCTCCACCCCATCTTTCTGAGCGAAAATGGCGGCAGCGGCAGCAGCCACGCGGTGAGAGCCACCCTCTAAGACCCCTCCACCAGGAGGTAGGACTTTCTTTAGTGACGTAGCCTGTAGGTGGTCCTGGGAGGGGGGGGCGTTCCTGGCGCGCCTTCCGCCCAGAGATGAACTGAGAGCCGCAGCACGAGAAGCAGAGCCTCCGCGCCTATTGACTGTGATCCTGAGGTCTCCTAACCCATTTTGGCACCAGAGCGGATTCTTGCAGCCATCCATTTTGACTGTGAACTGAGCTAAAATATTAGAAACCCAAAACCAAAGTGTTCACTCTTAGCAATGAAGAGAAATTATTAGATGATGCCTGTTCAGCAGGCCTCATTGTTGGGGAAAATTTCCAATCAATAATAGTGAGTTCTGTATGGAAATATGGAATGTACTCAATATATATAGAGAATAATGGGAATATCATTAGCTACTTAGATGGGTGGTGGGGTGGGAGGGGGGTGTATTGGGGTTCTTGGTGGTGGAATGGGTGCACTGGTGAAGAGATGGTGGTTTAATCAGCATTTGACTGTGACTTAAACCTGAAAGCTTTGTATTTTTTTTCTTGTTTTCATGGTGGTTCAATAAAATATTTCTTAAAAAAAAAAAAGAAATGACTCTGAATATAGAAATGATCTCTCAGATAAACAGGGGACTAGGAGACAGAAGGTAGAACATTTGCTATTTTTTCAGCTTTTATAACTGAGAATAAAAGCAGATATTTTAAAGCTGATAAATCAAATAATTGAAGCACAGACAATTACAATGAACAAAATAGTGTTCTAATAAGGTAATTCTGTAGACAGTAATTTAGGAGTGAAGGAAAGGAAAGAAAAGGGGAAGAAAGTATACTAATTTTACCATTGCTCACAGGATGGAACTAATAGATGTCTCAAATGTAGAGAAGGAAGGTTTATGCAAAGTTGCAATTATAAATACAATCACAGAAAGAAAAAAATGACTTTCTAGCAGAATAACAAAAAAATCCAAAAACAAATGACACACCAAAAAGTGAGCACATAATAACAAACTTGAAAAATAACTGTAATATTGAAAAGTGTGGAAAAGTTTTCAACACTAAACATATCAATTTCATAAGTAATATAACAGGCATGTATAATCTCCGGGCACCTAGGGAAACCCCCATGGCTCTTCTCACCACCTGTGTTTGGTGGACTCAGGCCACTCTCACCGCCCCCCCACCCCTGGGTGGCGCATGCCATGGGCAGATGAAGGAGGAAACGAGGGCCAAGCCGGTTGATGATCAGTTGCTGTTTATTCCATTCTCCCCACGCGCCTGTCCCAGTCTCCCTAAGCTCCTCATTTTAGTCTCACACTGCCCCTTATTCCTGTCTCCTCCTGTCTCTTTCACTCATCTCTCTGCGCTCCCTCTCGCAGTCACGTCTCTCCACATGCCTGCTCCTGAATTCTTCCCCTACATTCTTCTCCCTCTGTCCCCCTGGTTAGTCTCTCCGAACTCCATCTTGTGCCCTGGTCCTCCTCTCTCTCTCTCTCTCTCTCTCTCTCTCTCTCTCTCTCTCTCTCTCTCTCTCTCTCTCTCTCTCCAACTCTCTGTATTGGGGGTAGTCACCTGTCTGGCAGCAAAACCAACATAAAAAAGCCCTTCCTTTGCTCACGTGCAAAATCCCACTTAAGGTGTTTTTCTCCTTTCTTTAGTCTAATAACTTAATTAACATCTTAATTCTACTTCTTAATATTTGTTATTTTGTATGGACACAGTAAGAACTTGAGGGGTGGCTGAGCTTGTAGGGTGGCTTTCCTGGGGACATCTCGCCACAGACTCAGACTACAGTGCTCAGGCCGGATTAATCATTCCTAACCCTAGCAGGGTCTGAATCTAGTTATTGCTTTTTGGATCATGACAGCATTTGTCCGTGACCATGCTTTTAACTTAGAGTTAAGCATTATGGCACTTTGGTCAGGCCTATTTCAATGCCAGGGTAGCACATAGCTCACAGCTTGCCCTGGGTCCATCCAGTCCCTCATGGGAACCCTGCTTTGGGGGTGCTAGGGAGTAAGGGCAACTAGGCTTAGGTCAAGAGAACAGTTGTCCCAGAGGTAATATTATTTGGAATCTGGGGGTATGGTGCTGCCAACAGGTCAATCTGTACCTGTGGAGCGAGTGCATCAGCAACCTGATGGTGCTTTCAGGCTTCCTGATATCCCCAAATTGCCACTGTGCCTTTGGTCAGACCCCAACAACTTGGTACCATGTTCACCATTAAATTAAACAGCCAAAAGTTAGGTACATGGTAGCCACACTCACAAACTACCTCTGGCTCAGCTATACAAGCTCATTTATTGGCCTTATTTCAGAGATCCATAGATAAATCTCAAAAGAGATTAAAAGCCACAGATAATCTTGGACCTGTACACGGCTGAACAGCCTGGGGTAAATTGGAGGGGAGTGGGTTGGCCTGGTGGCCCACCCAAGCAGAGCCCCCAGCAGCCACTTGCTTCCACAACCAAACTCACTGCCATACCCCCGGCCTGACTCCACCGTCTCAGGACGGACCTACCCAAGATATAATCTGCTGAAAATTCCAGTAGGTGGGTTTTGTGATGGAAATCTCCAGGGTTTCTCAGAGTTGGAATGGGCTACCTCCCTCCACTTCCCAATACACATGGAAGCACTGGCAATCATCTCCAACAACCAACTCCAGCACCACCCTGTAAGCTGTACTACTGGCCTTGCTTCAGAGACCCCTAAATAAATCTTGAAATAGATCAAGAGCTGCAGTTAAGCTCGGATCCACATATGGCTGAACAGATCAGAGTAAATTGGAGGAGGCGGGTTGACCTGTGCCTGCCCAAGCAGAGTCCCCAGCAGCCACTTGCTTCCACAATCCAAAATTTCTGTCATACCCCAAGACTGACTCCACCGTCTCAGGATGGACCTCACCAAGATATAATCTGCTGAAAATTTTGTAATGTGGATCTTAGTGCACCAACAGCCCTGTCCCAGTGACACAGCAGCAAGTCCCGGAAGACACCACAGTGCTGGAGATCTCTCTGGGCCCCATACCAAGCCAATATCGCTGGGGCACCACAGATGGAGCAGGTGCAGTCTCCCCACCTACTCAAGATGAAATCCCGATGACCAAGAGCTTCCACAAGCAAGGCCCAGGTATGTGGGTTCAGGACTAAATCTCCAGGATGCATGACAGCAGAGGACCTGGGCTGGGTCCCTCTCTGGGTCCCACCCGCCCAGAAGACTGGCTGTCATACCCATAATTTGCCTCCAGGTGCCATCTTAGCACACCAACAGCCTTGGCCCAGAGACACAGCAGCAAGTCCTGGAAGACACCATAGTGCCGGAGATATCCCCAAGCCCCATACTGAGCCAATATCACTGGGGCACCCCAGAGGGAGCAGGTGCAGTCTCCCTGCCTACTCCAGATGGAATCCCAGTGTTCAAGAGCTTCCACAAGCAAGGCCCAAGTATGCAGGTTCAGGAGTAAATCTCCAGGTTGCATGTTGTCAGAGGGCTGTCCCTCCCCGGGTCCCCACCCTTTCAGAAGACTGGCTGTCACAGCCATAATTTGCCTCTGGATGCCATCTTAGCGCATGAACAGCCCTTGCCCAGAGACTCCCAATTGAATCTGAAAATGGATTAGTAGCATACAGAGATGTGTCTGGAACCCAACCATTTACAATCTAGAAATTTACATTTACAATCGCGGCCGTGCAAGTTCTCATGATATTCAAAATGAGCTATGGAAAATATATTATCTAGCATCTGCCCCTGGCAGGTAGGCTTGAATGGTGGTGGGAAAATTCAAGCAAAACATAATCCCCTAAATGAGAGAGAGAGTATTGGGGAAATTGTCTGCCATAGAGGCAGGGTGAGGACTGCAATGTGGGGAGGAGGGATACTTGGGACATCGGTGGTGGAAAATGTGCTCTGGTGGAGGATGGGTGTTCCATCATTGTATGACTGAATCTCACATGAAAGTGTTGTAACTCTCACACTGATACAATAAAATTAAAAATCAATGTGGAGTTCATTCCCGATTCAATAAGCTTAATCAATGGCTGAACAAATAGCAGTACTCCTACATTATTTATATATATGTATATATATATATATATATATATATATAATCTGGAGTCAATGAACTCCCAAGTTACAAAAGCATAGCAATAACTGTCTTCTTGTGCTCATATAAAAAGGACATTGCTCTGAATTAACTATGCAAGGACTTAAGAAGAAGAGAAAAACAGTATTTACAAGTCAACAGAGCACAAAAAAAGAAGTTACAAGTAAACAGAAAGGAATGAGAGCACTGTGATGGGAGTAATCCAATAAACCGAAGCTCCCTGTGGTAAGGCAGAGAGGACAAACCAATGTTACCCTACACAGGCAGAAGTCATCTATTAAAAGGAATAGAGTTTCATATTGGGTCACAAAGAAATATAATTCTGTACTATATGAAAGATATATATATATATATATATATACATGTATATATATATATATATGAAATCAAGCCATTCAGAATGTCTAAAAATAAAATCTATGGTGAATTACAGCCCAGTGCAGACACAAGGAAGGAAGCATGGTCAGACAAGAGGGCTCTGGGTCAGTGAACTGGAGATTGGATACTGGCATGTGAAGGCCATAATGGTCATTGGATATGTTGGCTACAAATCTGTTTCTGAGTACCAAGTGATCCTAAACTTTAGCATTTAAAACAGTGAGAATTTGAAGCCACACCTAGCTGGGCTCAGGGCTTACTCCTGGATCTTGGCTCAGGTACCTTTCCTGGCTTGGGAGACCATATAGGGTCCCAGAATTGCACCCATGTCAGTCATGTGCAAGGCAGGTGCCTTACTTGCCATGCCATCTCTCAGGCCCCTAAATAGCCAGCATTTATCACTACACAGATTCTGATGATAAGGAAAACAGAGGCAGCCAAGCTGGGTGGGTTTGGCTTGGGTTTTGAATGAATGAAGCTGCATTAGTGCGTCACTAAAGCTGGGCACACAGGATTGTGGTAGACTAAGGCTTTGTGGGGCCTGGCTCTTTCCTGTCCATGTCAGTGTCATGTTCTTTCCATCTCCATACCAGTCAGCTGACTTCCTCAGCAGCACATAATATGTGTATGGTGGTGGTGTGGGGAAGGCCCAAGATGAAAGAGAAGGTATCTTTTGTTACTTATTCACAGACACAATCGCCTCTCACCACTTCTGTATTCTGCTAGTCATAAAGACCAACCACCTATGGATGATCTTTCATTCATACCCTGGTAGCATGTGCTCAAGATATACCCAATAATGTGAATACAAGGAAGCATTGTCTTATAACAGTTATAAATATCTATGTATAAAATAATATAACATTTATGTAATTGAAACTACAGGAAACATGAGGAGAGAGAAATTCAGATATACTAGAAATAGGAGCCTTACTTCAGTGATCTAAGTGTATGATAAAACAGATGGATAAGATTTTATAATAATAACAAGAAGAAATTAAGGAGAGAGAAGCTTTACTATCATTAATAAGTCATTTATAATTCTATATTATAAAGTTAGTCTACTTCTTTTGTTTATTGTCCATAAAATGAAGACCTGAATTAATATTATTGCATGATACATTTTTTTTAAAAAAGGACAACTGGTTTGGGCAATATTCTCCGGTTACAGTAAATCTAAATAGAAGCTAGGGAGCCAGAGTGATAGTTATAGAGTCTATACCAGGCAAGGGTACTTTCCCTGCATATGACTTACCTGGATTCAATCGCTGGCACCACATATGGTCCCCTGATCACAGAACCAAGAGTAAGCCTTGAGCACTACTATGTGTGGCTCAAAAAGCAAAAAATAATTTTGTTTGTTTGTTTTCGGGCCCACATGATAGTGATCAGTGGTTACTCCTAGCTCTTCATGCAAGAATATTTCCTGGTGGTGCTTGAAGGATCATATGAGATTCTGGGAATGAAATCCAGGTTGGCTATATGCAAGGAAAACCTGCTGTGCTATCTCTCAGCCCTCTCCCTTTTTTTGGTTTTATTGACAACACCAAGTTATGCTCAGGGGTTACTCTTGTCTCTGCACTCAGGGACCACTCCTCGTAGTGCTTGGAGGACCATAAGAGATGCTGGGGATTGAACATCAGTCAGCCACATTCAGGGCAAGTGCTCTCCCCATTGTACTCTCTCTGACCTCACAAAAATAAGTTTAATTAAACTAAACTAAAGGAGGACTAACATGATTGTCTGTACTTTCAACGCGCATATGTTGGCATCAGAAACATCCATTAAGGACCTGATGGTGCAATCGCAGAAGATCAAGTACAACATCATTGGTCTGACTGAGATGAGAAGGCATCAATCATATCACGCCACTTTCAACACTGGAGAAGAACTGTTCCTTGGAACATGCGACAATAGAGGCGTCGGTGATGTCGGTGTCCTTGTTAACACGAACTTGGCCATGAACATTGATTAATTCGAATGCCAACAACCCGAATCGGATGATTATGCTTGAATAGATGTGGCTCACTGCCGGCAGTTTCTGTCTTCTTCATCTACGCACCAACATCCAACTATGATGAAGAAGAAAATGAAAAATTCTACATGGATCTGGAGAAGTTCTATAAAGAAGACCACACCTTCTACAAGATCATTGTAGGTGATTTCAATGCCAAGATAGGACCGAGAAGGTAGCCTGAAGAACTCCACATCCGGACCCATGGCCTAGAATGGAACAAACAGGGTGAGAGACTGTCTGGGTTCATCATGTCGACCAAGACCATCCATGGTAACTCACAGTTCCAGAAGGCCGAATCTAAACACTGGACATGGGAGTCTCCCGGTGGATAGTTCCACCACGAAACTGACCACATATTCAATTGAAGTTTTTGCCTGACCGATGTCTCTGTTGTCCCAAAATTCCAAACAGGATCGGATCACCGTCTTCTTTGTGCAAAATTCTACTTCACAGAGTGGGAGAAAAGGACTGTAAAGTTTAAGTTAAAGAAGAGAACTCCCAGAATGACCACCAATTGGGAGCTCTTTGGCACTATTTCAGCAACATGGGAAGATGCCGTCGTTGACAACATTAAGGAGGAATACAATTGACTGGTTCAGCACTTCCATGACTGTGCGAGGAATGCTGAGAGTGGGAAAGCCACAAACAGACTCCTGTCTTCGGAAACTCTCGAGCTCATTCGCCAACGTGGTTTGGCACGAGCCTCAGGCAACCACAAGCTAACGTCCAAGCTCACAAAGCTGTGCAGAAAAGCGATAAAGGAAGACCTCAAAGAGAGAAGAGCAGCAGTGTTGGCCAATATGGCAGAAGCCGGGAAAAGTATTCGTAACGCTCACCTATCCTTCGCCAACTACAAGACCAAAATGACTGCCCTCCGACATCTTGATGGATCTATCACATCTTCCAGAAGGGCAATGGAGAGGATTATTCGTGACTTCTACTCAGATCTCTTCGACAGCCACGTCCACCTGCCCACTTACCAAATTCCGCAGGATGGGTATGTCATTCCCAACGCCCTCCCTTCCAAAATCTGACATGCCATTTCGTTGGTAAAGACGCATACAGCACCCAGTCCAGACAAGGTCAGACCTAAACACCTGAAGAACCTGCTGCCAGTACTCGTCAATACACTGGCTCAGTTCTTCACATGCTACCTGTCTGAATGCAAGGTTCTATCCCAATGGAAAACCAGCAGGACCATTCTGTTGTACAAGAAGGGAGAAATCCACGACATCACCAACTATCACCCAGTCTGCCTGTTCTCTATCATCTACAAGTTATTCACTTGAGTCATCCTGAATAGAATAGGCAGAACACTAGACAGAGGACAACCTTGTGAGCAATCCAGGTTCTGAAAAGGATTCAGATGATTGACTATATCCACACAGTGACCAAGCTCATTAAAATTCCGTGAGACTTTAAGATGCTACTCTGTTTAACATTCATCAATTTAAAGAAGACTTTTGATTCTATTGAGGCTGAAGCAGTCATCGAAGCCCTTGCCAAACAGGGCATTCAAACTCAGTACATCAAGATCCTCCGCAAGCTGTTTATGGATTCACCACCAGGATCTCACCATTCTACAAGGAAGTGGTCATTGATGTAAAGAGAGGGATTAGGCAGGGTGATACAATTTCACCGAAACTCTTCAGTGCCATCCTCGAGAACATCATGTGACGACTGGAATGGGAAGGAATGGGAGTGAAGATAGATGGCCAGCAACTACACCACCTTTGCTTTGCTGATGACATTGTTCTAATAACACCAAACATTAGCCAAGCAGCACAAATACTGGCCAACTTTGACTGTGAGTTTGTAAAGGTTAGACTACAGCTGAATTTCACCAAAACAATGTTCATAAAATACTAACTAGTCCCTGACATTCATTTGCTCTTAATGGAATGAACATCTCTCAATGCAGCAGCTATGTGTACATGGGTCGAGAACTCAACATGATGAACGACTTAGCACCAGAACTGCGCAGGAGGAAGAGAGTGGTGTGCAACGCCTTCAAGAGCGATGAAGAAGTTGTTAAGAGGATGAAGAACCTCTGGCTCTGGGCACATCTTTTCGACTCCACCATTCTTCCTGCACTAACGTACCCTCAGAGACCTGGGCCTTACTAAAACAGGACGAGAATGCTATTTGTGTATCCCAAAGAGGAGTCGAAAATGCTTGGAGTATCATGTTTCACTCAAGTGAGAGAAGGAATTCGGAGCTCCAACTTCCATTGACGGTCTTGTGTGCCAAGGCATCAAAAATCAGATGGGCCGGACATGTAATGTGATTTAGAGACAAACACTGGACTAGAGCTTTTACCGACTGGATTCCACGGGACATCAAAAGACCCAGTGGCCACCCACCTACGAGATGGTCAGACTTCTTCATCAAAACCCTGAATGAATGGTTTGAGGTTCTTCGTGTTCCTGGAGCGAGCAGATGCCATTGGGCTACATTAGCACGCAACAGGGCTGAATGGAGACGTTACTGGCACCTGCTTAAGCAAATTGAAGACCAACAGGATGACAAGTGATAATTAAACTAATTTTAATACTGTCACCATAACATAAAAACACTTCGTTGAAGTTCAAATGAGCAAACAATAACAAAAGCCTTTGGGTCAAAGAAGAAATAAAAACCTTAATTGCAATTATTCAGAAAATGAATTCTGATGGCTGAAACATTACATAGGAGGGCCCTTGACAGAAAACTCATGGGGCTCCTAGGTCAGTGGGACTATGAGTGAGCAGGTAAGTAGAACAGAAACTACAGTGCTGCTATGAAGTGTCTCTAGGCCTCCATTTGTGTTATTACCATTCTTAACTGCTTCAGAATTAATGCAATGAGGAGTGTCATTTGTTAGACTTCTCCAAGGCCTCAACACTACTGGATGATACAATGGGACAAAAGAAAGAAAGGAGAGCATAAAAACCTGGAAAAGAGGATAAAACTTATCACTATGTGCAGATGATTAGGTGCCTGGGAAAGCCAAAGAACCCACTGAAAAACTTGCCAACAGTAAAAAGATTTAGTAAGATGGCAATGGAAAGTTAAAAAGCTATAATCAAGTATTTTCATGTATAAACATATTCATTTGGAAGATAGAATGAAAGAAAAGATCTCATTTACCAAAGCAATGACAATAACTACTAAGTAAACTACTTTACAATAAAGTTAACATGTAGGAGCAAAATCCATACAAAGAAAATGTTGAAACACTCCTGAAGGACACAAAAGGAGACTTGCATAAACAAAAACACCATGTTTTTGGCTAGGAAGACTCAACATCATAAAGATGTCAGTTCTCTCTAAGTTCTAAATTTAATGTGATCTCATTAAAATACCAACGTTTTATTTTTTTGAAAACTAGACAAACTGAATTTAAAGTTCATGTGAATAAATAAAGAAACAAAACATTCTAGAAAATTCAGAAGAGTACTGTCAGGGGACTAGCTGTACCAGATATTGCATATTATATGTCATAGTAATTAAAAAGTGAGGGACTGATGTATGAATAGCAAGAAGGAAAGGCAAGACTGGCTAGCAATAGAAAGTCTAGAAATAGAAAAATTGAACATACATATGGGAGTTTTTCTGTGAAAAGTAGCCTCTAAAATCACCAAGGGACTGATTAACTGTTTAGTAAATGGGGTTGGGATGTCTGGTTGGCCATGGAGTGGTCATGGGGTGGGTCAAGGGAAGAATATGGTTGTGCTCATACCTTGCACCACACACCAGTATAATTGGATCAAAATATAATGCCACGAATATGCTAGAAGAAAACATCAGAGAATCATTTAATGATCTTGGAATAAAAAGGTTCTTTCAAATTGTGACTCAAAGTAGAGAAGATTTTAGAGAAAAAACATTGAATGACATTCGAGATATCTTTCTCTGTATTTATGCCAGAATACAAAGAAAGTCAAAATGTAACTAAGTGGAAACAATATTTGATCCACTTCATCAAAAATTTAATTTCCTGAGCTTATAAAGTGGTCCTAGACATAATGGGCAAAGAACCAATACTCAACAGATAAAAGGCAAAGGATATGAACAAGTGGGTCAGAGAAAAATGTTCTGCTTCATTCATTCATAAGTAGAAACACATATGAAAACCACCCAAGATGTGTTTTTCTATCTGTCAGAATGATTATAAAAACTTAGGTTTTCAAGTTTTAAAATAAGGTCTCTTGGGAACATGATACCTAGTTGGGTGAGACTAGGTACAATCCTTGTGGAGGTCAATCTGGTAAAAACCTATTCAAGTGAGAAATGTATGTATCATCCATATTAGTCAGGAGTTCAGCTTAACAGGCCGGTTATGGAGGGTGTGGATAGACATATGCAAGAGGAGATTTATTGTATGAATTGGTTCACAAGATGTTCTACAATCTGCTTCCTACATGGTGGAGAACTAGGAATGTTAGTGGTGAGAGTATAGTCCAACTCCAAAGGCCAGAGACCCCAGAGAATCATTGTAAATTTCGTTCAAAAGCCCAGAACCCAGAGTCATTAGTTTTATTCCAGAGATAGAAGGCTCAGGACCCAGGAGCTCCTGTGGCTAAGGGCAGGAGAAGATGGACATCCCTACTGCAAGAGAGAGAGAGGGGAAAAGTGCCCTTCCTGGCCCCGATGTCTAATGGGGCCTTCTAAGGATTGAATGATGCCTAACTGCACTTGTCCACTTCAGACAATCCACTTTACTAGTCCACTGACTCAAATGCACAGGACTGCCCTCACCAAAATCCTCAGAAACAATGTTTTACCAGCTATCTGGGCATTCCTTAGCTCAGCCAAATTAATACATAAAATTGATCATTGAATTCTCTAAGCCCACTTATAGAAATAGCAAATCACTTCTAAGAATGTATTCTAAAAATATATTTCTATATAAAGGGAAGGACATATGCAGAATTCTTTATCATAGGTAAGACTGGAAGCAATGTAAGTGTCTAGTAATAGGGGAGTGGTGAAACATAACTATGGTAAAGATATTATTTCCATACAGAGGGAAACCATAGTAGGAAGCTCTCAAAGGAGTGACATGGAAAACTCTCAGAAACCCAGTATTTAAAAAAAAACCTTAGCATTTATGGTACATTACCATTTGTATAGAAAATGGGGGGAACAAAATGTACTTACATTTGCTAGGATATACGTAAGAAAATCTGTTTATCTGCTTAGGAATGAGATGGGGGTAATTAGAAGAACCTTTAATTTTGTGCCTTTTAATTTTATCCTTTATCACCTCTGTTACCAATTCAAATAATTAAGTACTGCAGTATAATTTTTAAAATCTCATAAGTGAAAAAACACAACACAACATAGTTTAGCTAATGAAGCAATGGATCAGAATAAAGAAACTAGAAGCAGACCCCTTATTTATGTGGAAACTTAACACAATTAGGAGTGACATTCCAAACCAGTGGAAAAATGATGAACAATCTAATCAATTGTGTCTGCAAAGTTGTTATCTTCATGGAAAAACTAAAATTGGACTGCCAACTCTCACTCTGACAAAAATAAATTTTAAAATCACTATGAGAAAAATATGGCAAACAAAAACTTTACACTTGTAGAAGAAAACATAGGAGAATATCTTTATGACCTCAGGATATGAAAGGATCTCTTAAACAATTCACCAAAAACACAAACAAGGACGGAAAAAGATGGATAGATTTGACTACATGATGATTTAAACATTTATGTGCATCAAAAGACACTATAAACAAAGTAAAAAGAGAAGTCACAGATGGAGAAAGAATATTTGCAACACATGAAACCAAAGAAGTGATTTGTATTCAGAGTGTATAAAAAGACTCAAAAATTAATTAGATAATGAAAAAGACCCTACAGGAAAAAAACCATATAGAAACTGTCAGTTTGCTGAAGAAAAATGTGAATGGCTAATATAGGCTGAAATGTGCACAAATGCACTGCGGATTTGTGAAAAGCAAAATAAAGCCAGACAATGATTATGTTATGTGCACATTAGAATTGCAAAAATGTGAAAACCCGACAATGTCAGGTGCCAAAGGGGTAGTGCAGCAGTGAGAGAGCTCAGATCAGCAGATGAGAGTGTGTTTGGAAAACAGCAAATCACCTCTAAAAACTTATTCTAAAAAAAGACTTATATGTAAAGGGAAGGACATATGTAGAATTCTTTGTAATGGGTAAGACTGGAAGCAACCTAAGTGTCTGGCAATAGGGCAGTGGTGAAAAAGAACCCTGGCAAAACATATTGAAGAGCAGGGTGGGACTTGCTGCTCAGGACAAACACATCTACTCATTTCAGCTATATGAAATTTTCACGCAAGGAGCAGACACAGAAATATTCCATGTAATATTGTTTGAAAGAGTAGGGGGAACATAGTGCAGCCTAAACAGTCTTCTCAGGCAGAACTAATGAATGAGCTGAGGTCTATTTTTACATTGAAGGCACTGTAAATTGGTGAAAAGAAAAGAATCAGAGCTACATAAATCAATTTGTGGGTAAATTTCACAAACACAGAATTGAAGAAAAATAAAACAGAAAGCAATTGCTGGAGAATAAACAGTATGATCACATTTGTATGAAGTTTAAAGGCCAGCAAAATGATTCTCCATAATGTTTATGCTCATATGAACTTTATTTCATGTGTGAGGGGAGTAATAAAAGAGCTTTCATACAGATGTGCAAGAACATATTGTCAGAGAGTTCCATTACCTCAACTGGGGCTGAGAGAAGGGTCTGTTTTTCGGGGGAGAGGGTGGGGACCACACTTGGTGGTGCTCAGGGATCACTCCTGGTTCTGTGCTCAGGGATTACTGGTGGTTCTGTGCTCCAGAGATTATTCCTGGTGATGCTGGGGACCATGTGTGATGCCAGGAATTGAACCTGGTTTGGCCTTGTGAAAGGCAAACACCCCAATCCCTGTATTATCTCTTCAGCTTGAGAGAAAGATCTTTAATGCTATTTAATTATTTGTCGTTTGTATGGTGGGCACTTGGGAGCTCTTCACCCTCTTGAAAAACATTTTTGTAACTGCATAAGTATAAATGTTCCTTAGCCACAATAGTAATTAACAGAAAAACAGACTATGATGCTATAAGATACCTTTAGTTTTTTATAAAGCAACCCAAACTATTCAGTATCTAGGGATTAACAAATAGAAAGTTCATGAAAAAAAAATAAAAACAATAGTACAAGACTGTAACAAAAAACCTTAATGAAAGAGTAGATATTGCACTCAGATAGGAATGCATAGCTGTTAATGCTCTCTAAATTAGTCTATGAATTCAATTTAGTACAACACAAAATGTCCTTCTCCCCTTACCCTCACCCATACCCTTTGCTTTGCTGAGGATAATTGATGTTTTCTCAATTTTATAAGCTAACCTGCACAAAGCTCTGAGTACAGATCTCACACACAGCAAATGGATTAAATGGGATCAATTATGATGGCTCCACTACCCGTGAGGTCAGGATACTGTGTGTTAACAGAATTAACAATGAGACACTTATTCATCAGGGTGTGTATGTATCTGAGTGATTATTTTCAATTTGCAAAAGAAGAAAAGAGGACTCAGTGCCCAGCAAGTGGGTGGCTGGGCAAAATTAGAATCAGGGCTGGTACAGGGAAGGCTGGGGAAAGAACTGGCCAGGATGGCAAACAGAAAGGGAGAGGTGCAGAAGGAAGATGTCAGGAGCCAGTGGCTTCGCTTGTGATGCAAACAGACCATCTGTGTGTGACGTGGGCAAGTTACTGATTTTCCTGATTTACTTACTCATCCACAATGTGGGTTAATTTGGAGTGTCTGTTTAATGGTAGAAAGACTCAGTGAGTCAGTATGTGAAAAGCACTTAGAACAGAGAACCACACATGGCCAGGGGCATTGTAAATAGTAGTTGCTATTATTAACATTGCAGTGATCATTGCAAATCATTTACTGATTCAATCATCTCTCATTCTTCCTCCTTGAAAACTTTTATCTTCAGCCTTTCTTCGTGCCAGGCATTGGGTGGGACCCTGGAGTCTTGTTGATTTTCTTGTCATCAAGATGGCCTGAGTCAGAGGCATCATTCCCAGTGACAGGTGCCCAGGGCTCACAGGGACATTGCCCAGGTTCGCAGATAGTCCTTACAGGTGCCAGACAAGCCCCTGTCCTGCTAGTGCTCAGAAGACACAGAAGCTCTTGAGAGAGGCACCTGTGTACTGGAGGTTTTAGGGGTCTGGGAGCCTTCTATGAAGTCACATCGACAGAAGAACCCCTAAATCCAGGGCCTTTGATTTCTCATTGACTAATGCTGCATTTCATTGAACAGGAGCTTCCTGTTAAATCAAAACAGATGAGGTTTTAAAAATAATTCTAATTGATTCCATGCCTAGAGTTCCAATCAGTAGCTCTTGGACCCAGCCGAGAGAGGAGTGGTGTGGGGGTACACACACACATGTGAGGATGTGTGTGTATGTGTGTATATGTGTTTGTGTGCAGGTATGTGTGCCCATGTGGCAAAAAGGTTACGTTGCAAACTCTTCTGTCCAGCCCAGTGTGCAGAGACTTCCCTGTCATTCAGTCATGATGGCCGTCCAAGAGATCAGTGCTCTTCTTCCTCCAGTTAAAAATAGAGACACACAGGTAAGATCAGAAAGATGAAAGGGGGTGGTTGGGAGCTTGCCACAGAGTGTGTGTGGAAGCAAAGGGCAGTTGGGATAAAGAAGGGACCAACATGACAATAATACTTGGAAATGATCATTTTGGACAGGAACTGAGTGTTGAAAGTAGGTAAAGGGATATACCTGATGACCTTTCATTATCTGTATTGCAAATCATAAAGCCCAGGATTAGGAAGTGAGGGAGAGAGAGAGAAAGAGAGAGAGAGAAAGAGAGAGAAACAGAGAGAGAGAGAGAGAGAGAGAGAGAGAGAGAGAGAAGGAAAGTGCCTGCCATAGTGGCAGGCAGGGGTGTGGGGTGTGGGAGGGAAACTGGGACCGTTGGTGGTGGGAAAAGAACACTGGTGAAGGGACACGGGTGTTGGAACATCATATGACTGAAATCCAATCATGAACAACTTTATAAATGTGTATACCACTGTGATTACAAAAAGTTTTTTAAAAAAAGATGAAAGAGATAGAATCACCATCTGATTTGATCCTTTCTAACTTCAAAGCAAGGCATGGTGAGAGACAAGGAAAGGAGAGAATCTGGAGGGCAGAAAAAATCCCCAGGCTTGTGTGATGAGCAGAGCTGGGAGGCAAAAGATGTCACCCATGAGGATGGATGGCATCCCATGACCTTGTCAACTGTGTGCGATTCAGACATTACATCCCCAGAGCATTGCTGAGGGGGACATTATTCCCATTTCAGATAAGGAAATTGAGATTTAGAAGAATTTTTTCTAAAATCCTCCAAATTCAGGTGGCTAGGAAGTGTTTCTGACTTTTCAGTGCTTACCTGTTTCTCTGTGGATTTCAGGCTTATTACATGCACCTGTTTGGATGGTGGTGTGGCATGAATCGTGACCCTGTTCCAATACTGCAACTAGATCTCATTCTATGAAGTGAGATCTGCTTCCTTGAGCTGCTTCTCTCATTCATTCACTCAGTCACTCAGCATCTCTAGGCTCAGCCATGTTGTGGTATTGGAGACACCTTACCACAGGTAGTCAGAGCAAAGAACAAGACAGACAAAGGGGATAAAGTTGCAAAGTGAGCTCAGACAGGCAAGGAGCAGTCTTAGCAGTGAAACAGCAATTGCAAATATTGTGGGGCTGGACCAGGCTTCATGTCAGGGACCGAGATGTGTAGATCTGCCCAATGTGTGGTCTGGAAGGTAGGAGATGTTCAGGGAATATATGTGGAATGGCTGAAGGGTTTTCACAGGGAGGAAATCATTCCAGAAAGGCTTCTCATGCTGAGACAGGACACATGAGTATGAGCATGGGAGAAGGAAAGAAAATGATTTCGATATTCTGATTCAATACTACTGATGGAACAAGGATAAGGTTTTGAATTGTTAGAAAATTAAATTAAATTAGTAAACGTTGGGTAGACTTAGAATGAAAGAAAGAGAAAAAACTAATAAATAGAATGGAAATGAAAGAGGAGAAACGTAAAGATATCAGAGATAAGCAAAGGATTCTGAATATGTACAAAATTGTACATATTGTACAATTGATTACAATATGTAACACATAATTATTTTGATAACTTAGATGAAATGGATATGTTTTTAATAAAACCTACTAAGACAATAACAAGAGGTAAGAGAAAACAAAAATATCAAGTGATCACAATCATTGGTGACTGTCACCAGAAGTGGCACTGGGTCCCCTGAGCACCACTTGAGAGTCACCCCACACCTCCAAAATTGAGAAACAAATTCTGGGTTATAGGGATATACAATGATAAAGCTCATGCTTTTGCATGTACAGAACTCTGGGTTCAATTCCTAGCATCAGAAAATAAGTAAATAAAGTTATCCTGCTTATAGTTGCATATAATGAAAATCATATGACAAGTGACAAGTGATACTCAAATACAAAGAATAGGTTTATGGCTCAGTGCTATGATCCCTGGCACCACCCCTCATCACCATGTATGAATCCAGCATTGTAGGTGTGATCCCTGGCATTCCACAACCAAGTGTGCCACACTGCAACAAGTGTGCCACACTTGGTCACAACAGAAAGAAACGTAGATAAGACATGAGGACATGTGAGATATTCCATGCACCTGGATGGGGAAAATTAATACAGTCAAAATATCTGTCTGACCAAAGACAAGATAAATATTTAATACAATCTAAACCAGAATTTCAATGACATATTTGGGGGTTGGAAAGATGTTATAGGAAGTAATGTTCTTGCCTTGCATGTGGCCAATCTCGATTTGAATTCCTGGCACCACACATGGTCCTCTGAGCACTTTCAGGGGTCTCTCTGAGAACAGAACCAGAAATCACTGAGCACTTCCAGGGGCAGCCCAACACCCCCGCCTCGCCACCTCTTCTCCCCAAATTCCAATGATATATTTTAGGGAAATAAAACAAAAATTGCTTGGGATTGTGAAAGTCCTCTTTAATAGCTAGTGCAGTGTTCTAGGACAATAAGAACAGAGGCACTAGTTACCTGATTTCAAACTATAATATATAGCTACTAGTTAAAAACATCTTAGAGCAGATCAATGGAATAGAAGTAAAAGCCCAATAAACTTACATGTTTACTAGTATTTAAAACAAAGCATCCAAGACCATACAATGAGAAAGAGAGTCTCTTTCATGGTGCTGGGAAAATGGGATAGCTACATGCCAAAGAATGAAACTGGACCATTCCCCATTCCTGTGAACAGAAATGAATTAAACATGCATCTAAAAGCCCCATGTCAGATCTCAAACCATGAAGGGTAAAGAAAATAATACAGGTGCAACACTCCACGGGACCAGAGTTTGAGGGGTCTCCAGGATTTGATTCCAACAGGGAGAGGAGGTGAAAGGCAAGAGATACAATTGGGACAGCTTTAGACTAAAGGCTTTTGTTCAGCAAATAACAACCTAAGCATAGTAGAGTGCTGGCCTAGTGAACAGGAAACATTTGTACATACACTGTCTAAGTGATAAGGATTAACATAAGCATTCACACAACTTAGCAACTCCAAATCTAATTACCCAATATAAAAAATGACTAGAATATTTGAACAACTACTTCTTCCAAGTAGTCATACAGATGGCCCAAAGATTATGTAAAAATATTTATCATCACTATTGAGATAACACATCCTGCCTGTCAAAAGGAAAAACAGTGAGTGCTGGAGTCCGTATGGAGACAACAGTGCTCTCCACACTGTCCCAGGATTCTGTTCACGGGGGCAGAAGTTAGTGCAACCATTTTGGAACTGCCACTTCCTGAAGAAGTCTGAGTTAGAGTTCTTCTGAGACCCAGCACTCATGCTTCTCCTCGTTTCTTCCTGAAGAATATGAGCACATGGACACCAAAAAATTGGCGTTGTTCATTGCAATGTTATTTACAATCGGCCAAGTAGAGAAACAGCCTGGAGAGGTGATTGGAGAGAGAAGATGTGCTCCATCTGTGCAGAGAAATGCTATCCTGCTCTCCAAAAAAAAAAAAAAAGATGAAGGTTTGCAGCCAATGGAAGGTGTGTAAGGAGATTGTGGGAAGCAAGAGGAGTTAGAAGGAAAAAGATAAATAGTGGATGACCTCACTTGTGTTTCCCATATAAAGACATATAAGGAGATAAAGTGGATGAACAGACCAAATTAAAATTTTTCAAATACCCTGAAAACAAAGGTTACCTAAGGGAGAGAGTAAGGAAGGGTGTCTAGAGATATGTGATATGTTTTATTTGAAAAACATCAGTAAATAAATAAAAAAAAGGTGAAAAGCACACAATTCCTTGAAAAATAATAACGAGGAAGACAATGATGACCATCCTGAAGCTCAGTGTGGATCTGCTGGTGGAGGAGGGCAGAATGAGACCAGGCTAGAACCTGGGCTAGGGCTGTGGGGACACCTCACTGCAACACGTCCTGGGCGGGGCTTACAGATGGTTCTGGGGCTTTATAAGCTATGGAGTAGGGGATTGCTATGTCTGGGGTCTCCAGATTTCAGGTCTGGAGTTGGAAACACAAGGGAGTAAGGAGTTGGCTCTTCACATGGGGGGAAATTGTAAACGAGCAAGATAAACGTTGGAAAATGAGGCACTGACCCACGGGCTCACCACTGGGACAAGGAAATTCGAGCCGAGCTCATGGAAAAACTATAACCAGTGCAGGCTGAGCGACGTGGGCCCAGAAAAGTAGATGGGGGCGGCCATAAAACATGACCCCTTTGAGTCAGCAGGCCAAGCCACACACTATTTTTAGACGCCAATGTTATTTTAAGGCATTCCTCCTCCTTAAAGTGATGCCCTTTGCCCTGAGTGCAGTGTGACCCGGGGCAGGTCCTTCCCCTCCTCAGCCTCCACCTCCCCATCTGCAGGATGGGGCTGTCTTCCTCCATCCTTGTCTGTGGTTTATTCAGCTCAGGACGCACAAAGCACACACCTTTGCTAGAACGTTCTGGAACTCCTAGATACTCTGATCTCCCACTTCATTTTTCACACAGCCCCAAAGACCCCATGGCCTCAGAGCTTCCCAGTTCCCCTTCGTTTCTCAAGGACTCTCATATACCCTCTCACTCCTGTGTGGCCGGCTGCGCGCTGAGCTTCTTGGCAATGCTTTCTTGACTTCTGCTACAATATGCTCCTCGTGCTTGGCGGACATCTTTTCTTCCATGTGCAGGCTGTGCTCAGGGATGTCACTGTTCTGTACCTGGTGAACAAGGCACAGGTGGCGTGTACAGGCAGATGGGTGCTCACAACCACTGGCTGTCCATTGTTGGGAGCCGAGCTGCAGAGCCCAGCCAGGATGTTTGGGAGGATGTTGAGAGAACTGGGCTTCACAGGAGGGCAAACTAGGGGACGGGCCTTCCAGGTGTGTGTGTGTGTGTGTGTGTGTGTGTGTGTGTGTGTGTGTGTGTCCAGTATGGGTCCATGCTTCGCAAGAAACGTGAGTGTGATTGAAAATTAGCACTTTGGTCTTTGGGGTGGGGCGGTGGAGGCGCTGGAGATGTACTTTAGTTCTGCAGGGCAATGGGGAGTCATGGAAGGGCTTTCAGCTGGAGTTGATGATGGCTGAAGTGCCCCTTCCTTAAGCTGACCAGCAGTCCAGTGCCACTCACAGCCCAAAAGCATTTAGCCTAGACTTTTGTCCATCCCTGATGCCCACAGCCCAGGGTGCTGTCTGAAGCCCTAAGCCCTATGTCCCCTCAGTATGAGAAAGTGTTAACAATCATCTAATCCAACTCTACATTCTACCCAGGGAGAAACTGAGATCCAGGACTGGACCCCCAGGCCCATCTCACAGGGACTCTGGAGCCTGGACCACTGGCCATGGTGGTAGGGATAAGGGGCTGTGTCTGGTCATCTGTGTCTGGGTGCTGCTTCATTGGCTTCTTAAGGACTCCTTCCCATCCATCTCCTCCCATCCATTTTAAGCGCTGGCTGCTTGTAAAACTGTCAAAATTAAGTCATTTATAGCAGAGGAGTTTGGAACAGGTTATATAAATGTTTAGCTGGAGGGTAGGGAATGGTTTCTCTTTGGATCTTCCCTACCAGGAACTAGCTGTAAACGGTCTGGACCTGGCACCCTCCTGAGAGGAGAATGCTGGAAAGGGCCTGATGGGACAAGTGAATCATGCAGGCAGGCACCCCAGAAAGGGCCGGGCTGGTGGGCCCCTGAGGAGGAGGCTGGGATGCTGGGCCCTGGAACCCCAGCTTGTGGTCTTAGATCCTTCTCCAAAAACCTCTTTGGGAGAAAGAGGATAGGATCGGGGAGATGGCTCAAAGGACTAGAGCAGTGAGTGGGAGTGGAAATCCAGGAGGGGAAATTGATCGTGAAACCAGAGTTGGGGATGGCGGCATCGGGAAAGCAGAACCTCCTCTCACCCAGAGTCAGGGAGGCAGAGAGAGTGAGTGATGGGGGAGGAGCCTTGACTGGGACCCTGCCCATGGCCTCAGGGGCCAATGCAGAGGCTGCGCTCCAACCTGCCCCCAAGGTTCAGTGTCATAGAGGTGTGGCTGCATCCTGAAAAGGGCTCCTGGAGAAAGGGGACGGACAGTGTCCCTGTCTCTGCAGAGACAGACATCCCGGATGCCAGGCTCTGAGCTGGCCCCTGACCCCACAGGCCTGTACTGCAGAGTCACCGTCCCAGGTGGCTCTGACCCACCTGTATGGGGAGGTGCTTAGCCTGTAGGCACAGCACTTGTCCCTGCCCTGCTCTCCCATTCACCCTCTCTCTTCTGCATCCTTGCCCCCAGCAGGGAAGCATGGGGCAGAGGTTACCTACCCTGTGTCAGGGCAGGTTGTCCAAAGGGACTAGGTTTGAGCAGAAGAGGGAGTCCGAGCCCCTCAGGGCCAAGGCCAGCACTTCAGCCGTAGGTACCCTGGCGGCCTGTCAAAGGAAGACAACCTCACATTCCCCAGCATGCAGCTGCACCAGCTACAGTGCCTGGATTCTTTCGGTGCCTGTCGAAGCCCTGGAGGAGCAGAGTGCTTTACTAGGTTATTCCTCCATCCACCCCAAGAAGTTTCCTGGGTGAAGTGGAGGCACAGAGAGGGCAAAGAACTTGCCTGGGGTGTGTTTGTGGTGGTGGTGGGGGTGTCACACGGCCAGGAAGTGACAATCTGGGATTTGAATCCAGGCATTCTGGTTCCAAATTCCACATTCAAAACTCTCTGGGGGCCAGGTCCTGGGGTGGGGATTTCCTGGACAAACATGGAGTCTGATGACTATCTGGTTCTTTCCTGAGATCCGCTTTTGGCAGGGAGGCCGGGAGCTGGGCCTGTGTGGGAAAGGCAGGACTCCTGCTGAGGCAGAGGCTGCTTCGACCTCTGGGCAGAGAGGTGGAGGGCCAGGGAACAAGAAGCTACTCCCAGGAGCCTCCTTGGTTCTGGAAGCGGCACAATCCTCCACCTGGATGAATGCATTCCTTTTGGTGGGAGACCCCCAATCTCTTTGCTCTCCCCCATTGCCTGGCATCAGCACCAGAGTGCCTTTGTGGGGTCCACATCTCAGTGTCTGCCCTGCTTCCAGGATTCACCACATTCTCCTCCCTCAACCCCAGCCACACATGCTCTGCACAGCCGCTGGAGGGATTTTCCAAAAATATAAATAAAATGACATCACTCCTTAGCTTTAAAGATCTTTATTGTACTTAAATAAAATGCAGAGTGTCGGGGCCGGAGCGATAGCACAGCGGGTGGGGTGTTTGCCTTGCACGCGGCCGACCCGGGTTCGATCCCCGGCATCCCATATGGTCCCCCAAGCACTGCCAGGAGTAGTTCCTGAGTGCAAAGCCAGGAGTAACCCCTGAGCATCGCTGGGTGTGACCCAAAAAGCAAAAAAAAAAAAAAAATGCAGAGTGTCCTGTGTGGCCTGGGCTCCTGGCTGGCCGTGTCCCCTGACCTGTCCAGCTCCATCAGTGCCCTGGCACGCTCACTCAGCAGCCCCGCCACTCCAGTCAGTCCTTGGGCCCAGGAATTCTCCTCTGAGGGACCGTTTCCCTGCAGCACTTTCCTCCACCTAGAAGCGGGGTCTGACATCCTTTCTCAAGTCCTCATGCATCTCTGCCACCTGTGTCATCTTCTCTGGGCAGTTTCTTGTTGGTTTTCCTCTTGTCACCTGCTACCGCTCAGACTGACTTGACTAATTGTGCACATATAACCTTTCCCTCATGAGGATCAACTCTGCTAGGAGGCCCCTTTAGTTCTCATTCACATCCAATGCACCTGGCAGTGACCATCACAGGTGGGTGTGTAACATGTCTTATTGAATGAATGAATGAATGAATGATAAAATGTACACAAACAAAAGGGAGTCTGTGGAGGCCTAGCAGTTTATAGAGACTTTCCTTTTCTCTTCTAGTGCTCTTTGACAGAGCCCATCCTCCCACCCATCACAGCTTCTTAGACTATTATCATGATTTGGAGGCAGGTTGGGCCTGGAGTGCTCAGAGGCTATTCCTGGCTCTATGCGCTGGGGTCACTCCCAGCAGTGATTGGAGGACCATGTGTGGTGCCAGGGATCAAATTAGGCCTAGATGCATGCCAGGGAAGTGCCTTAACCCTTATGCTGTCTCTAAGGCTCCTCGACTACTTCATTGCCCTTCCTTCCTCACATCTCTTAGGTGGCACATTTGCCCATATTTTCTTCATGCTGCAGCCTTGTCATTCTGTACCCTGCTCAAGTTCTTATGAGCTCATTTAACACGTGCTAATACTGCAATCTGTGTTTCTCGCCACCTGGAAGCTTCACTCACAGTGCTCTACTATGCTGGATGGTGTTGAGTTTAAGTGTAGTAAAACACTTTGGCAGCCGTGACCATTTAGGTTGGTAAGTCTGTCCGATGAGACTGCCGGTTGTGAGCCAGTGGTGGTATGCACCGGCATCAATTCTTCTGACTTTGAAGCGTGGTGCTGTGATTATTCCCATTTTACAGACGGGAAATAAAGAGAGGCCATGTCCCTTGCCCCAGGTCTAGTGCTAGAAAAATGGAGGAGTCAGGATTTGAACCAAGACAATATGAGGCTGAAGTCCAGGTCCCTCCTACAATGACCAGGAGGATGTGCAATCCTGTTCAGCAATGGGACATTCCACCCAATGGCTTTCTGGGCTTGCCAGATTCACAGGGATCAGCCAGGACTTTGGCTATAAATAAAGATTCCCAGGTTCCTCACCAGAGGTTCTATCCAAAGAGGGCTTTGATAGATACTCAGAAATCTGTATATAGTAATTTCACAGATGATTTTGAAGGCCAGGCAAGCTGGGAATACATGGGCCTTCAAAATAAAGTGCTCAGTCTGGCCTGTATGACCTTAGAGGAAGCAGCCCTGTCTGCTTAACTCATAGCCCTGGGCCAACTGCCTACTCCATTCCAGAGGGTTCCTCCCTGGGGTCCTCCCAGGGGGATCTGGCCTCTGGATCTCAGCTGCTATGGTTGTCCCTCTACTGTGTCCCCCACTTTGCCCCTGCACACAATGGCTAGCCAGGGAGCCCATTCTGCTGGGGTATTGCCTGCTTCCCAACTAGAATGTGGCCTTGACTTTGAAGTCAAGCTCATGTCTGGGACTTTGAAATCCAGAGTCTCCGCTCTGAAGAGGGCTGTGGCAAAGACAGGATTAGGGGCTGCTCCTGCTTCTACTTGGCTCAAGAATTTTTCAGATTTGCCTCTCAAATAGGTTTTCTAGAGAATTCCATTCTTTACTGGGAAACATGGTGGGCAGATACTGAATGTCTCTGTCCCGCACTCAGTGATAGAGTACCTGCTTGGCTTTGCTCAGGTTCTGACTTTCCATGAGCCCATCTGCCTCTTGCTGTTGGCATTTGGAGAAGCTCTGGAAAAGGGATGCTAAGGTTACTGTAAAGTGAGCAGTTAGGACTGGGATGAGGAGTGGGGTGTAAGATCAGGAGGCTATTCCAGGTAGACAGACAGCATCAAGAAGGGCTTGGGAAAGGAGACTCTTCTTGGCAGGGGCAAAAGTGAAATGTGATGAGAGGTCAGAGAGATAATACTGGCAGGGAGCTTGCCTTGCATGCGACCAACCTGGGTTCATTCTCTGGCACTGCATATGGTTCCCTGAACATTGCCAGGAATAAGCTCTGAGCACAGCCAAATCATTCTTTTTACAAAAGAAAAGATAAAATCCTACTGGTGTGGGTCCAGAGAGATAGCCCAGGGGTAGGATTCTTGCTCTGCATGCCCACTGTGGCCCAGTTCTCCACACCCAAAAAGTGAAGTGATGGGGAGCATAATGAAGGAAGGCCCCAGCAGAAGGGCAGGGTGTGGCTGACATCTGTTCTGCTTTCCTCGGAGGGAAAGTACATTTTGAAAAGCGTCTGGTGGCCTGAACTAAAATTGGGGCCAGGGAGTCTAAGAAGGCCTGGCAGTAACAAAATCCCTGGGGACACTCAGAAACTTGCCACCACCCTCAATAGGACCCTCTCCTGGGAAGGCTATGCAGGGACATGCAGGGGGATGCTGGGTGTGGCAGCAAGAGAATGACCGTGTATGTGTGTGTGTGTGTGTGTGTGTGTGTGTGTGTGTGTGTGTGTGTGTGTGTGTGTGCATATGTGTGTGGTACAGGAGGCACCCATGCGAGGCCCTGGACCACCAGCATCTGTGGGTCCCGGAGAGCTGTGTGTGTACGTGTGTGGGGTGTGTGTGTGAGGCTGTGGGTGTGGGCTGCGTGTGCACACAAGCACTCCCCTCAGCTGGTGTGAAACACTCTTTGGACAGCTCACTAGGTAAACATTCAATAATGTAATTTGGGAACCCTGTCCCCAGGGTCCCACTGTGTGGCCAGGCAGCTGGCGGGTGGTGGCCAGATTAAGATATTAGCGCATTAATGCCAGATCAGAGCTCAGCTCAGCACCCCAGGCTGCAGGGGATTCCACCCCCAGCCCCCACAGAGCCTAGGGCTTTTGGGGTCCCTCTGCCCCCACGCACCTCTCCTGGAAGCACAAGGAAGGCCTTGTGCTCTGAGCCTGCTCTGAGGGCCGAGGGTTCCGCAGACATGAGCTCATGCCTGCAGGCTCTTTGCAGGCTGTGGGTGGCCTGCAGACCCCCAGGCCTCATCCGACCCGAGGCCTGGCCTTGGAGGAGTGGAAGCTGGGTCTTGCAGCCCTGCTGGTCTTTTGACCTGGTCAAAGTAGGTGCTTGTGTGTTTGCTGAATGAATAAATGGCTGAATCTCTTCCCCAGAACTGGCTAGAAGTGTCTCGATAACCTGGGCAAGTTCTTCCTCTCACCCGGAGAGTCCCAGAACCCAGCAGCCCTTGGTAATAAGTCTGCTGGAGGATTGCATTATCGCTGAGAGAGGTTGGAAGCTGAGAGACCCAGATCTGAGGCCTGAGCATCGATCAGTTTCCCGCTGGGATAGCGGGCTGCGTCCACCTTTTCCCTGGGAACTGAATCTGAGGCTCAGAACAATAGTGCAGGTGGCACTGCAGAGATCCAGTGACTGCAGTTGGGACACATGGGCACATCTGAGTTGGTCCCTCCCAGACAGTGTGGCCAGCTCCCCCACCTGACAGCCACTCAGGCAGAGGTCCAGCTAAGAGAAGGGGTGTTGGCAAGTTCCCACAAAGCTTTGTCCAAGCCAGGAGCAGCCCTGAGCAGGAGGTGTGGCTGCCAGGAGGGCAGGGTGGAGGAGCAGACCAGCATTCTCTGACAATCGGGCTGCTAAGCTGCAGTCATGCCTTCAGTGGCTCGTGTGTCCTGGGGACACAGGGTTAGTGTTGCTAAGAGGAACTGCCTTGCACGGAGGCTCACCAAAGGTCAGTTGGGGGAGGACTCTGCACTGCGCCTCCCTCTATCCACACATGTCACCCTCACAAGCGATCCCATGGAGGGAAGTTTTGCCCAGAGGCAAGCCAGACTCCTGCAGAGAGGGGTCCCTCAGGGGATCTTCCACAGGTTCTGGTTTCAGGACAGTGTGGGTGGGGAGACCACCAGCTGCTGGAGTCTCTCTTTCTGCTGCAAGAAAGGTCTCAGAGTCCATGGACCTGACCAGGACAGGAGCTGCTGCTAAAAGGAAGGAAGCCAGGGTCAGGCGGTGCACTCTCAGCTGGAGCGCGAACTTGCACGGGGGAGGCTGGGGTTCCATTCCTGGCATTCCTGGGCACCCAGTGACACCAGGAATCAGTCCCAGGAAGAAGCCCCTGAGCAGTGCCCAAAAAATAAAATAAAAAGGAAGAAAAGGGTCTTGAGGCTCATGTCCACTTTATAGTCCAAGGAGTTATTTTTCCTCACCAATGAGGGATGAATGAGAAGAGGGCATCCTCTCTGCTTTGGGGTACTTCATTCTGAGATTCTCAGGGTTGGAGGATCCCTCGGAGGTTACCAGCGAGGGGTTTACCCACATCTCTCCACTCCACTTACCTCAGGGCCAGGACTCAACTATCTGATCCAAAACTAGACACAAGTTAATGCAACCAGGATAAACCAGTCTGACCCAGATGAAAGGAACAACCTGACCCACCCAGTGAATCAAACTCCAGTCGGCTCACCTCACTCACTGCCATATGCAGTCCAAGTGGGAGGAGGAAGAGATTCTGCGTGCAGTCAGCAGGGAGCACCGGGCCCTGACTGGCCTGCCCGGCCACGCGCAGGGGGAGGGAAGTCAGCAGTCAGAAGAGACCAGGGTCCTCATTGCTGCAGCTCTCATGGTGCTCCTCCACCTGCTTGCAACCCACTGCAGCTGGGGGGTTCTGGAGTCTCAGGACACTGCCCAGCAGCCAGGAGGCAGTGGCTCCAAGTGAACCTCAGCACAGCATTTGGAAAGGGGGAGCCTGAGCCCCCACCCCAGTCCACAAGGCTCTCCTAGGGGCCCACGAAATCTCCCCATAGCCCTGCTGAATCTGGAGTCCGGGCCACCTTCCCTTCCCAGGTGAGCCAGGCAGGAAGAAAAATGGCCCAGTGCAAGTGGGGGACCCCCATCGCCATGCCTGCTTCTATCCTGGCACACCTGTCCTTAGCCAGCAGAGTGCCCATGGCAAAGCATGGCACTGCCCCTGCCCTTGGCCCCACACCTGTCCTCTGGGGCTCTCGTGGCTTTGCTTCTATCCACCTAGGTGACTACAGGCATTTGGCAGCTCAGGGCCGAATCTCAGAGCCCCTCCCCACGGCCCCACTCCTGCCTCTGGGGACGCTGCTCTGCGCTTCCAAGTGCCTCTCCTGGGCCGCAGCCCCCCCCCCCCCCCCCCCGGTAATGGCCAGGCAGTGTTTATTTCCCTTGCACAGAGCTGCACAGCCACCATCCTGCCTCCACTTCTTTCCTCATGAGCTCCCATCCTCGGAGCCCCTGGGAAAGGACAAAGGCTGGTTCTCCTGCATGGGTCTCAGCGTTCCCACCTATCAAGGGGGCACCTAGCGCGCTTTCAGACACATTCCCAGCTCTTGTACAGTGTCCAGGTTTGCTGGCTCAGACTCTCAGGGTAGGACGGGCAGTTTGGGGGGTTGGGGGTTGGGGGTTGGGGGGAAATTTTACAACCAGCTGACCCCTGGCCACTCCTCCCTCCCACGCCTGCTGCCATGGGAACTGAGCTGGCGCCCCAGCTGCCCAGGATAAATATGCATGAAGGGGCTGTGCTGGCGCCCCTCCCCCGGCCCATGTGGGCACCTTGGGGAGCTAATGGAGGGCGCCCATTGTCCCTGTGCTCCCAGGCCCTGTTTTCACGTTCAAGAGCCCGGCCTTGGTTGAAAGTGGCTGAGTGGCGGGTGCTATTTTATTCCACAAAAGCCCCTTGAGAGGATGGATGGAGACTCCATTGCTGGAGCCTCTTCCTGTCCCAGGCCGGGTCCGGGGGACCAGGGGGGCTTCCCCAGCAGACCACCTGACTGCAATTGAGTCCAAGGCGGCAGGACGGCACAATGGTGCTGAGAGGCGTCCAGCCATGAATAGGGGACGCTTTCCCTTCAACACCCGCCCCCATCCCTGTATAATTTTCCCAGCGGAGGGGGTGGTGCTTTCCAGGGTGTGGAGAAAGGGAGAGGACCCCTGGGGATAAAGCCAGAGCTCTCTGGAGCCCAGACTACAGAGGAGGGTATCCTCTGAGCTTGGAGCATCACCCCTCAACTACATTCCCATCACAATGGGGTTCTGAGCAAAAGTGCCAGAGGATGAGAACAGGAACTGTCCCGGGTCCACTTTGGGGTTCAAAGCTGGGGGCCTCATGGGGTCAGTCCTGAGAGGAAAGACCAGCAGAACCTCTCTCCCATCTGCCCCCTCAGGGGTTCACAAAGCTGGTGTGGTCAGGCTGATGCCCCAAGAACTTCTGTTCCAGCTCTCAGCCACTAGATGGGGGTCAAAGAATCCCGGGGTCTGAACCCACTCAGAGAGCAGGAAAGGAAGCACCTCTGTGGGGAGAGTGAAAGGAGGGACCCCCACGCCCTCCCCACACACCGAGGCAGCCACCTCTCCAGCTGCTTCTGTGGATCCCTGGGTGGTGGCACTACCTGGCTGCTGCTTGTTTTAGAGTTCTCCAGTCTTGGTTTTCCAATCTCCCCATTTATTCTGTGGGTCACTCTAAAGCTTTCCCAGAAAACCTTCTCCCTCTCCTCCACCCTCCACCCCCTTTCCTCTTTCTCCTCCTCTTTCTTTTTTTGATAATAATTTTATTTTATTTTTAATTAATTTATTCTTTTATTGAATCACCATTGTGGAAAGTTACAAAGCTTTCAGGTTTAAGTCTCAGTCATACAATGCTTGAACACCATCCCTTCACCAGTACACATATTCCACCAAGAATCACAGTATACCTCCCCCCTCCCCCCACCTCCTCAGACCCCCCACCCCGCCTGTGTAACTGAAATTTCACTTTACTTTCACTTTACTTTGATTACATTCAATATTTCAACAAGAAACTCACTATTATTGTTTGGAGTTTCTCCCCTCTAAAGTCGGACCTGCTGAAAAGGAAGCATTTGATAATTTGTTTTCCATTGCTGTTTCTCCTTTTTCTCTCCCTCCCCTGCTTCTCCTCCCTACCCTCTCCCCTTCCCCTCTCTCCCTCTTTCTTTCAGAGCACCAGAGCGGTACACGGGGCCTGAGCTTTATCTTCTAGGCCTTAGAGTCCATTCATTAAGGCAGTAGGGATTGGATCCACACACTGACAAAACTCTCATAGATGGGAAATTCCAGAGAAATTTCTTTCTTCAAGAAAATCACAGGTAAAAATTCAGGGGAACAATGGTACAGCGTGCAGGGTGTTTGCCTTGCATGTGATCAACCGGGGTTCAATCCCCTGGATCCCATGTGGTTCCCTGAGCACTGCTAGGAGTAATTCCTGAGCACAAAACTAGGAGTAACCCCTGAGCAACACCAGGTATGACCCAAAAAGTCAACAAAAAAAAAGGGAGAAAGAAAGAAGAGAAAAAATAGAAATAAGTTCAGGGAAAGGACACTGTTTGGAGGGGCAAGGGAGGAGGTGACAGTGGCTGAGTGTGTGAGCCCAGAGTGCTCTCCAGCTGCCACGGGCTGGAGAACAAGGCCCTGGTCTGTGTGGAAAGCTCCCTGGGGAGAGGAGGAGGAGGAGAAGGGCCCTGAAAGGTCATATAGTGCATGGAAAAGAGTCTTGCACCCTCTCTCAGGTAGTGAGCTTCCTGTTTGCAGATCTATGTGAGCAGACACTGAGGCCTCCTTGGCGGCGATTGAGCAAGATGCTGCCATATTCTGGTGACAGAATCTATCGTTTTCTCAGACACTAAGAGTGCTTGGGGTTTGCCAAGTGAAATGAAGCCACCTGGAACTGCTTGGAACTAACTGTGGGGGTGGGGACAATGCACACTGTGCCAGGCTAGGAGGAACGTCCCCCACAGAGCCATGGCAGAGATGCCAGACCACGGCCTTGGCGAGACCAGATTATTCCATCACAACGGGCGAACGTTGCTAGGATGGAGGAACTTTGTTAACTCTGGGGGCTGTTCAAAAGAAATTGGACTGTTGGGATTAATGGCCACACAGAGGCCTGGCACTGGGTAGAGCTGGGTTCCTGTCACCCGCCTGGGGGGACACAGCCAGGCCAGTGGGGTGGAGTGTGTGTGCTCAGCAGGGTGCCTGCCTGACCACCAGCTGCTAAGTCAATAAGTATTTTGTTGAGCAACTGCTATGTGCTGGGCACAGTGCCAGGAGCCAGGGCTAGCAGGATGAAGAAGACGTAACTGAGCACTGCTGTCCTGTTCAACCAGACAGACAAGTGAACATGATATTAGCAGGAATACTATACTTCAAGCTGGGATGGAGGGAGGGGGCCTGGAGAACTCAGGGAAGAGAGGAAGAATCTATCTGCCAGAGTAGCTGGTGGAGGGGAGTGAAGATTCAATGCAGAGGCGCTCCTGTTCATCTTGCAGACTGGCATTTGGGCATGGGGGACCAGAAAGCACTGTCTGGTCTGAGACACAGATCAAAGGCACACTGCACTGGCCTTGGGCTGGGAGTCCTTGCAGACCTCCCTCTCCCTCTCCTTCCTCCCCCTCCTCTTTCTTCTTCTCCTCCTCATCCTCCTCATCCTCTTCATCCTGTCCTCCTCCTCCTCTCCTCCTCCTCTCTTCCTCTTCTCCTCCTCTTCTCCTCCCCCTTCTTCTTCCTTCTCTTCCTCTCCCTCCTCCTCCTCCTCTCCTCCTCCTCTCTTCCTCATCCCCTCCTCCTCCTCCTTCTCCTCCTCTCTCTCCTCCTTCTCCTCCTCCTCCTCCTCCTCCTCCTCCTCCTCCTCCTCCTCCTCCTCCTCCTCCTCCATCTTATTTCATTGACTGAAACTTAGATGTGAAGGGAGAAGAAGAGAAGACATACATGTTCAAGAGAGAACACAGGCTAGAAGAGCAGGCGTATCTCAGGCCTTTTTTGCCTGAGCAGGATTCCCAGCCTTCCAGAGCTGGTTCTCCCCAATCAGCCCACCTTTATCTGATTGTCTGTGTGGTACTGCCACAGGCTCTGGGCGTTGACCTGGACTCCATGGCAGGTCCTCATGGTAGACTGGCATCCCACTGTGTGTTCCAGAGTGAGTTTTGGGTCCTTGACAGGGCAACTTGTCTACTATGGGTCTCCAGACTAGCTACTGGTCCCACAGAATGGCAGGGGAGGCCCATGTGTAGTCTGCACAGCTCCCAGGCTCACCCCGGCCAGGTGATGGGACCAATGGCACTGGCAGGAAATTGGGGGAGGGAGGCTGCCTGCTGGTGGAGGAAATAGTCACCTCCATGCAGTTGGTGTTATCTTACCTGATATGTGTCCCTATATACTGGGTAGTTTGAGAAAGCTTCCAGGAAGAGGAAAGCTGGAGGAGCACTCAGTAGGAGCTTATTGGCCACTTGTTCCCCTCCACCCCAGACCCAGCAGTGTCGTGGGCCCAGAGACAAAAGGATCCTCTTTCCAGTGGCCTGGCCTTCAGGTACAGAGACTCAGAGGCATTCCTGACCTGAGTCTCCCCTCCCATACTCAGTCACCAAATCCTCTCTGTGACTCTGGAGCTGGTCTCTAATTCTAATCCACCTCTCCATCCCACTCCCTCTGCTTCTCCAAACTCACTGTCACAGGGTCACATATAAGGTAAGATAACACCAACTGCATTGAGGTGTCACAGGGTCCTGAAGCTGCGTGGCCTCTCACTGGTTCCCCTCAACACCATCCTGACCCTATGGGCTGCTGACAGCAGTGCCTTCATGTGCTTTCTCTCTCTCTTTCTCTCTCTGTCTCTCTCTCTCACTTCCCTGTCCACAGGGAAAAGTCCAAACTTGACCTGGTTGTTGGGGCTTTGTAGACACACCCAGTTTGCCCCTTTTCTCCCTTAGGTTGGTCCGATCCTGCATCTCCTCATAATTAAGCCACTTATCCTCCAGCCCTCTCTTCTAGAAGTCTTCACAGACCACCTGGTGTGCAATTTCCCCTCCAGCCTTTTTGTCTACTCTTGAGCCTGAATCCGTATGAATTTAATATTTACAACCCCCCTGACTTCATGTGTTCACCAGCTAGACCAGAAGCTGGTGAATGAATAAATAAAACTTGGGATTGATAATAGATAAGTCCTCTAATAGTGGAAGCAGGAAGGAGCGTCTACCTGAATGTCACCAGGAGCCTGGAGGAGCTTAATTCTGACCCCAGACTATTTTTTTCTTTTTGGCTCACACCCAGTGATGTTCTGGGGTTACTCCTGACACTGCACTCAGGAATTACTCCTGGCGGTGCTGGGGGACCATATGGAATGCTAGGGATCAAACCTGGGTTGGCTATGTGCAAGGTAAATGCCCTACCCGCTGTACTATAGCTCCGGCCCCTGACCCTAGTCTTGAGCAGGGAAGATGTTTGCAAGGAAAGGGGGGTTGAGGGAGAAGGAAGAACTACTCATGGCCAGAATAGAGAATGTGACCGAGAGGGTTGAGACCAGGTCTGTAAGGGCAGTGGATGGGGCAAGGATGGAGCCCATTGTGGTAATTTTGGGGAGTGGACAGCTTCTGGAACTCTGAGGCAGTGAAGCACCAAGTCTGGGTGACTGATAGGATTGGGGACAGGGAGGATGAGAAAGATAAAGATCGCCACTGATGGGAATGTCGACTGGTCCAGCCTTCCTGGAAAACAATATGGACAGTCCTTCAAAAACTAGAAATTGAGCTTCCATATGACCCTGCAATACCACTTCTGGGAATATATCCTAAGGATGCAAAAAAGCACAGTAGAAATGACATCTGCACCTATATATTCATTGCAGCACTGTTCACAATAGCCCAAATCTGGAAACACCCGAGTGCCCTAGAACAGATGACTGGTTAAAGAAACTTTGGTACATCTACACAATGGAATACTATGTAGCTGTTAGGAGAGATGAAGTCATGAAATTTGCTTATAAATGGATATACATGGAGAGAATCATGCTAAATGAAATGAGTCAGAAAGAGAGGGACAGACATAGAAGGACTGCACTCATTTGTGGCATAGAGAATAACATAATATGAGGCTGACATCCAAGGACAGTAGATACAAGGGCTAGGAGGATTGCTCCATAGCTGGAAGACTGTTTCATGAGCAGAGGAAAGAAGGCAGATGGAATAGAGAAGGGATCACTAAGAAAATGATGGCTGGAGGAATCAGTTGGGATGGGAGATGTGTGCCGAAAGTAGATAATGGACCAAACATGATGACCTCTCAGTGTCTGTGTTGCAAGCCATGTTGCCCAAAAGTAGAGAGAGATTATGGGGAATATTGTCTGCCATGGAGGCAGGGGGAGGGTGGGAAAGGGAGGGGTATACCAGGAATATCGGTGGTGGGGAATGTGCACTGGTGGAGGGATGGGTGTTTGATCATTGTGAAATTGTAACCTAAACATGAAAGCTTGTAACTATCTCATGGTTATTCAATAAAATTTTTAAAAATTAAAAAAAAAAGATCACCAGTAAGGGAATGCCAGGCCCTCAGACCCTGGTCATACCCACAGAGGACCCATCACGTGCCTGGACACTGTCTCTGGTCTTTCAGCTTGGAGCCCTCATGTCATTACACCGAGCAGACCTGGGTCTCAGAGGGAGTCCTGAAGGCTGCCCAGAGCTCCTCATGCTCAAGGGTCTGAGCTGAGGCTGCTGGAGCGGAAGGTGGGGTCCCGAGCCTCACACATAGACCTGGCTGTGCTGGTGCCTGGGCCACCAACTTGGTCCCTGGAGGGACGAGAGATGCAGGACAGCCCGAGCTCTGCAGAGGCTGGGAGAGGAGGGCTGGGTTGGGAATCTGGTCACAGGGCTGGAAGAATCACGGGGCTGCACTGTGTCAAGTGCTGGCAGGTCAGAGATGCATGTCTGCCTTCAGAGACACGCTCAAGGAATAAGATGCACTGAAGGGTTTCTGCAGGGCAAGGATGATAGAGGGGGCCAGAGGAGAGGAGACAACTTAAGAAAGTCAGGGGTATATACCCTTGATATCAACCCCTTATCAGATGGGTATTGGGTGAATATCCTTTCCCATTCTGTAGATTGTCTTTGTATTCTGGTCACTGTATCTTTTGTGGTGCAGAAGCTTCTTAGTTTAATATAGTCCCATTTGTTTATCTGTTTCCATTTGGTTGATCTGTTGCATGTCATCTTTGAAGATACCATTAGCTTCAATATGACTGGTTAAAGAAACTTTGGTACATCTATACAATGGAATACTATGCAGCTGTTAGAAAAGATGAAGTCATGAATTTTGCATATAAGTGGATCAACATGGAAAGTATCATGCTAAGTGAAATGAGTCAGAAATAAAGAGACAGACATAGAAAGATTGCGCTCATCTGTGGAATATAAAATAACAGAGTAGGAGACTAAAACCCAAGAATAGTAGAAATAAGTACCAGGAGGTTGACTCCATGGCTTGGAAGCTGGCCTCACATGTTGGGGGAAAAGGCAGTTCAGATAGAGAAGTGACCATCAAGTAAGCTCTGGTTGGAGGACCCACTCGGGAGGGGAGATGCATGCTGAAAGTAGACTATAGATTGAACACGATGGCCACTCAATACTCCTATTGCGGACCACAACACCCAAAAGGAGAGAAAGAACAAAAGGGAATGCCCTGCCACAGAGGCGGGGGGCGGGGGGCTGCCACAGAGGTGGGGGGATGGGGGATGGGGATGGGATTGGGAGGTGGGAGGGATACTGGTTTCACTGGTGGTGGAGAATGGACACTGGTAGAGAGATTGTATGAGGGAAACACAAGTATGAAAATGTGTAAATCTGTTACTGTACCCTCATGGTGACTCACTAATTAAAAAATTTAAAAAAATAGAATAAATAAATAAAAAGAGGTATTTCTATTCAGTAACATCATCATTTAATGTTTGCCAAACTGACAGGCAAAAATCTTCCTGTAATTGTTCTATGCATTTAGTTATGAGTAAGATTAAACATTTTTTGCAGTTGTTTATTATCTATTGACCAAATAACATTTATTGATAAAAAAAAAGAAAGTCATGGGTACCCTGGCTTTGTCTGGTTACTAGATTTCCTTTTAAAAAAACATTTATGATGCTTAGGGATTGCTCCTGGCTCTGTACTCAAGAATCACTATTGGCAGTGCTTGGAGAACCATATGGGATGTCGGGGTTCGGAACTGAGTCTGCAGCGTGCAAGGAAAGCACCCTTCCTGCTGTATTACCTCTCCAGACATTTCTCTCATCTGGGCCCTGGTCTGAACCAACCATCATTCCCCTTGCTGTTAGGGGGCAAAAGGATTTCATGGCTTCTGTACTGTCTTCTCCCTGCTGTGGGATTAATCTGAAGCGCTCTTTCCCACCATCACTTTCTTCTTTTTTTTTTCTTTTTGCTTTTTTGGGTCACACCGGCGATGCACAGGGGTTACACCTGGCTCATGCACTCAGGAATTACTTCTGGTAGTACTCGTGGGACTATATGGGATGCTGGGAATCGAACCCGGGTTGGCTGCATGCAAGGCAAATAGCCACTGTGCTATTGCTCCAGCCCTCCACCATCACCTTCTTGAGCTCAGTAAGTGTCAACTGGCAGTCTTTCTGCCGAAGCCTCCTGCCATGCTGAGCCTTGATCTGTTGCTCTGCATTTGTTCATTCATTCATTCATTCATTCATTCATTCATTCATTCATTCATTTATTTAGCAACTCTGAGTCTTCTTCCATGGGGCACTTGAGCAGCCCTGGAAAGACAATCTAAGCAGAGAACTCACACCCTGCGTTCACTGCACTTACAGCCCAGACAGAGCAAGTTGCTCTGATGGGGGACGAGCTCTAGGTGCTCCACACAGAGTACGGAGGCCAGAGGCAGACTCTCGGCAGGCGATGTCTCCGCTGATGGTCCCAGGATGGGGAGTAGTTACTTAGAGGGGGCCGGCAGAGAGAATGAGGTCTTTGCAAAAGCCACAGGGAACATGCGTATCTGGGCCCTGAGGGAGGCATGGACTGTGGCCTCAACAACTTTTCCTGGCTTTCCTCTTCTAAGGGCAAGGGAGCACTACCCTCCTCTGCCTCCCCCTGTGGCTGGATGATCCTAGAGGACTGGTGTGTGGTGTGGAAGGAAGGGACATGGGTCCCTTCCAGACTCCAGTCATCTCCAGATTAAAGCCTCCTACGGCCATCATCCCCTCCCCCGGCCCCCACACACAGGACAGATGGCATTCAAATAGTGATGGGTCCAAATGCCCAGGACCCACGTGGTATGGAGACCTTGCAATGTGGAGATGGCTGTGGCCCCAGCTCTCCTCCTGGATCTGGACTCAAACTCCCATGACATACTCAGCCTCTCCCCAAGTCAGACTGATGGAAGAGAAACCAGCTCACATTGGTGTAGGCACAGGTTGGGACATCATTCTGCCATAGGCTACCATGATTCTTGCAGGAAAGTGCAGCTTGAGTGAGGGGGCAGTGTGGGTGGGTGGAGAGTGGGCTGCCTCTGAGAGACATGGAGGAGGAGGAGGAGGAGGAGCTGACAGGTGTCAGGGTTCTGAGAAGCGGACTTGGGAGAAGACAAGAGCGAGGCCAGAAAGCTCCCAGCTCAGGGCGGGCAACATCTTTCTCAGAGAATTGGGGAGAAACACGCAGAGCCACAGAGTCTGGAATGCCTGGGAGCAGGTGTTTTGTAAACACAGGTGTGTAGGTCCCAACTCAGGAATGGGGACAGACAGAATGAAGGTGGGAAGGGAGGGTCAGCATGATTCTGCTGCATCGTGGGACAGGAGCTGGACTTTATTTTCCAGGGAAGACTCCTGGGTCTGCCATAGGATGGGGAACCCCAGTGAATACCCCCAAAGGGAAGTGGTTGGAGCAAGGGCACAAGCTAACATTAAGATGCTCCTGTCCTGAGGAAGGAGGCAGGAAGTACTCAAGTTTCTAGAGCTTTCCATGTCTCAGGCTGGAAGATTCCTGGGTGCTGTGAGACTTGGATCCTGTTATTCTGTGGCTCTGTATGCTAGCATATGGATCCTGCATGGTGCCACAGGTGGGTCTTGCCGTCACGCTAGTCATCTTCAGCTGCTCTGGTCACATGAGTGAGCTCAACCCCTGTCACCCCCACCTCCAGGAGGCACCTCTAGCCTAGCTCCAGCCCTTCAGGCACCCCTAGACCTGGAAGGAATCAGAACCCAGGGGTGTCGGCAGGTAATGGTTTTTACAGCAGCTTCCTCTCCAGGTCAGAGACAGGCAGGCAAGGAGAAGAGTCTAGAATCTGCCTCAATGCTCGAGGAAGGAGGTGGCTCCGAGGAAAACAGCAGTGGGGTGGACCAGACTCCATCCCTGGACCCCAGCTTGTCCCTGTTTCCCTCTGATGGGCTGGGAAGCGCCCGGGCCATATTCACGATTGAAGGAACAGTCTGGTTTCTTCTCTCACACACCAGTGTTCCCTCCTGCAATGAATTCCAGATGGCGGGAGCTCTTGGTGAGGGAACTGGCTCCTGAGGATGGCCTTCTGCCGGCAGAGTGACAGCGGGCCACCGACGTGCCAGCAGTCCCCTCACACTCGGCTTGACAAGTTACCTGACCCCTTTTCAGTTTGTTTAAAACCCTTTTCTTTTTCCGTGCAGATGTTCCTCCGGGTGAGCGATCTTTATAGTTTTGAAAAGATTATATCGGTTTTCCACGAGATTGGGTTACTGTATTTCTTGGGCTCCCCCCTTTTTAAACAGCACTGGAAAGGCCAAGTCCTTCCTCAGACATCACTAATGGAATGTAGAATGGAGGTTCCCGTGCCAGGCGGGCTGGGGGTGCTTAGTCCAGGGCTCCGTGTCCCACAGAAGGAAAACAGTCTTCCCTACCTCCCCCGACTCCTTCTGGGGGCAGCTGCTCTGGTCAGCAAGCTGAGAAAACTGCTGGGGCCGTGCATTTTTCGATGATTATCAAAGGTGTTAAAATAGAGACAGAGGCACATGTTTGGCTCGAGGGCAGGAGAGGCCGCGCATGGTTTTGCAGGCTTCAGCTGTCTTGAATCAAAACTATCACTTTGATACTGGAAAATTATTATGAAAATGTTAGTTTTGGGCCTGGGCGCACAAAGCAAAGATTGCTTGGAAGGCGGAGGGCTCTTCACTTAGCATTTGTGTCAAGTCCAAAAACAACCTCTCCCAACTGTTGGATTTCACCTTTATCCAGGCTGAGCGGCGGCTCCGGCCTGCCTGCAGCCTCCCAGGACCTAGAGCTGCCTCAGGCCACCTCAGCTTCCAGCTCAGCCAGGACTGGACCGGAGGGGAATGGTCAGAGGCCGTGCAGTCGGCAAGGACGGTTTGCTCCAGATTCCGAGGGGGGAAAGCCATCTATATGGGGAGGGAAGGCCAGGAAGCGAAACTTGACCTTTACCTAGGGCCTAGTCTGGGGCAGGCTGTTTTTATGGGCACAATTGGAGGGGCTGGGTCTCACCTGGGGTACCTGATAAAAGAAAGTAACTCTGCTGTCCAAGAGGCAGAGAAGAAAGAGGGAGCAGAAGGCAGCTAACCTGTGGGCCTGGGGCTGGGATGGCAGGTATTGGTTAGTACTTCCTGGAGGTGGGGAGGGCAGCAGTGACCACTCCCTACCCCCCTACCCCCGGAGGGCCTGGATGGAATGTCACATCAGTGTGAAGACTTGGCTCTCAGACACTGGTCATGAAAATGGCTTCTCCATTCATGTTTTCATGCTGTGAGGCCCTTAGTTCTGCTCCCTTCCCAGAGAAGCCCAGCGGGGGACAGGACCATCCCCCTGCTCCCAGCTGTGTGCTGGACGGGACAGAGGGCACCAGGAAACCTCAACTTCCATTGAGATAAGATGTCACTTCCTAGAAAATGGGTGGGTTCCTGGACCTCAGTCCCTGGAGTCTGGAGCTTGGGAAGCCAGGGAGGGGGTGGTGAGAGCAGAGTGGCCAGTGGGGTATATAAGGAGAGAGTTGGGAGAGGTGAGAAGCGGGGCTGAAGCTGCCCAGAGAAGTGGGTCACCAGAGCATGCAGTGTGGCAGTGTCATCATGGCCCAGCTGGACTGTGACAGGTCCTGAGGAAACCCGAGGCTCTGTCTCTAAGACTGCCTAGCTTTCCAGATGACACAGAGCATGTCAATGTTCCTTGCCGGGATCCTGCCAGAGGTGGTAGGGAAGGAGGGAACTTTCTCCTGGATCTGACGGTCTTAGTGTTCAGGGCTGTGCTGGTGTATCTTGCTCAGCCCCAGGGCAGAGACCAGCCTCTATACCTTTGGGGACCAAGGCCATGCTATAAGGTAGAGAGAGAAGAATGCTGGGGAAGGGGCAGCCTGGACATCCTCAGAGCTGTTTCTCAGTGGTCGGTGGCTGGTGTGGTGCTCTGAGTAATGCCACATCACTCTTATTTCTGTCTTGTCCCCAGAGCCTCACACATGCTCTTGTGTGGTGTGACTTCAGTCTGCCAAGTCTCCCTCCCCATTGCCAACATTTGACCTTGTTTCTAAGGCTGCCTGTTTGGGTCCCCGGATATAGGCAAGTGTGCTCTGGTCTGATTGCTTACCAGTCCAATAACTTGCTACATGATTTGTGGTGAGCCCGCTCACCTCTCTGGGCCCGTTTCCCTAACAGGTTAGAAAATGGGGGATCCTAGCACTCTCTCAGAGGTTAGAAGAGACCAACAAGGTCAAGCGCCTTCTAATCACTGAGGGCAGTCCCAGGCTTGGGCACGCATGGGTGTGTGCTGGCTCCTGCCTCTCACCGCCATGGACAACCTAGTCTGCTCTGCAGCTTCGGGACTAGGGCATGCCTGCAGACCCACCAGGTGAGGTGGCATACATGAAGTCTCCTCCCCACAGAGCTCATACGCCAACAGTATAGAACATCTGTTGAAATTATACTGGGGTTTCCCATCGAACTTGTGCTCAATCTCATGCTCCCCACCCAAACCCACCTCCCACCCCCAGCTCTGCTCTCTGCCTGCAGGAGGCACGGAGTTGAGTGCACCCCTGCCTTGGGCCTGGCACAGGCTAGTCTGTGTGTACCACTCTCCCTGACATGTTTCCCCGGCCTCACTCCTGCTCAGTGTTCATTCTCAGTTTGTCTCTCTCCCAAACAGCCTTGTGCAGTCTCTGCCTGCTCTGTATCCTTTCTGTTCCTGGTTTCTCCTGCCATTGGACAATGACATTGCCAGTGACACACTTCTTGTGTGGAGTTTCTTTTGCCTGGCTACCTCGATAGACAGAGAAGTCAAGGGGAGAATGTCTGCCTGGTTCACCAGTCATCCTGGGACCTATCCAAAGCTTAACCTGCAATGAATGCCTCTAATTTTTTGTCCAACTGTGTAAGTGGGCTGGTCAAGCAACTCGGAGGTCATATTCTTAATATCTCCACATTTCTTAGAGTTGTGAGGCTTAGAGGAGAGTTCCTGCAGCCAATTTCTCTGCTAGTGAATACTTTTGAAGGGCAACAATCAAAGAGGAGCGAAGCTGTCTGGGAGATGACATTACTTACCCCTTTGCCCTCTCTGCCTACCACCAGCAAGCAATGGGAGCTGAAGACTGGAGCAGCCCAAGGCTCTCCCTGCCCTCATGCCTACAGGTGCAATCCACATGAGCAGGTGAAAATGCAGAAGTGTTGACAGCTCTCAGCCCTTCACGCCCTGGGGCATCTGGTTTGCATTTGGTCAGGGCTTTTACTAGTTGTTTTAGAGACACTTAAGCCTGCACATTACACCTTGAGCCTACCACATGGCTCCTCCCAGGGTCTCTGTGAGCCACCCAGGGGCAGGGAATAGCGGTCCCCCAAACCTGCTATAAGGAGAGTAACAGGTTCCCCATCAGTGTCCCTGTGGTACCAAGCAATCATCATGTAGGGCTGGTCTCTCTGTGTGTGCCATGGCCAAGACCTGAGAGATATCTCTGTGTACGAAACTGTAGAATCCAGTCCTGGAGACTCTGTATTTGATATTTGATACCAATATTCCATCTTAGCTCTCTCTCTCTCTCTCTCTCTCTTTCTCTCTCTCTCTCTCTCTCTCTCTCTCTCTCTCTCTCTCTCTTTCTCTGCTCTCTGGAGCCTGGTCTCCCAAGATATTCCTGTTCACCCCTCTTCCACCACCAACACGATGCACACCCCTTCCTCACTCTGGACCTACTCTATACTGCCACCCTCTCTCTGCCTTTGAGTTTGCATTTGTCTCTGCCAGGGTTGTCCTTGCCCAGGATGGACAGATAGTCTTCCATGGGCCTGGACTCTGCGGAGGCCAGATCCAGGACAGGAAGGGTTGGTGAACTTCAGATTCAGTTGAACAAACTCTTTCCAGTGGAGCCTTTCCAGGGGAGCCTCCCCACCCTGGGCTGAGCTGACTGAACTTCAAATCCTCCAGCAGCACAGAGCAGGACTGACAAGACGGTCTGCCTTTGATCTGGACTTTTCTTCTCACCTTGGCCTTCATGTACGAGCCAGCTTCAGGCCTCTCTAAGCTCTTGCCCATTGCTGCCTCTATTGTTCTCGAGGCCATTTTCCTTTCCTTGGCGCATGTCCAGATTGTGCCTACCCTGGGCATTGCAGCAGAAATGTCTGACGGGAGGTAGTGAGAGATAGAGAAGGAAAGGCAGTGCCATGACAGGCTTATAAAGAAGCCAGAGAAGCTAGGCCTAGGTTTCGGTTCCAGAATTTCTGGAATTGAGCACAGATACCCAGAATTGAGTCATGATTTCCCCAAAGTGAGATAGGCATAGTGAGGTCAATTAAGGGTTATCAATCAGATGCAGGTAGTGAAGTTCCCCCTATATAACTCTTAGGTAACTCTTAGGTAACCCTTATGTAACTCCAACTTATAACCAATCAGCTAAGTACAAGTAGTGGAAAAGTTCTCAGACTACCTTTCCAAAGGGAGGTCCATGGAAAGTCCCTTTTATATAATGTTATGGTATAAAAGCCCCTCACTTTTGAGACTTGGGGCTGCTCATTCTGAGAAGGCTGCCACTATGTTAGTGAGCCAGACGAGGGCCCTAGCTTGAACTAGCCAAGCTAGCCAATAAAGACCCTTTGCTTATTGCATCGCAACTTTGTGTGATTCCTCTGCCTACCCTGGATGCTGTCCTAGCCTGATGAAACTAAAACAGAGAGACTTACAGAAATTCTGGCTGGTTCAGTGGGATCCGCAGCTCCAACTCTCTAATGTTATGTGGGTCTAGTTTTATTTCTCATCTTGTGATGCTATGATGGGATGCTTGGAAGAGTTCTGCATTCTCAGAATCCATGACATTAAATCTGCAGGATACTCTGGCTCTAGATTTTTCCATATTCCAGGGACTCTGGGTCCCAATGCAAAGTCTGAACTTTTGTGTATATTAAGTAAAGGTTTGCCATCTGATTCTTTTAATCTTTATTTATTTTTGTTTTGTTTTGTTTTTTGTTTTTTCAGTCACACCCAGCAATGCTCAGGGGTTACTCCTGGCTCTGCACTCAGGAATTACTCCTGGCGGTGCTTAGGGGACCATATAGGATGCCAGGGGTTGAACCTGGGTCGGCCGCATGCAAGGCAAATGCCCTAACTGCTGTACTATCGCTCTGGCCCCTAGTCTTTGTAACCAATTTTCTCTGTATTTCCAAATTCCCAGGGCTCCCAGTGTAGGCTGTCTTTAATGACTATAAAAGACTGAGCCAGCCACTTTCCATCTGATTGTGGCAGGACCATTAAAAGAGGCCACATGATCCCTGTTTGGTGGCTGGCTTCTCCCTTAGGGCACCTGTTTCTCTGCAGGCCCATTTCCTCTGTTCAGATGTGGGTGATAGCTGTAGCTTTCAGAGGCTCTTTCCACTGTCCCAGGCCCATGGAGCTGACAGTGTGTGGCAGGAGGCAGTGCTCACAGACCAGTGTTCATAGTCCATGAGACAGGGCTTCCATCCATGCAGGGAGCCCCTTGGGGGTGAAATGGGAGTGCAGGGAACTCATGAGGGGCCAGCTAAATCAGGTGCGGGCATTCAGGGAAGCTGCCAGGCATGCCTGTGAGAAATTTTGTGAAAGGAGGTGAGCCTCAGTGTGTCTTAATCCTCTGGGGCAGAATCCCAGGGGACTTGGGGGCAAAAGGGAATTTCAGAACTTTCCTCAGGGGAAAAACAGAAGTGACCTCTAGGGGGTTTCTTCATTCTCTGGTAAGTTCTGCCCTGGACTCATGGTGTGTCCTCTTAGAGTGCCAGGGGCATCTGACTTGGTGTGAGGGTGAATATCAGTATAAGCAGAAGTGGGCTTTGGGGGGAAAGTGAGGGAGTTGGTATCTTGAGGACAATAGAGGGCCCTTACCCAAGACTCAGGGCAGAAACCTATAGCTTGAAATCAGAGCTATCCAGGCAGGGTGGGGTGGTGGGGGAGGGGGTGGGAGTGGTGGGAGGGATACTGGGAACATTGGTGGAGGAGAATGGGCACCGGTGGAGGGATGGGTAAACGATCACTGTATGACTGAAATGCAAACACGAACATTCATAAGCTTGTAACTGTACCTCACGGTGATTGACTAAGAAAAATTTTTTAAAAGAATTAAAAATAAAACTAAAGATAACAGTAAAAAAATAAATAAAATATTTGTTAGCAAAAAAAAAATCAGAGCTATCCAATAGTGGTCTGTGCCACCCTTGTGCACACCGGCAGGAACCATACAAGGAGTGCAGGAACCATAGGGAATGGGGCTGGAAGGAGAGCATAGAAGGTTGGACACTTGCCTTGCATGCCACCCACTAGGTTCAATCCCCAGCTCTCCATCTGGTCCCCTGAGCCCTGCTAGGAGTGATCTTTGAACACTTGTAGGTATGGTCCAAAATCAAAACAAACAAAAAAAGGTATGTAGGTGTCCCCTGAGAACAATTTCCAGTGGGATGTATGAAGGCTTCCCTTCACCCAGGGGCACTTCTTGGACCCTACCAGGGGATGTGAGACTGCAAGTCAACTCTGAGGCTGAAGACAACCTCAGCGCCTGCAGATCAGAGACTTAGCCTGCCGGACGGCCTCCACCATCCACTAGTCCAGGTTAGCTGAAGCCTGCACACTGAACTGTGTTTCTGACCTAACAGCTGTGGACTGGGGATTAGCAGCACATCCCCTTTAAGTTGTAAGAATAGTTCACAGATCTCAGATAACCAGTTTACTCATCAGATCTCTGATTTACTACCAAGGATGTAAAGTTGGACCAGCCTATGGGAAGAAATGCCTGGGGCCAGGTACAGGGCACCAACACAGAGCTTCCCTGCAGGCTCCAGGTGAGTCATTCTCCCTGACTTTTCTGCTCATCCACAAGAAGCACCTTGGTTCTATCTCTGGAGATGGCAGGGTGAAACTGGAAGTCCCAAGGTTACTAATCATATGATTAGTATTAGTATTTAGTATTTTCCCTGACAATCAGGCCCCACTTGGGTACTTCTCAAAAGTCACCTCATTAATATGACAAGACACACTCTATCTCTTTTAAAACTTCCTCGTGTTTGGGAGCTGTGATCTGGGAGGTTCTGGGTTTAGGGTCATTCTAGACCACCTGGGAAGTTTACAACCCCACCCCTCCATGTCTCCCATATAAATGGTGATAAGGCCATCTGCCTGAATCTTTTGTGTCTACACCTTCCAGACCTTAGTGATGAAACATGAGTGGGCTTCTCCATCTTTCTTTGACTTGTAATGGTTTTGTGAAATACAATAGATTTTTTTTTTGTCACAGTCCAGCCAACTCTTTAATAGCACATCTTATGGCTCTCTTTTTATTTCTGTGATCTTGTCACAAACAGGTCATCAAACAGTCAGGGACCAACAGGGCCCAGGCTCTGGGGCAGAGCAAGGCTCATTTCTAAATGTGGACTCGTGTTTCCTGAGTAAGTTTGAATTGGAGGAACAAGCCCGCATAAATTACATTATTCGATATTAAGTACTTGCTCCATGCCTGGTAGACTTAGTACTTGATTTTGTGTGTGATCCCTGCCACCTACCTGATGGCATGACAACCTCACCATGCAAGGTTTTCTGAGTCTACATGTGCCTTCCCCTGAGACCCTTGGTGATGAACACATCACATTGTCTGAGCTGGATTTGGCCCTGCCAGGGTTATTACGGTTAACCAGATGAATATTTCTTCTTGTCTCTCTGGCCTGGGCAAGAAGCTCTGGTCCCAACTTGAGCCATGACCAATCGGTAAGGTGAGCTGACCTGCAACTGGATCTTGGGTGATTGGACACAGGCTTTCCAAACTGGCAGCAGAAACAACTCAATGCCTTGCCCTGCTATTATGAGCACACACCAAATGGGAGATTTATGGTGGCAATCTGGGGGAAGGAATAGTTTATCTTCTAAAGGAAAACTTTGGGAAGCCTCTGCTTGGGACCCAGACCTCACAAGGATCTAATTAAAGGCCTATTAGTCAAACTAATTCTCGACATGACATCGGTTTGCATTAGACAAACATCTTTGACTTTTCAAACACTCTCTTGGGAGGCAGGACTTGATTGTGTGACATCTATTGATACATAATCGGGGAAACAGCTGACAAGAAATTGGGCTGTCTGATGCCAGGGAGGTTTGAGTGCTGGATAATCTTGAGGGCTGGGGTTACTTGGTTGGCAGGTGTTCAGCTCGTAAACCCCATGGGTCCCCACTTCTCTGCAAGGTGACTCCTCTCATTGGTTTGTTGAGTGAATGATGCAAAATCGAATAGGGGCCTTGCCAGCATCTGTGCCAGGTTTTAAGACCATTGTCTCTTTGTCTCTGGGACTAGCGCAGGACCTGGCATTGCAGGCATTTGGGAATGGGTCTGGAGGAAAGGTTGATTAAAGCAAACAAATCAACACAGTTTCTGTTCTCAAGGGGTGCAGAAGACAGTATGTGTGTTGGGTGGGGGTTGGGGTGAGGGGAGTAGAAATGGGGCAGTACGTGAAGTGATGTGATAACCAAGAGTTGCAGTAGCATTAGCAGAGGGGCAGAGGGTATGTGTGTATGTGTGTGTGTGTGTGTGTGTGTGTGTGTGTGTGTGTGTGTGTGTGTGTGCGTGCGTGTATGTGTGCTTCCAGAGGAAGAGGCTGCAGCTTGCACAGTGCTGGTCTAAGGTGCGCGTGCGTGCAGCCTCAGGATTTGAACTGGGTTCCAGTACTCAGCCATTTACACCATCTCCTTGACCATCTCCTGTATTTCATAACAGCCACTGTAGTGAGGTCAAAATCAGCGCCAATCTGCAGCCATCAGGAGGACGCTGCCTGTGAAAGGATCAGGATTTTACAGTGTCTGGGCCCAGCATGAGATGGCCCGTGGCTTAATTGGTCACTAAGTTTTGGGTTCAGTTTGTCATGAAAGATCAGAACTGATTCTATAAGGGGGAGTCTATCACACTGTGGTCAAGGTCAGAATAGGCCTCATGCTGTTGTGTGGGTCAGACCACTGTCTACTTTTCCTTGCTAAAGGCTTTTTTTGTTTTTATGCTTGTTTCCATTTATTTCGGGAACCACACTTGGTAGTGCCCAGAGCCTATTTTCTGTGCATCGCTCAGGGATTCCTCTTGACATTGAGTGGGTGATGCTCTGGACCTTGTGGTGCTAGGGATTGACCCTGGGACTCCTGCATGCAAATCACACCCACAAACTCTTTGAGCCATCTCTCTGGCCCCTCGCTTCCGAAAGTTTATGGAGGCAGGAACAATTCTAAACATCTCTTTTCTCGTACTCTCGTTGTACAGTGAGTTCTTAGACAGTGTTTATGAAACAGAACTCTGCTGATTTTTATCTGGAATGATCACAGTCTTTACAAGATTGTCTGGTGGCCAAAGAAACAGTGGTATTTTGTGAGCAACTCCATAGGGAGGAGAGCCCTATAGCGTTGGTCAGAAGTGAGCTTCCCATTGCTGGAGATGTGTACGCACAGACATATGTCAAGCTGGTAGGGAATGAACCACAATCAGAGCTTCAAACAGTGGGCACCCTGTCCTGGGACATCACACAACAGGACATAGATTCTGCAGAAATAGCGGCTGCCCAGTTCCTAGCCAGAGGCCAGACCCAAGCTTCCGATTGTTCCCCATGTCTTCAGCTCACTGGGGTCAGCCCCATTCATCAGCCACGCTGCCTGTCATCAGCCCTGTGACAGGCCTCTGGCCGCCAGGGTTTGCTGTTTGGTGAAAGCCCTTATTAAAATTAATCTCATTTTTACGACGGCACCATCTATCTTCCGTCCAGTGGGAACTCAGGGTCACTGTATTTTTGTTTACTGTCAGCCTGCTTCCTTTGGCCATAAATTGCTTTACTTCCCAGCTGAGTTAGAGCCCTCAAGAACAACCCACTCTTTTTTTTTTTTTCCAAGGCCGCCTTACTAGGTTGCCTCATTTTTTTCTGGCCTCTGCTGTCGCCTTCCATCTGCTCTCTATTTGGGGAACTGACGATTTTGGGTTTTCCTGTCTCTCGGTGGCAGCCACCCACACTGTTCTCTTTTCTTGTCGAAAGAGTCCAGTTTTCCTGCAAGTTCAAGTGAGAGCTCTGTGCTAAGCATCTGTCATAGACTCATGCTGAGGCTGTCAGGAAGCCCATTCGGGTAGGATAGACCCAGAGGGTTCCTTTTACCCAGAACTCGCTATTTGGGCTCTCTCTCACCCCTTAAGCCCCAGCTCTGATCATGCCTGCTCCAGGAAGTCTTCCTGGGTCCTGCTTCAAGGCTGAGAGACTGGCCCTACCTTCTGTGCTTGCAGACACAATGCAAACACAGTGTCCAGGCTGGTTTGCAACCCTCTGGGGAAGCATTGTGCCTTGAAAGTAGAGAATGCCTCTGTCTTCATTTCTGAGGCTGGCCATAACCAAGTTGCACAAACTGGGTAGTTTGAAACAACATAGCTGTGTTTTGTCATGGTTCTGGGGACTGGGAAATCTAGGATCAAGACTTTGGCAGACTTCACTCTCAGAAACTTCAGGAGGAATTGAATTTCCAGTGACTTCCTCACTTCTCTTGCCTTTTGAAAGCTCAAAACATATCTTGGCTATGAGCAGCCTAAGTCCAGCATCTGACTGTGTGGGTCTCTGGGTCTTCCTTCTTCCTGGGAGCCTAGTCATTGGCTGAGGTAGGGTCCCCACTCCACTAGGACCCAAGCTTGACTGCTGTGTCTGCAAAGACTCTAGCTCCAAATCAGGTTGTTTTTAGGTTAAGGCTTCAGCTTCTGTTTCCTCAGGGAAGCAATGAGAGTGGGGTTGGGAGGGGGGTGGCGGGGGAGGAAGTATGATTCAACCCAAGATAATTTCTTACTCATTCTGTTCCTAGAACCCTTGGCAACGTAGTAGGAGCTCAGGATATGATGTCTCATAAATCAGCACCTTTGTAAGTGATTAAACAAACATGAAATATATGATAGCAGACCACATGTTATTCCAGTGAGAGAAATAGAGAAATGACTGCTCCATGTAACAAGTTGAAAGGGAGAGTCTTTCTACTTAGGGCTTCTAGGAGGCATTTCAGTGGGGCTTTGAAGAATAAGTATAAGTTCAACTGATGGAAAAGTGTGAGAATGAAGCAAAAGTGCTAAGTCGTGGCATGAAGTAAGTTCTGCTCACAATGACCTGAAGGTCTAGGTAAGGCTTGGAAGGTGGTCCTGACTTTGTGGTCACCTGGCTAGAGAGAGGCTGAACTAGCACCCAAGCCCACCTCTCTCCATTTCTACCCAGATTTTCTCCATTTTTGTGTTTTTTTTTTCTTACACTAAAAATCAACCTTCCCCTCTGATCCTTGAAATATCTGTCATTCCTGTCTTGGGAAAATCTTACTTGCCTCAAAAAGGCAAAGATTCATTTATGTTCTGATGGTGGGTCTGTGGACTTGGGTAAGGCTACAGTACAAGCCCATTTTGCAGATTGATATGTGGAGGCAGAGAGTGCTCTGTGTCTGGTCTCTTTATGTCACTATGGATTCTAGGAAACAGGACTTATCTCTAAAGTGATAAGAAAGGAATTGCAGTCAGCAATTTCCTTTCTCCTTCCTTCCTTCCTTCCTTCCTTCCTTCCTTCCTTCCTTCCTTCCTTCCTTCCTTCCTTCCTTCCTTCCTTCCTTCCTTCCTTCCTTTCTTTCTTTCTTTCTTTCTTTCTTTCTTTCTTTCTTTCTTTCTTTCTTTCTTTCTTTCTTTCTTTCTTTCTTTCTTTCTTTCTTCCTCTATACCTGGTGGTATTCAGGACTTATTTTTGGCTCTGTTCTCAGGGATTAATTACTTCTGGTACTGTTCAGTAGACCATATGCAGCACCGGGGATTGTACCTGAGTCAGCTGCATACAGGTCAGGCTCCTTGCCTGCTGTACAATCTCACCACCTTCTCCAACAGCCTATCTAAAGCAGCCAGGTGCAAGGATGATGGCAGGTATGGAAAGCTCATAATGTTCACCTTTTCTCAGGAAGGCAGCAGTCATTCTGTCCACGGATGCTTGCTGACAGTGAGTGGTGGAGCAGAGCTTGTGGGAAATATCAGTCAGGAGTGGGGGCCAGCATGAGAACTCCAAGAAAAGACATCTCAGGCTCTTGCTGGGGCTCTTCTTGCCTGAGCCCAGGTCAGTGCCTTGTTTCTCCCTCTGTGAGAATGATTAATGGGCATATACATCCCTGGGGGAGTTTTGTGAGCATTGACTGAGTCAGTAAGCGTGCAGCCCTCAGATCTGAGCCTGCCATGGAGCAGGGACTCTTGGAAGCGGTGGCAGCTGTCTTAACTGTTATTATTGCATCAAATCCGAATTCACAGATAGGGTGAGGAGGGAACGAGGTGGAAGACTTGTGGATCCAAGCTGTCATCTATAATTTTGAGGCAGGAAAATCCAGCTTCACATTGGCTTCACTACCAGGGCATGGGAGGGGGGATTCCCGAGGAAGGCTAAGGGACTGGGATGTTAAGCAGAATCTGGTGAACAAAAGCTGTGAGAGAGGTTGTGCTTTGGTTTAGGAGAAACAAAGGCAGAGGAAGTTGTTCCTGAGAACCAGGAGAGGGGACAGACATATTCGCTTGTGCTCCTTCTGTTGATTGTAGTCCTAGAATATTATCATGATATTTATAAACATCATCCTTTTCATCTTGCTTTGTTTATACTTATAAGTGAATTTAATTTTTTATGCATGATTCCTGGAATATATAAGTGGAAAGAGCTTATGTGGGGCAACACAGAAGATGGTTCAGGGACAGCATCTCTCTCCTGCTCCTCTGTGGTAAATCACTGACTACCCTTTTGTCTCCCTTCCGACACTCCTGTCTGCCCCCTTTCTCACACTGCCCTGGCATTGTCTCTGCCAACCTCTTCCGGAGGGGCCTCTCTGCACTCTGTTTCCTCGCTGCCAGCAGCAGAGTCCGGGAGGACAGATCAGTGTGCGAGGCCCACAGGATTTGGCCTCACCCTCTCTTTCCAAACTTCTTTCCCACCCCTGCCTCGAACTTACCCTTCTGTTTTGCCAAACAGCACAGCTTGTAGGAAAAGGCAGGAAAAACCATTAGGCCTTGAATGCAAAACCACAGTTGAAAAAAAAGTTCAAGTCTCCAGAACACTGGTGATCTCTTTCACCACGTTTCCTGAAATGACTTCCCTGTCTTTTCCCCATCCTTGCTGTGGCATTGCCAGTGGCCTCACCTGAGATCCCAGCTCAGGGCATGGCCACACCATTCCCCAGCCTTGCCCAGCACTCAGAGCTCCTTAGAGTTTTGGCGACCCCTTACCTTCCCGTTTCCCTGGACTGTTGCCACTTGCTGCTTTGCACGATACTGCTCTTGTTTGTATCATCTCTACCAGACTCTGAGTTCTTTGATGGAACGAAACATTTGTCATTCATTAACTCACTCCTTCATTCATCCTGATGCATGTCCCAAATGCCAGGTGCTCTGTGCAGTGCGATACTAAGATGAATACAGTGGGCCCCTGTCCACAGTTTCCCTCTCAATCTCAGAGTTGAAGTAGGGAGCTAGAGAGGAAGCTCAGAGGACGGGGGCTAATACCTATTTTGAAGCTGTACTCTGGGATTCGATCCCTAGAACCACATAATTCTCTGAGCACTGCGTCAGGAGGATCCCCTGAGCAATGCCTGCTGTGCCTCCAAACCCAGACCAACCAAAAAGTTGAATCAATGCCAGGAATGTGACTCAGCAGCACCCCACTTGCCTTGTATGTGTGGGGCCCCGGGTTCGATCCCTAGCACTGAAAAAGTAAAATAAAAAGTTGAATCAAGACACCAGTGATTCTTAGCTTTAGGGCATTTCTGACCTCTGTAAATTTTACTGAATGCTTTTGCCGGAAGAGTGTAGTGTATGTACAAAATGTCTCCTGTGAAGGGCATTTTCAGAACCCAGGGCAGCCTCGGGGTGTGAGAGATCAAAGTTCCTGTAGAAAGTTCCCTAGATCTGACTTTTAGCTACCGCACCCACCAGCCTCCATCACCACCTCACCCAGCTGGTTAGCAGAGCCAGAGGCTCACCAGCGCAGGCATCTGGCTCACTGGGGGCCAGCACTGCTCACTGGGTCTCCTCCACCCTGCCCAGCAGCAGAGAGGTGACTGGGCCCAAAACAGGTTGCTCTTAGAGGTAACGTTGATGTGTTTCTCGAGGAAACAGTTCCTATGTTAGACCTGTCACTGAACCCAGCAGCTGCTTGCCAGTCAGCCTCCCTGTGGGTGGAGACTGACTGTGTTTGGACGTTAAATGTGCCAGGCCTGTTACAGATAGGGCAGCAGGGCCTGGGTCTCCCTGACCTTTACTGCTGGGTCTGCGGTCTTGCACAGAGCCACAGGGGTGCAGAGAGGCGGCTGGGACTCACCCTCTGAAAGAACAGAGCCAGAACCCGGAAGGCTGGGTGGGCGGGGAGCAAGGGCACCCTCACTCACTGCAGCACTGACGGGGGTCCCAGCCTTTGACTGTGGCCATCTTGGGGCATGTTTCATGGAAGAGCAATCTACAAGTCTCTTGTTGGTCGCGTTTCCTTTTTTCTCCCTCCAGCAGAAGATTTGTGGTATCTGGGGGGGAAGAAAAGAAAGGAAAAACTATTAGGTCTTGAATGTAAAACCACAGGACTTAAAAAAAAAAGTGTTTATTTTTCTGCAAAGTTTGTTTTTCTTCCAATGGGAGCCAAGACTCTCTCCAGTGCCGGCCTCTGCTGGCAGCGGGGGGCAGTGGAAAAGATTGCTGTCTATGGAAGGAGTTCGCTGACTTGGAAAGAGCCGGCCCCAAGGAATCGGTGGGGGCGACTGACTCACGAGGGTTCCTGTGAGTGGCTCATGTGTGCAGGAGGGTATGGTGTCCCAGGAGAAGGGGACTGGGGAGACAACACAGCCTGTCTTCCTTGAAGAGAGAACTCTCTGGAGTCCAGGGTGAAAATGATGCCAACTGTCTCTGAGCAGCTCAGAGGGGCTGCACACCAGCGAGGTGCTTTCTTTCTTTCTCATTGGGTTCTCACCACACCCGTGAGGTTATAATCATCATCATCATCATCATCATCATCATCATCATCATCATCATCATCATCATCATGTTGGCAGAATCTCTGCCCTTGCGCCAGGCTGTCTTCACCGGGCTCCCCTCGGAGGTGGGCGGGTTGAATTTCCCTCCCCGCCCCAAGCAGAGCCCCAGCAGACAGAAACCTCCAGAACCCAGCTACAGCCATGCTCAAGGCCACACGCTCGCTTAGACGAGCCTCCCCCATGAAGGAACCGACAGAGGAACCCAGGTATGTTGGACCTGTGGCTGAGATCTCCAAGCCTGCTCGGATCGGGACTGGGATCCTCCACCCATGTCCCCTGTTTTCCAGTAGCTTGTCGGTCACACCCACAAACTGACCCGGTGCCATGTAATCTCATCAACGGTCAAGATCCAGAGACTATAAAACAAAGCTCTGGGGAGAGAGCAATGCAGAACCATGCACAGCAGAGCCTGGCAAGCTTCCCGTGGCATATTTAATATGCCAGAAGCAGTAACAATAATGGGCCTCATTCCCCTGACCCTGAACGCAACAGGGACGAATGGAGACATTACTGGTGCCCACTTGAGCAAATCGGTGAGCAATGGGACGGCAGTGATACAGTGATTATCATGTTAGAAATGGGGACACCAAGGCTGGAAATGAGGAACAGCAATGATAGAGTTGGGATTTGAACCTGGGGAGGGCTGGTCTGACCCCCATTTTTTGGGGGGTCTGCTTTTGCTCTGAATTTCTGTGTTCTTGTCATTTCCCTTATATGATCTTAGATAAGTTCCTGAGTCTTTCTGTGGCCCTGTTTTCCAATCTGTGAAATGGGCCTAATGCTTGTTAGATGAAGCTCTGATGAGAAGATGGATTTAAAACATTTTAGAGTAGTGCCTTCCACACAACCCTTTAGAAAGTGTTTGCTGTATGGATATAACCACTGTTATCACTTCTCTCAGTCTTGTGATTCTTGACATGGTTCTGAGGAACAACTGGAGACTCCTATTGCCACCCTGTAAGTCCCCAGTCTGGCCTCATAGACAGGCCCCATCTCCAGGAGCCGACTCTTCACCAGGTGAAGTCCTGAGTGCCCATCCCAGCTCCATAGAGTAGTCCCATCACCAACTCCTTCATTCCATGATGTGTATGGCCCTAGGCCTCCTGTCATCCTGGGGCCACAGGGGAGGTGGGGACACAATCCTGCCCTGGGGGAACCTACAGTTTGTTGGAGACCCACAGGAGACCATTGTGGTGCCCACCTCCACCCCAGTACTTCTCCAGAGCATCCCCCCTCACCCTGAGCGTGCTCCTCTTCCCAGAAGCCCCTCTGCTCTCCCAGTGCCTCCAGCTTCTCAGCTGCCATGTCCTCCAAGACTGCCTTAACACCTGCCTAGGGTTGGGGGCTGCTTGTGCCCTCATGATGCTCGTGTCATGCCAGGCAAGTGACATATCCCTCCCACCCTTGCTGCTCTCTGTCTCTTTATAACAGGGACCACCCGAGGGCCTCCACACTGCCAAACACCCTCTCAGGGAGTCTTCCCTGAACGTCCATGATTTGCTCTCTAGTCAATAACTCTGGAAGAGTCATCAGGGTGATTTCTGGCTGCAGAAGGAGGAAGGAGGGATGATGAGGGCTTTCTGGCCACACATGAGTGGTCAAGTCTGATACCCAGCACATTCCTTGAATACAAGCAAAGACCAGAGACAACACTCATCAAAGTCTTTGAGTGACATGATCTCAGTTTTCTCATCTGTAAAAGTGGTGACTTAACTAAGACAATCCAGGTAAACTACTTAATATAGTGTTTGGCATATGGTCCTGACCACAGCCCACCCGGACCCGCCCCGCCCACAGATGCAGTCACTGCTGTTACCACGGTAACAATGACTCTGGGCAAGCAAGTGTTGACCAGCTTCTCTTTACACAGATTTCCTACAGGGAGTTCAAGAGGGCAGTTTACACAGCATCTCCCTTGCTGGAGGAAAGGGAATTGAATGTTCCTGTGTGACAATCCTGTTCTAACTGCCATAGCTCCTGCCCGCAGCACCTCCTCCACGAAGCTTTCCCTGACCAGTCAGCCTGGCTACTCTTTCCTCTTTGAGCTCTCATAGCACGTAGCCTCCAAGCTGCCCATTTAGCACTTGATTACAGACTGTCTGATTTGCTCTCTAATTGCTTTCTCTGTGTAGCAGCAAAATCACAAGATCCGGAATAATGATTGCCTCTTATTTATGCCTCTGAAATACCTAGCTCAATACTTTCACCACAGGAGCAACTGAGAATGTGAAAGGCCAATCTGACCACCCTAAAAACATTTTGTCATTTCACCTGTTATCGGACAACCACCATGAGCAAAAACCCAGATATAATAATTCACAGAAACGAAAATATGAATGACTAAGACAGGAAAAAACACGAATTTAATCTGGCCACTTAGAAATAAAAGAAAAGCAGATAAAAATGAGATTCTATTTTTCTTGTTTTCAGGCACCCATTTACAAATCAGGGAGGCACTAAGAAGTGGATGTGGGGGCAGGGGTTATTTAAACATTGCAGGTGGTAGGTAATACTTTTTTTTTTCTGAAATAATTTGCTGGGTACTGCAGACTCTAAACATAGCCATACTCTTTGATTCAGTGATTTTGTGTCTGGAAATCTTTACAGGAAGTGCTGAGTGAACCCAACAAAGACTTTCACACAAAGATGACCCTCACACCGTTATTTTTAATAGTGAATCTTGATGGAAGGGTCAAGTACCTTATGGCATGGGGGGAAGTATTAATGTGCAATAAAATGATGTCTTTATTTGAAGAAATGTCAACTCCTCTTTCCTAATGCCAGCAATAAAAATTTAAATGACAATATTTTAAACTATAAAAATAAAAAGAATTAAAAATTGGATAGAGCTCAGGCCTGAGAAGAAGGCATTTCGAAACACTATTGGGGTAGTTATCATCAGTTTCACAAAAGCAATGAATACTTGGGGCACATTTAAAAAATAAACGTTTCTTTGCTCTTTAAACTAAATTACTGGTTTAGTATCAAGGGATGGCTCAGGAAGGGCAGAGGGAGAAGTGCCTGAAGGAAAGAGTGTGGCACCAAATACCCTCTAGAGCTGCCACTCACTTACCTATTGATACAGAAATTTTTCTTCTAAGACTTAAACTCATAGATATGCTTACACTTGTGCACATGCTTATTTATTGGGCATAAGTATATTTTTTGCTTATAAAGATTTTTTGACTGAAAAAATTAAAATTAAACTAATCAACTAAAATTCAAAGCATGGTAGAATAAATAATCAGGCCATCCTTAGCTCCATATAAGTAAAGAAGATTATGGGGCTGGAGAGAGGACAGGAGGTAAGGCACTGGCCTTGTGTGCAGCAATGATCACTGGTTCAAGTCCCTGGCACTGTATTGGTCCCCTGAATTCTGCCAAGAGTCACTCCTGAGCACAGAGCTAGAAATAAGTCCCCAAGTGTGTCCGGATGTGGCCCCAACCCCTCCCCCTGCCTTTACCCTCCAAATGGAGAAAAAATTAAGCAAATGAGGATGTAGTATGTGGAAAATAACTCAAGTTCCATAAGCACTATTATTAAGCAAACAGAATCCTGGTTAGTACATATAATACGCTTCAATTTGTGTAAAAGCAACAGGAAGTATTTAGACAAATACATAGGTGTACATATTAATGGAGAGCTTTTGGAGAAGCAGTGTATATAGTTAGGACTCTTTAGACTACTTGAATTTAAATCTCAGCTCTACAACTTATGATCTGTGCAACCATGGGCAGGCAAGTCACTTACCATCTCTGTGCTTCAGTTTCTTCATCTGTAAAATACTATAGGGGCAACCTAGCACACTATTTTTAGCAAAAAAGTCAACTTTTGGGTCAGAGGTTGTATAAAGGTTAAGTTACTTGCCTATAATTCATCAACTTGGTTTGATCCACATCTCTGAATTTGGTCACTTGAACATAGTCAGAAGTGACCCCTGAGCACCACTAGGTGTGCCCCTCAAAATTAATTTTTGAGGGTGTTTACCTTGGAACAGTGGGACCCAGGAGCCTAATTTTCATGGGATAACTTTGAATCTGTTTTTCCATCCATGCATATAAATGTTTATCCATGCACATGTCCCTATCAAGACTCCAACAGGAAACCCATGGCATACATATAGAGCAGTTAATGGCAGGGCTTTGTAGGAATTTGCTGGCAGAGCTTAAAGGGCAGCATTTGAGGACTAGCAGTGTGGGGACTGCAGGGCTCAGGGATACAAGAGGAGGGTATGGTGAGGCTGGAGAGGGGCCGTGGCTGGGGGCGTGTGAGGCAGCTGATCTGTGGCTCCAGAAGGAATAGAGTGGAGTGTGGGTGGGGGTTAAAATCTTTGTCCAGCCCTACTGGCCACACACACACTGCTTCTTTTGGATCCCTTTCCATATCTCCCATTGGCTGGATCCAGCCAGAGGTCAAAGGCAAAGGAGGAGACTGCCCACCTTCATCTGCTAACTGGGCCTAAAGCAGGGAGAGGAGTCTTAGCACAGGCAATACTGAAGACCCGATTTCAGAGGGTGTGAGAGGGAAATCAGTAATTGCAGAGAAACTGCAGTACTGTTCCAAGACAGCATTGGTGTTACTCCTTGCATATCAAAGCAGAACGAAGACACCCACACAGGCTAATTTCTCCCTTGATAGTTTTTTTTTAAATTATGCTTTGAGAATAATGATATGTAAAATTCTTATAAGATGACATAAGAGGGAAATCTTGAATACTAGATCCTATTTAAAAATCTATGAAAACAAATGACAGACATACGGAGCTTGTTTGCATAACATGCAGAGACTGGGACAATATCTATAAAGTGTGGGTCAGAGCTGCTTTGAGTGGCCACATCTTGGGTGATATTTTAATGTTGTTCTTGGTACTTATTTATTGTTAATAAATTGTCTCCAATAAGCTTGCCTGACTTCTTCCTGAAATCAAAATGAAAACAAAACACATTTGAAAGAGAGAACACAACCCCTGAGGCCCTTCCAGGCCTCTTGTGGAGACAGGATTGGATTTGAGTGTTCCTAACAAATAGAACTAGCTCCTGTCGTGTGCACCCCATTTGAAGGTAAGGAAACTGAGGCACAAGAAGTGAGTGGACTGTGTCCCTGGGAGGAAATGATGGCATGAATTCGGATAAAGGAGGTGTTCCGGACTGTTCTGAGGAGGACCTGGGTCAGCCCTAACACCCTGACTACCCTTTCCCTTTAGGTCATAGGGCTTTCACCCCTAGGACACCAGCACTGCCACATGTCCCTCAAGAATGGCTCCGTGGAATGGAGAGATAGCACAGCGGGTAGGGCGTTTGCCTTGCACACGGCCGACCCGGGTTCAAATCCCAGCATCCCATATGGTCCCCTGAGCATGGCCAGGGGTAATTCCTGAGTGCAGAGCCAGGAGTAACCCCTGTGCATTGCCAGGTGTGACCCAAAAAGCCAAAAAAAAAATGGCTCCGTGGAAATTCATGCTCACCTCCTGGCTTCCCTCTCTTTACCACTGGACCCATGTTTTCTGCTGCATGAAGCCTGCCCTTACCTCCCTGCCCTGTCTGGGTTTGCTCCTTTCCTGAGTCCTTCAACCTCAATGCCTCATGGCCCCTGACTTACACCCACCTTAGAAAGTTAGTTGTCAGCATCAGTGTGGCTGTGGCTGCCTGTGAGGAAGTCCCCTCTTGCAGGCTGTGTTAGGGGACAGATACTTCAAAAATGCACCATGCTGAAGAGAATGAAACTGTCAGCATTCACTGCTAGCCAAGCTTGCTTAGGTTTTCTGATTTCTGCCTTCTCTTGGGGAGACTGTACACATTCCTGTGGGGCAGAGGAAGAGAAGGTCAACAGCTGTCCGTTACAGCCATCCTCCCACTGCGATGCCAGGGAGTCCTCACCCCTGGCTTACTGACCAGCCTGATTAGCGTCTCTGTTATTTTTCGCTGCCCAACACCCACCCAAGCTTTGGTGCTTGAAAGTACAACTGTTTATCTGGCTCACTCAGCGCCAAGTCAGCAGTTTGGCCTGGGCTCATCCAAGGGGTTCCCTGCTGGTGTCAGCTGTCTGTGGGGGGAAACTGGCTGTTGGATGGAAGAATAAGGCAACATGATTCTTTTCATCCAGCAGAACAACCTGGACTTCAACTGATGTGGTCAGGCTTCCCAAGAGCAGAAAGAGGGCAGGTTTCAGTGCCACAGATTCTTCGAGCCTGTGTTTTCGTGCTTTCAAGACCTGAGCATGGAATTCCACTGGCTCAATGTTCTGCAACTAAGCCACAGGGGCAGAGTCAAGGGGGAGATGAAAGGACCCGACACCTTGGCTTGAAGAAAAGCATAACAACAAGGCAAAGAGGAAGTCCACCGAGTGAGAGTTTGTCATCCTTTTTGTGCCATCTAATCTAGGCCATTTCTGATAAAATTACTGATAAAATGCAGGGTCTGAGCCCTTTCATTTTTGATAAAATGGATAAAATGCAGGGTCTGAGCCCTGAGGGAATAATCAGTACATTTTTGTTTAGTTACATGGAAATGAATGCAAATGAGTCTATCTTGGACTTTGGAGACTCTTCAAACCTTTCATTAGTTTACTTGGCATCTTCCAAAAATTTTTTATAAAAAGCACCATGTTTTAGGGGTTATAATGCTGCCAGCAGGTAAACTTGTACCTGTAGGGCAAGTGCATCAGCAGCCTGATGGTGCCTTCAGACTTCCAGATACCTCCAAATTGCTGCTGTGCCTTTGGCCAGACCCCAACAATGTGGGGCCAAGTTTACCAAGAAAATAAACAACCAAAATTTAGGTATGTGGGGAAAAAGTGAGGTATGTGGGGGACACACCCACAAACCACCTCCAGCTCAGCTATATAAGCTCATTTATTGGCCTTATTTCAGAGACCCATAAATTTCTAAAGGGATCAAAAGATGCAATTAGGTCCTGTAGCGCAGAGGTAGGCAGGAAGCCATGACTGAGAGCTCCAGGCTCGCTTGGATCAGGACTGGGCCTCCTCTCCCCAGGTCCCCAGTTTTCCAGTAACTTGGCAGCTACACCTAAAAACTGCCCCTGGCACCATGTAATCTCATCAATGGCCAAGACCCAGAGACTATAAACTAAAGCTCCCAGAAGAGAGTGCCACAGAATGCCCTGACCCCGTGCCAGGCTGTCTTCACGGGGGCACCTCGGAGGGGGCGGGTTGAGTTTCCCTCCCAGCCCCAAGCAGAACCCCAGCAGCCGAAAACCTCCAGAACCCAACCGCTGCCATGCCCAAGGCCACTCTCCACATGCTCAGATGAGCCTCACCCAAGAGGGCATGAGCCTCGTCCAAAACGGGGTGAACCTCACCAGAGAGTGGACCGGCAGGAAAATCCAGATATGAGGGAACCCATGACTGAGATCTCCAAGCCTGCTTGGATCGGGACTGGGCCTCCTACCCCCAGGTCCCCAGTTTTCCAGAAGCTTCACAGTCACACCCACAGACTGTGCCTGGCACCATGTAACCTCATCAATGGCCAAAACTCAGAGACTATAAACTAAAGCTCCAAGAAGAGAACAATACAGAGTTTTCTGGACATTATATTCTATCCATAGCAAGCAACACAAAACGAATCGTCTAGCATTGCCTCTTCGACAGGTTTGAGTGGTAGTGAGACTGGTGTTGAAATATCAAATGTAACCAAAGTAGAGAGAGATTATGGGAGAAATTGTCTGCCATTCAAGCCGAGGAAAGGTTGGGACAGTGGTGGTGGGGGGTAAATACTGGGGATTTTGGTGGTGGAAAGTGTGCACTGGTGAAGGGATGGGTGTTTAATGACTGTATGACCGAAGCTCAAACATGAAAGCTTTGTAACTGTATCTCATGGTGAATAAACAAAAATGGGGGGGGGGGAATAATAATAAAATAAAATAAATGTTCAGAATAGAACTAAAAGAAAGTATTGTGAAGTTTATGCCCAATTCAATCAGCTTAATCAGTGGCTGAATAAATAGCAGTACTCTTACATTATTTTTTTTAAAAGCACCAGGATTTACCAAATTATTAATATTTGAGTTTTTGACATACTATGTTCCATGTTCCAGCAACAATCCCACCACCAGTGTCTTCTTTCTCCACCAGGGTTCCCAGGCTCCCTCCTCTGGCCTCCCACCCCAACCCCAGCCTGACACCTTGACAGGCACATTTATACACATTCCAAGATCGCTGAATCTTGAATCTTTCGTTTTTATTGTTATTGGCTCTGATTTGGATATTTAGCCTCTCCCACTCCTTTATGCCACCTATGTCCTCATACCTCCTTGACCCCTGCTCCCCATTGCTTCCTATCTATCTCTCTTCCTCTTCCCTCACTTTCTTCCCTTCTCTGCCTTTCTCCTCCCTATATTCTGGGGTCAAGGGGTGATCTAGGCATCTCCCTTTTATTTATTTTTATTTTTAATTTAATCACCATGAGATACAGTTATAAGCTTTCACGTTTGAATTACAATCATACAGTGATCAACCTCCCATCCCTCCACCACTGCACATTCTTCACCACCAATGTCCCCAGTATACCCTCCAATCCAACCCTCTCCCTGCCTCCATGGCAGACAATTTCCCCCATACTCTCTCTCTACTTTGGGGCATTATGGTTTGCAATACAGATACTGAGAGGTTATCATGTTTGGTCTTTTATCTACTTTCAGCACACATCTCCTATCCTGATTGATCCCTCCAACCATCATTGTCTTAGTGATCCCTTTTCTATTCCAGCTGCCTTCTCCCCCAGCTCATGAGGCAGGCTTCCAGCTGTGGAGCAATATTCCTGGCCCTTGTTTCTACTATCCTTGGGTGTCAGTCTCATGTTATGTTATTTTATATTCCACAAATGGGCATCTCCCTTGTAAACATTGCATTCCCTCACCCAGTTCTATATACGATATATAAGTGAGATCAGCCTGTGTTTGTTCTTCTAGTTTATTCATTTAACTGAAATCTTCTAGTTTCATCCATGTTGCAGTGAATTGTATGTTTTCATTGTTCCTTACAGCTGCGTAGTATTCCATTATGCATATATTCCACATCTTCATGATCCACTTATCTATTTCTGTATACTTAGGTTGATTCCATATCTTAGTTATTGTAACAAGTGCTGTAATAAATTATGGTGTGCATGTCTTTTTGAATGAATGTTTTTATGTCCTGGGGGTAGATACCTAGAAGTGGAATTGCTGAGTTATATGGCAGCTCAATTCTTAGTTTACTGGTATATGTCCATACTGTTTTCCATAAAGGTTGAACCAAGAAATACTACCACCAGCAACAGAGGTTTTTCCTCTTTTACCACCCCAGATTGTTTCCAGTACTTTTTTTTTCTTTTTGGGTCACATCTGGCGATGCACCGGGGTTACTCCTGGCTCTGCACTCAAGAATCACCCATGGCGATGCTCAGGGGACCATATGGGATGCACCCGGGTCAGCCGCGTGCAAGGCAAACACCCTACCTGCTGTGCTATTGCTCCAGCCCCTGTTCCCAGTACTTTTGATATGTGCAGTTCTCGCTGGTTGAGATGGTATCTCATCATCATCCTGATCTGGAGCTTACTTGGCGTCTTCAAAGGTTCTTTGTTCTGAGGCTAAGATGGGAGGCTGGGACCTTTCTGGACCCCAAAGACAGGGGCCCTGCATAAGGTACTCTTTAGGGGAAGGAACCCCTCAATGGTGGGGATGTTTGGGGTGGGAAGCAGTAGGATCTGTGATCATTCTCAGTAAATATCAATGAAGCTTAACAGAAAGATTTGTAGATTGAGTCCCAGTGAATGTGAAATTGTGGGGAGGTCACCTAAAGATTTGTTTGGGGAGAGGAAGTGGAAGAAGCCTCTTGCCAGCTGGGGGCATCTGCCATGCAGCCCTGCCCTTGTCCTACCATAGCTCAGGGCTCTGAGCAGAGAGTACAGCCCTATTCTAGCCACTGCACAGACACATGAGCCATGAAAAAGTGGCTCAGCCCTGGATGATCGATCCACTTCCTTCTCATGCAGCAGCCAGTGACTAAGCTCATGGGCTCCTTTGGTTCCTGCCCTCAGTGCTACTGTCGCCATTAAAACCTGGGGCAATGCTTGCTAAGCATAGTCTGTGGCTAAGACCAATGTTCTGAGGAGGCACACATGCCTCTTGGCCTCCTTACCTTCCCTACACAGCAGCATGCTCTTACCTGGCATCTGATTGTAAGTCCTGGTGACAATCCTCACTCTATCCACCTTCTCATCCACTCCATGACTTCACTCACCTTCTTTGAGTCTTTGCTCAAATGTCACCTTTTCAGGGAAATCTCCTCTGGGTGTCCTGTGTGAAACTGTCACCCATTGGCCTTCATGGCCACCCCTTAACTTGCTTGATTTTTTCTTTCTTGCTTCATGCCTGTCACATATTTTATTTGTGTATTGTGTTTGCTGTTCAATGTAAGTGTCCTGCCCGTGGAGCTACCTGGTCCAGGTCAGGCCTCCAAGCTCTGTTTACCTTTGCTACCTTTCTTCTGGAGATGCTTACCGTTCTCACTTGAGTAGAGAGCTGTTCAAGTTTGTATGGTTACCTAACAGCAACTCACCCTCTCCTCAGTAATATTGGGGGGTTGTTTGGTAGTGAGCAGGGTGACTCTAATTCACCTTCCTGATCCCCTGCTCTTCCCACAGCTCAGTGGGAGGAAGGTCTCAGAGGAAAAGATTTCAGACATGGCAGAGCAGGAGTGCCAGCTCCAGTAGCAGCTACCACTTGATAAAGAGTTACAGGCTAGTTCTCCTAGGTGTGCCTGGCAGCCCTCTGTCTTCTTCAAGAAGCTGCTCCCACCTCTTCTTCTCTGCCATGAAAGAGGCATTGTTGGTTAGAATATCCTTTTCCATCTCTTCATGGTGTCCTTTTAAGGCCCCATCTCTTTGAGTCCAGTTATTGGCTGAGGAATGAACACATGATTGAAGTTCAACCAATTAAATCCTTCCATGGTATTTATATATAGGTACACTAGGAAAGGGAAAGTTTGGAGTGACAAAACTGGGGTTATGTGAGAGTGGAGCTGTCTAATTCCCCAATTCCTGACCCTCCACTGGAGTCATGGAGGACACTAGTGTAGAGAGTCAAAGGGACCCTTTATAGTAGCATACAATGAGATACAGAGAGAATGAAAAAGACCAACTGTGCGTCACACAGGAGGATTCTGGCATCTTTTGGATCCCTGAAGTGATTGCTGCTTGCATCATTTTTGGACTTTCTAATAAAGTGAATCAACAAATTTTTTTCTAGCTTAATTAGCCTAACTTGAATTACTGTCAACTGCATCTGAAAGTTGAATACCCAGAGTCAGGAAGAATCTATCAAGAAAAGTCAGTGAAATCCACACCAATAAAACATTAGTGCAATCCAATCTAAAGTGACCCACACCAGTGGGACCTAACAGATAGCCTCACAGGGATTTTGCTAGGGACTCTCCTTTTTAAGTCATTGTAGCATTGAAGGAAAATTGACTTGTTGCCAGCAGGTCTGGACTTTAGGTGTGTTCCCTGTCTGTCCAGGGGCCTTGGATGAGTTGCTCTGCTTCAGTGAAGTCTAATTACCCATCTGTGACATGAAGCTAAAGTACATCTGACTTGAGAGTATCCAGGGAAAAATGGGATCAGGGCAAAATAAGCAAAGTCAAACAAATTTCCTAAGTGCTCTTCCTCCTAATGCTCCTGGCCGCTCCTGGCCACTCCTTCAATGCCTCCTAGCACTGGAGGAGAGAGCCAGCACCCTCACACTTGTCTGGGCTGATGATTGGTAGGACATCCCTGAGCCCAGGCTCCTCAGAGCAGGTCAGCCTGCATCTCCTCTGGATGTCAATTGTTCTTAGCTGAGTGCCCTGGGACCTACTACTTCTCTCTGAGTTTCAGCGCAAAGTACAAAATGACATGGATCGTTGTAACGACTTCCTTAGACAGTAAGGATTAGTGTGATACAGCAAGCATTGTGCTTTGTCTGACGATGGAAAGAACTTAATAAATATGTTTTATTATCATACTTACTGCTGGCATTTTTATAGGACTTTGCTCTGCTAGTTAATTCTGTCCTGACTCATGTGAGGGAGAATTTAAAGTCCATTATATGTAGGAAGAGTCTGAGATTCTGAGACTAGGGATTTATCCCAGATCATGAGGTGACTGAGTGGCTGAGGAGCCCTAGGCATACCTCATCCATAGCACAGCTCAGCCAATGCTCATGATTTCAGACTGTTTTTATAAACTAAAAGAGGTAAGTTTTTTGTTTTCAATTGGTAGTGTTTTTGTGTTTTGTTTTTAAGTGACATTGCGGAATCAAGCTTGAAATAGAACAGTCCTCTGCTGTGAGACAGGTCACATGTGTTGTAAGAGGTACCCATTAGCAAGTCAATAAGCTTCTAGTAAATTGACCTAAAGACCTTCTAGTGGCCAGTCTGGGGCTGGGGTCAGGGTGAAAATAAGAGAAGTTAAGGATGAAATAGGCCCCCCTTAAAGTGAACCTCATTTGGGGATATTCCCATCATCCTTAGAGCCCAGTCTAACTTTTCCCCATCTCCCCAACCCTTTTTTAAGAAGGGAAGGATGGGGACTTACCGCATACCTTCCACAGATCACCCATTTCCGTGTATCCTCTCCTTTGTAGCCTAAAGATCTTGCCATAATTCCCATTTTACTGGTGAAGATGCTGAGGACAGAGTTAAAGGAACCTACTCAGCTAGCAGAAGATTGAGCTGGTCACACAGCAACCAATCTCCATTCTTTTGCACCAATATCACTTCCCTCCCAACACTACCTTTCTCTTTTGACTACATTTTTGACAACATGGGCTCTATTTTTGTTTCATTACCTCCATTGCCTAATGCAGAGCTGTAATTTTCCCTTGGGAATGGTGATTTTGCATCCTGTTTAAGATTTTTTTCTCAGTTCAAGGAGGATATTTTTCCATGTTATCATCTAGGAGGTTTAAATTTTTTGTTTCATTGTAAATTTACAATTCACTTTGGATTGATTTTGGATGAGGTTATAGAAAAGATTGGCTAAAGAATTTGAATGGGTGTGTAGAAGATGGTAAAACGATAAACAAGTTTGCCATGCAGATGGTTAATAAGATTACCAAGAAGCTGGTAAAATAGTAAAATAACTTTCACTATCTTGTTCTCTTACATCTTATCCTGGTTATTATTGGTTCTTTTATAATTTTATGTAGCACTGCACGTTAGCACTGTAGCCCCATTGTTCATAGGTTTGCTCGAGTGGGCACCAGTAACGTCTCCATTGTGAGACATAATTTTATGTACATTTTATTTTTTTTTAATTGAATCACCATGAAAAAAGTTACAAAGCTTTCAGGTTTAAGTCTCAGTCATGCAATGATCAAACCCCCATCCCTTCACCAGTGCACATGTTCCACCACCAAGAACCCCAGTATACCTCCCATCCACCCCCACCATCTGTGTGGCTGATGATTTTCACTTTACTCTCCCTATACTTTGATTACATTCAATATTTCAATAGAAAACACATTATTATTATTTGGAATTTCCCCCCAAAAATCAAACCTGCTGAAAAGGCATCATTTGATAATTTGTTTTTCATTGCTGAGAATGAAGAGTATATGAGGTTTTGGATTTCTGGTATTTTAGTAATTAAGTCCAGAGAAATTTCTGCCAGAAATTGCAAGCTTGTCCATCCGGTTAGTGGGCTCTATAAGATGGTGGTCGCCGTGTGATCACCGCTGCCGTCACCACCACCGCGGAAAGGAAAGGCCGAGAGAGAGAAACCTTTCCCCTCCCGGGGTGGCATGGGATTGCAGCTCAGTTCATAGTCTAGAGGCATTTCTCTAAGAAGCCGTTGGGTGCCGAAAGTAGTTAGTAAGCCTTCGGGATCATGGTCTTTTAGGAGCAGAGGAGCCATTTGTGTGCTGCTGTTCCGGGTCTCGTCTGGGTGAAGAGCACGATTTTATGTACATTTTAAAATAACCCTGTCAGTGCTCAGTACTAACTACTGAAATTTTTGAATGCATTGAATCTATGAATCAAGATGAAAAGGGACATCTTCACAATACTGAGTTTTTAAGTGCATGAATTTGGAATTTTTTTCATTTATTTAAAGTGTATTTGGGCTGGAGCGATAACAAAGAGGGTAGGGCATTTGCCTTGCACATGGCCAACCCAGGTTCAATTCCTCCGCCCCTCTCGGAGAGCCTGGCAAGCTACCGAGAGTATCTCGCCCAAACTGCAGAGCCTGGCAAGCTCCCTGCGGTGTATTCGATATGCCAAAAATAATAACAAGAAGTCTCACAATGGAGACGTTACTGGTGCCTGCTCAAACAAATCGATGAGCAACGGGATGACAGTGATACAGTGATTTGAAGCGTATTTATGTCAGCAGTGTTTTATAGTTATTTAATGTTGTTATAATTTTTTAAGTGTTGGTACAGAGGTAGGAAAGAAATTAGAATATTAGATGACTTTGTACTCATCAATCTCGCTTAAACTTTAACTTAAAGCCTACTCTGATATTAATAGACGTACATCAGCTTCGAAAATTTTAGTTTGCAGGGCCAGAGAAATAACTTGAGTGGTAGAGCACATGTAGGAAGCGTTGAGCTGATCTCCAGTGCCTTGTGCTACCACCCAGAACTGCATGCATCTCTTGGGTATGGCCCTGGTGGACCTCCAGATTGAGTACTGTAGGGTGTGGCTCCTATCCAATTAGTTATTAGTTTGTATATTTCATTTTTTATCCATCTTTCTATTTTTGGCTTTTCTGAATTTTATTTTAGGTATATTTCTCTTATATACCGTTTTGACCTCAATCTACATCTTGCCATTTGCATTCGAATTTTCATTCCTGCTTAATGTTCCTTTGCTTTTATTTTTCACTGCCCTGTGGCCATTTTTTGGTATAACATCTCTTCTATTAGTTTTATTGTTATACCTACATTTATAACAAAAAGTTTGGCTCTGATTTACTATTGATTGCCTTCTATTTTTGTAGTAATTTATCTTTAAATGATTTAATTATTTAGTGATTTAGGGGATTGAAGTGATAGTACAGCGGCCAGGGTGCTTGCCTTGCAGGTGGTCATCCCAGGTTCAGTCTCTAGCACCCCATGTGATCCCCTGAGCCCACCAGGAGTAATTTATGAGTGCAGAGTCAGGAGTATGTCCTGAGCACTGCCAGGTGTGGCCACAAACAAACAAACAAACAAACAAACATAACAATTTGGTGATTTATCTAGAGTAGTGTTTCCCAAAATATGCAATGCCATACCTGAGGGGACTCTGGGATGGTGAGGGGGGGCACAATATTAGTCTTGGATGCAGCTGCGAAGTGCTTTCTTAAAGAGGTGTTTGCTTAAAGAAAGTTGTCTTCACGGGGGTGCTAATATATTTTTTTTCTGAAAAAGGGGATATGAGGTCAGACAAATACCAAACACTGTGGTCTAGAGATTAAAAATATTGCATCTTTAGCTTATTGGACACTCCTTAATACAGCAATTTGTGCTTTTAGTTCTTCTTGAAAATACAAGGACCTTAGAACACATTTTTTTTCTTTTTGGGTCACTCCTGGCTATGCACAGGGATTACTCCTGGCTCTGCACTCAGAATTACTCCTGGTGTTGCTTGGGAGATCATATGGGATGCTGGGAATGGAACCCAGGTTGGCCGCATGCAAGGCAAACGCCCTACCCACTATGCTATCACTCCAGCCCCTTAGAGCACTTTAACTGAATTTACCCATTCTCAAATTTAATATTATTGCTCTTGTGTATTTTTATGGTTTATATATTTTAATAATTTAAGACACTAGTGTTAGTTTTTGTATTGTCAGTATTTCTTTATATTTACCCATATAGTGACCGTTTTTATTGCTCTTTATTTTTTCTTTGTCTCTCTGAGATTCAATCTAGATGAAAATTCTATCTTTATCCTCAAGAATTTTCAAGAATTTTCTTCTTTTTTTACAAAATTTTTTATTAGAGAATCACTGTGATGTACAGTTACAAACTTATGAACTTTTGTGTTTGCATTTTACTCATACAGTGATCACTTACCCATCCCTCCACCAGTGCCCATTCACCTCCAACAATGATCCCAGTATCCCTCTCACCACCACCACCCCACCCCCCACCACCTTACCCTGCCTCTGTGGCAGGGCATTCCCCTTTGTTCTCTCTCCTTTTGGGTGTTGTAGTTTGCAATAGAGGTATTGAGTGGCCATCATGTTGGGGTTGGAAGATGCAAGCTGAAAGTAGACAATAGACCGAACATGATCAAGAACTTTCTTTTTTTTTTTTTTGGTTTTTGGGTCACATCCGGCGATGCACAGGGGTTACTCCTGGCTCTTCACTCAGGAATTACCCCTGGCGTTGCTCACGGGACCATATGGGATGCTGGGATTAGAACCCGGGTCGGCCGCGTGCAAGGCAAACGCCCTACCCGCTGTGCTATCGCTCCAGCCCCTCAAGAACTTTCTTAACATAAACATTTATAGTTTAAAATTTAAGATTTTTACCTCAGTAAATTAATAATTAATTTAAATTTTACCTAATTCTAATTTTACCTCAATAAATTAATTTTTATAATGCAAATGTATATGCTAATGTACTTAAAAATAGTTTTCTTAACATTTTATTTAGTTCCAGTTTACTGGTGATAAATTATTTTATTGAACTGTTGCAATACCTACAGTGGGTAGGGCACTTGCCATGCATGCAACCAACCCAGGTTCAACCTCTGGCATCTCATATGATACCCCAAGCACCACCAGGACTGATTCCTGAGTGTAAAGCAAGGAGTAACCCCTGAGCATTGCCAGATGTGACAAAAAAACAAACAAGCAAACAAAACACACAATAAATAATTTTATTTTTAAAATTGTTTAAATTTTTTATTTACCTTAATTTCTGATATAATGTTAGCTAGAATAAGGATCTAATCTATTTCTATATTAGATTATTTTCTTTCAGCTGTTAGATTGTTTTTTTAATTTGCACAGTAGTGATAGGTCTCATTCCCCTGACCCTGAAAGAGCCTCCAATAGTTGGGAAAGGCGAGTAAGGAGAGGCTGCTAAAATATCAGGTCTGGGAGGAATAGAGACGTTCCTGGTGCCCGTTCAAGTAAATCGATGAACAACGGGATGACAGTGATACAGTGACAGTTTCTTTTGAGAAATAAACTATAAAACAAGTTGTTGCTCCTTTGAAGGTAATATGTCTTATTTTATCTGCTTGATTTTAAGATTTTTTGTCTTTTTTTTCTACTTTTGTTAGCTATAACTGTGTAGTTTAATTTTGTGAAGTTTATTTTGAATTAACCATATTTTGATTTTGAAAAGTATATTTGTTCTGTGGCTTGCTTTTATTCCTTTTTCTTTCCTCTATATATCTGGAGTCATGATTCTATACAGTCTATCTGACATATTCATTTTGTATTTTATACTCTGCCTCACTCTGAGTATTTTGGGTATTTTCTTCTGACCTATGTTTTAACTTGCAAAATGTATTTTTAGTCACCGATAATGGGCCATTAATCTGACATACTGAGCCCTTAATTTCATGTATTTTAATTTTTATACTCTGTCAATTTTAATTAATTCTTTTGCTTTATTTCTTTCATTAAAATTCTCCATTTAAAATTTCTTAAATATATTAATCATGATTTTTGTAAAGCCATGCCTAATTAAATAAAAAAATGACTCCCTTTGAGTCTGTTTTTATTATATTTTTCTTACTCACATAATTTTATTTGTCCAATTATCTTAGATTATGCTCTGAACATTTTATGTGAAAAGGTATAGGGCTACATTGTGGCCTGGGATAGTGTTATTTTTTAATAGAGAGGATTTATATTTTCTTAATCCATGTAGATATGAATATGACTTTAGCTACCTGTAATATATTTATCTCGTCAGTAGTAATCTCACTTAAAGCTAGGCTGCATTCCCTGCTGTAGTACTGTATTTCCTGTTGACCCTTTCTTCAAGACTGTATAACCATTAGGTCTTAACTAAAAGTCTTCTTTAGCAGACCTCGAACTCTCAGTTTTGCCTCAAATCTTGGGAGTCTGTTGAAAGCTCTGTTCAGTCCCTCATTCTTCTTCTTCTTCTTCTTCTTCTTCTTCTTCTAATTCTTCTTCTTCTTCTTCTTCTTCTTCTTCTTCTTCTTCTTCTTCTTCTTCTTCTTCTTCTTCTTCTTCTTCTTCTTCTTCTTCTTCTTCTTCTTCTTCTTCTTCTTCTTCTTCTTCTTCTTCTTCTCCTCCTCCTCCTCCTCCTCCTCCTCCTCCTCCTCCTCCTCCTCCTTCTCCTCCTCCTCCTCCTTCTCCTCCTCCTCCTCCTCCTCCTCCTTCTCCTCCTCCTCCTCCTCCTCCTCCTCCTCCTCCTCCTCCTCCTCCTTCTTCTTCTTCTTCTTCTTCTTCTTCTTCTTCTTCTTCTTCTTCTTCTTCTTCTTCTTCTTCTTCTTCTTCTTCTTCTTCTTCTTCTTCTTCTTCTTCTTCTTCTTCTTCTTCTTCTTCTTCTTCTTCTTCTTCTTCTTCTTCTTTTTTGTTTTTTTTTTTGAGAGAGGGTGAGGGCCACTCCCAGCAGGGCTCAGGGCTTACACAAGCTCTGTGCTTGGGATAACTTCTGGTGGTATTCAGGAAACCTTATGCAGTGCTGGGGATCAAATCAGGGTCAGCATCATGCAAAGCAAAGTACTTAACCCCTGCACTATCTCTTCTGCCCTAGTCTCTCATTCTCTTGATAGTCTCTATTGGACTCAGCAGACACACTTAGGGATAAAGAAAACTCCAATGCTGAATCTAGTGCCTGAATTTCTTTATTGTTTTTGTTCCCATAAATATTTGCTGCATTGTTGACTCTTCAATGTTTCGAGCAGATGTATTTTGTTGCTATTGTTAGTTTTTTCTAGTTGTTCATATCAGGAGAGCTTGGTCAGAATTAATGAGTCTGTCTAAGCCAGAATCAAGATTTGAATTATACATAATAGCAATAATAATGCAATTAGTATAATCACAGTGTTGTGGTCTCTTTAAAATGCATATACTTGTATCATTTGTCATCCCATTCATCTTCGATTTGCTCTAGCGGGCGCCAGTAACGTCTCCATTTGTCCCTGTCTCGAGTTAGCGTAGCCCAGTGATATCTGCTCGCTCCAGGAACAGGAAGAGCCTCAAATTGTTCATTCAGGGTTTTGACGAAGAAGTCTGACCATCTTGTTGGTGGGCGGCCACGCAGTCTTTTTACGTTCCGTGGAATCCAGTCGGTAACAGCTCTAGTCCAGAGGTCATCTCTGAATCGCATTACATGTCTAGCCCATCTGATTTTTGATGTCTTGGCAAACGAGACTGTCTCTGATTCTTTTATTAATTAATTAATTAATTAATTTTTTATTAGTGAATCACTGTGAGGGTACAGTTACAGATTTATGCATTTTTGTGCTCATGTTTCCCCCATACAAAGTTCGAGAACCCATCCCTTCACCAGTGCCCATTCTCCACCACCAGTAAACCCAGCATCCCTCCCACCCTCCCCAGTCCCATCTCCCCCCACCCCACACTGCCACTATGGCAGGGTATTCCCTTTTGTTCTCTCTCTCTGATTAGGTGTTGTGGTTTGCAATAAAGGTGTTGAGTGGCCATTGTGTTCAGTTTCTAGTCTACATTCGGCACGCGTCACCCTCCCCCCGCATGACCTCCGACCACATTTTACTTGGTGTTCCCTTCTCTGAGTTGCCCAGAATGAGAGACCAGCCTCCAAGCCATGGAGACAACCTCCTGGTACTTATTTCTACTATTCTTGGGTGTTAGACTCCTATTCTATTATTCTATATTCCACAGATGAGCGCAATCTTTCTATGTCTGTCTCTCTCTTTCTGACTCATTTCACTTAGCATGATACTTTCCATGCTGATCCATTTATATGCAAACTTCATGACCTCATTTTTTCTAACAGCTGCATAGTATTCCATTGTATAGATGTACCAGAGTTTCTTCAACCAGTCATCTGTTCTAGGGCACTCGGGTTTTTTCCAGATTCTGGCTATTGTAAACAGTGCTGCAATGAACATATAAGTGCAGATGTCATTTCGACTATACTTTTTGGCTTTTCTGGGATATATTCCCAGCAGTGGTATTGCTGGGTCAAATGAAAGCTCAACTTCTAGTGTTTTGAGAATCGTCCATATTGTTTTCCAAAAGGGCTGAACTAGTCAGCATTCCCACCAGCAGTGTAGAAGGGTCCCTTTCTCCCCACATCCTCTCCAACAGTGGTTGCTTTTGTTCTTTTGGATGTGTGCTAGTCTCTGTGGTGTGAGGTGGTATCTCATGGTTGTTTTGATCTGCATCTCTCTGATGATTATTGATGAAGAGCACTTTTTCATGTGCCTTTTGGCCATTCGTATCTCTTCCTTGGTAAAGTTTCTGTTCATTTCTTCGCCCCATTTTCTGATGGGGTTGGATGTTTTCTTCTTGTAGAGTTCAAACAGTGCTTTATACACCATTGATGTCAACCCCTTATCTCATGGGTATTGTGTAAATATCCTTTCCCATTCTATAGATAGTCTTTGTATTTTGGTCACTGTATCTTTTGCAGTGCAGAAGCTTTTTAGTTTAATGCAGTCCCATTTGTTGATCTCTTTCTACTAGATTGCTTATTTCCGTGTCATCTTTGAAGATACCTTTATCTTCAATATCGTGGAGGGTTTTGCCGACCTTGTCTTCAATGTACCTTATGGTTTGTGCTCTGATGTTGAGGTCTTTGATCCATTTTGATCTGACTTTTGTGCATGGTGTCAGGTCGAGGTCTATGCCCATTCTTTTGCATGTGGTTGTCCAGTTGTGCCAGCACCATTTGTTAAAGAAGCTTTCCTTGCTCCACTTCACATCTCTTGCTCCTTTATCAAAGATTAGATGATCGTACATTTGGGGTTGTGTGTAGGGATATTCCACCCTGTTCCATTGGTCTGCGGGTCTGCCTTTGTTCCAGTACCATGCTGTTTTAATTGTTAGCGCTTTGTAGTAAAGTTTGAGGTTGGGGAGGGTGATGCCTCCCATTGTCCTTTTCTCCAAGAATTGTTTTAGCTATCCGTGGACGTTTGTTGTTCCATATGAATTTTAGGATTGCTTGATCCATTTCTTTGAAGAATGTCATGGGTATCCTTATAGGGATCACGTTGAATCTGTATAATGCTTTGGAAAGTATTGCCATTTTGACAGTATTGATTCTCCCTATCCATGAGCAAGGTATATGTTTCCATTTCCTCATGTCATTTTATTTCATGGAGTAGCATTTTATAGTTTTCTTTGTAGAGGTCTTTTACTTCCTTGGTTAGGCTGATTCCGAGGTACTTGATTTTCTGGGGCACGATTGTGAATGGGATTGCTTTTTTCATGTCCCTTTCCTCTGCCTCATTGTTTGTATATAGGAAGGCCATGGATTTTTGGGTATTGATTTTGTAGCCTGCAACTTTACTGTATAAGTCTATTGTTTCTAAGAGTTTCTTAGTAGAGGCTTTGGAGACTGTCCCTGATTCTTGACCGTCCATGGAGATCGGAACTCCGGATTCCTTCTCTCACTTGAGTGAGCTGTGATACTCCTAGCATAGCTCTTTCGATTCCTCTTTGGGATACCGAAATAGCATTCTCATCCTGTTTGCTTAGGGCCCAGGTCTCTGAAGCGTATGTTAGTGCAGGAAGAATGGTAGAGTTGAAAAGATGTGCCTGGAGCCAGAGGTTCTTCATCCTCTTAACTACTTCTTCAAAGCTCTTGAAGGCATTCCACGCTGCTTTCTTCCTCCTGCGCAATTCTGGCACCAAGTCATTCCTCATGTTGAGTTCTCGACCCAGGTACACATAGCTGCTGCATTTGGAGATGTTCATTCCATTGAGCAAATGGAACATCAGGGACTAGTTTGTTTTTCATGAACATCGTTTTGCTCAGATTCAGCTGCAGTTAGACCTTTCCATACTTGCAGCTGAAGTCGGCCAGCATTTGTGCTGCTTGGCTAATGTTTGGCATTATGAGAACAATGTCATCAGCGAAGAGGAGGTGGCATAGTTGCCGACTGTCTATCTTCACTCCCATTCCTTCCCATTCCAGTCATTGCATGATGTTCTTGAGGATGGCACTGAAGAGTTTCGGTGAAATGGTATCGTCCTGCTGAACCCCTCCCTTTACGTCAATGATCACTTCCTTGTAGAATGGTGAGATCCTTGTGGTGAATCCGTAATACAGCTCATGGAGGATATTGATGTACTGACTTTGAACGCTCTGTTTGGCTAGGACTTCGATGACCACTTCAGTCTCAACAGAATTGAAGGCCTTCTTTAAATCAATGAAGGTTAGACAGAACAGCGTCTGTTGTCACTGACCGCATCTTCCCATATTGCTGCAATAGTGCCAAAAAGCTCCCAGTTGGTGGTCATTCTGGGAGTTCTCTTCTTAAACTTAAACTTTGCAGTCCTTTCTCCCTGCTCTGTGAAGTAGAATTTTGCACGAAGGAGACGGTGATCCTATCTGTTTGGAATTTTGGACAACAGTGACATTGGTCAGGCAAAACCTTCGATTGGATATAATGTGGTCAATTTCATTGTGGAACTGTCCACCGGGAGACTCCCATGTCCAACGTTTAGATTCGGTCTTCTGGAACTGTGAGTTACCATGGATGGTCTTGGTCGACATGATGAACTCAGTCAGTCTCTCACCCTGTTCATTCCATTCTAAGCCAATGTGGAGTTCTTTGGGTTACCTTCTCGGTCCTATCTTGGCATTAAAATTACCAACAATTGGGGCTGGAGCGATAGCACAGCGGGTAGGGCATTTGCCTTGCACGAGGCCGACCCGGGTTCTAATCCCAGCATCCCATATGGTCCCCTGAGCACCGCCAGGGGTGATTCCTGAGTGAAGAGCCAGGAGTAACCTTTGTGCATCGCCGGGTGTGACCCAAAAACAAACAAAAAAAATCACCAACAATGATCTTGTAGAAGGTATGGTCTTATTTATAGAACTTTTATAGCTCCATGTAGAACTTCTCAATTTCTTTTTCATCATAGTTGGATGTTGGTGCATAAACGATGAAGATAGAAACTGCCGGCAGTGAGCCACCTCTATTCAAGTATAATCGTAAATGCATATACACACACACATATATATACATACATATACATAATGTATTTCTTAACTTAAGGAAGTATATAGAACATCATTTACAAATAAGAATAAAAATGTAGTACTTTTGTTCTTTTCATAAAGTCATATTTTTGCTGATTTTTTATCAAGTCAATCTATGGTTGTAATTGATGAGTGAGTGAAATTATGATATGGTTGTTAGTTTTGTCCATATTAAAAGGTGAAAACAAAACAGAAAAGATATGTGTCAGAAACTTTGTCATTCATCAATGACATGAGCATATTCTTTGTTGAATTATGTAATGTTTCTTGGATACTAGAAAGGTATTTCCTTGACTTTTTTTGTGAGTCACAGACAAGTATGTTTTTAAATTTAATTCACATTGTGAACATTTTCCCATCATTTTCTTAAATCTAGATCATTCTTAGATCACTGGTTTGTAGATAGGCAGCAGTTTGCAGGCAGTGAAAGGTCAAAAACTATTGACCTTGGTTATAAGTGCTGATACAGGAGCGGTGCTGGTCTACAGGTATGAAAAAATTGAGGAGGGGCTAGAGTTATAGTACAGCAGGTAAGGCACTGACCTTACATGTGGTTAACTGGAAACATCGGAATCTCCTCACAGCAGAGTCTAGGATACCCCCAACATGCCAGTTGCCCACCAGCGACTGTTTCTCCTCTGTGTCAGGCCCTGTGCATACCAGTCTCTAGGCATAGTGCTTCATTAAGTCCTAACAGCTGTATGAAGGAAGTTCAGGTGTGCCTTTGAAGGTGCATCCTCTGAGACTCCTGAGAAGTTCAGTCGTTTGTCCAAGGTCACACAGCTTGGATCCAGATCTGTCTGACACTTTGTCAGGGATGATTATAGTGATCCAGATATTCATTATTGACATAATGCTGTGGTGATTATATGAAGCATATATTGAGTGTTAACTTGGTGTCAGGGCTTTACCTAAATTAGGCTTTTGTAATCTACTTCATTTTTTTAACCTCTGTGCTTTTTCCCTTCTGCAGACAATGCAGCCCTCCTTTAGGAAAACAGGAGACTTTCCTGCCCTGGAGGAAGGGAATGGGGAAGGAGGGAGGTGGAATATGTGCAGAGCCGCGGTCAGGTCCTGTGAGTCTCCCTTGCACAGTGCTTTGTGCTCCATGCACCATGGTCTGCGGGGGAGCTCTGAGGAGTTTTGTCATCACCAATCCCTCTATATGCCCACAGAAACTTACAGTAAATGTAGCTCTGCGCACAACCAGGAGAAGCCCATCTTCTTAGACAGCGTGATTCAAAATGAAAGGACATCCCTAGGCCACTCTCCACATGCTCATCACTCTCTCAGACAAGCCTCACCCCAAAAGGACATGTGCCTTTTACCCAAAACGGGATGAACCTCATCAGAGAGCAGACTGGCAGGAAAACTCAGATATGCAGGAACCCATAACTGAGATCTCCAAGCCTGCTTGAATTGGGACTGGCCCCCTCTCCCCAGGTCTTCAGTTTTCCAGCAACTTGGCAGCACACCCACAGACTGCCCCTGGCACCATGTAATCTCCTCATCGGCCAAGACCCAGAGACTATCAACTAAAGCTCCCAGAAGAGAGCTCCACAGAATGCCCTGACCCCGTGCCAGGCTGTCTTCATGGGGGCACCTCGGAGGAGACGGGTTGAGTTTCCTTTCCTGCCCCAAGCAGAACCCCAGCAGCCGAAAACCTCCAGAACCCAACCGCTGCCATGCCCAAGGCCACTCTCCACATGCTCTGGCGAACCTCACCCAAGAGGGCATGCGCCTCATCCCAAACGGGATGAATCTCACCAGAGAATGGACCGGCAGAAAAACCCAGATATGAGGGAACCCGTGACTGAGATCTCCAAGCCCGCTTGGATAGGGCTCCTCCCCCCAGGTCCCCAGTTTTCCAGAAGCTTCACAGTCACACCCACAGACTGTGCCTGGCGCCATGTAACCTCATCAATGGCCAAGACTCAGAGACTATAAACTAAAGCTCCAAGAAGAGAACAACACAGAGTTTTCTGGACATTATATTCTATCCATAGCAAGCAACACAAAACGAATCGTCTAGCATTGCCTCTTGACAGGTTTGAGTGGTAGTGAGACTGGTGTTGAAATATCAAATGTAACCAAAGTAGAGAGAGAGTATGGGAGAAATTGTCTGCCATACAAACCGAGGAAAGGTTGGGACAGTGGTGGTTGGGGCGAATACTGGGTGGTGGAAAGTGTGCACTGGTGAAGGGATGGGTGTTTGATGATTATATGACCAAAGCTCAAACATGAAAGCTTTGTAGCTGTATCTCGTGGTGAATAAAAAAGGGGGGGTATATAAAATGATAAAATAAAAATTCAGAATAGAATTTTAAAAAAGTAATGTGGAGTTCATGCCCAATTCAGTCAGCTTAATCAATGGCTGAATAAATAGCAGTACTCCTACATTATTAAAAAAAAAAAAAGACATCTTGGAAGGGTGAAGAGAGAGCTCAGCTGGAGGTGAGACACTAATGGGAGCCTGTGGCTCCTATCTTTCTCTTCACCCCAACCCCACATCTGATCTGTCAGCAAACCCTGTTGCCTCTGTGTCCAATGGGCAGACCCAAGTCTTTTCTCACCATCCACACTTCTGCCCTCACCCTAGCATCCCCATGTCTGGCCAGACAGCTGCAGTCGCCTCCTACAGGCTGTCACTATATTGAAAGTAAAGGAACTTGGCTCTCATACAGGCAGGGTTTTTCATTTACCGTCAGTCCAAAAATTCAGTAGGGGCTGTGATGGGTGCCTACCTGTCTCCCCCTCTGCCATTCCATCATTCTCCTCCTTTGACATCTGTCTCATTCCTCTCCTTCGCAGCCTCTCCTCCCTGCCACTCCCTGGTGCTGTCTCAGCTCAATGCTCTCTCTGTGTCCCCTCCCCACCATTGGGTGGGCCAGAGAAGCTGCCTGGTTTGCTTTTCCCTCATCCCTATCTGCTTCCCCTTCTGTCTTGTCTGTCTCTGAGACACTCAAGGGTCAAAATCCTCTACGCAATTTTGCTCTTGAGAGTTGTCCTGACCCTCTTTCCCTCTCCATCACTGTGTCTTTCTCAAGCTTTGTGTCTTATTTTTTTTATTGAATCACCATGAACTACACTTACAAAGTTTTCATGTTTGAGTTTCAGTCATACAATGATTGAACACCCATCTCTCCACCAGTGCACATTTTCCACCACCAATGATCCCAGTATCCCCCACCACCTCCTGTACCACTCCTCCCCCTGCGTCTATGGCAGACAGTTTCCCTCTTACTCTCTCTCTACTTATGGGCATTATGGTTTGCAATACAGGTAATGAGAGACCATCATGTTTGGTCCTTTACTTTCGGCACACATCTCCTCCTGAGCTATCCGTCCAACCATCATTGACTTAGTGATCCCTTCTCTATTCCAGCTGCCTTCTCCCTCAGCTCATAAGGCAGGCTACCAAATATGGAGCAATCTTTCTGGCCCTGTCTCTACTGTCCTTGGGTGTTAGTCTCATATTGATATTTTATATCCCATAGAAGAGTTCAGTCATTCTATGTCTGTCCCTTTCTTTCTGACTCATTTCACTTAGCACAATACTCTCTATGATCATCCACTTATAAGAAAATTTTATGACTTCATCTTTCCTAACAGCTGCATAGTGTTCCATTGTGTAGATGTACCAAAGTTTCTTTAACCAGTCATTTGTTCTCGGGCACTGAAGTTGTTTCCAGATTTTGGTTATTGTGAATAGTGCTGCAATGAATATACAAGTGCAGTTGTCATTTCTACTGTGCTTTTTTGCACCCCAGGGATGTATTCCCAGAAGTGACATTGCAGGGACATATGAAAGCTCAATTTCTAGTTTTTGAAGGCCTGCCCATATTTTTTTCCAAAAAGGCTAAACCAGTCGGCATTCTCACCAACAATGAAAGAGAGTCTCCCCACATTCGCACCAGCACTGGTTTTTCTTGTTCTTTTTGATGTGTGCCAGTGTCTGTGGTGTTAGATCATATCTCATTGTTATTTTGATTTGCATCTCCCTGATGATTAGTGATGTAGAGCATTTTTTCATGTGCCGTTTGTCATTTGTGTTTCTTTTTTGAGGAAGCTTCTGTTCATTTCTTCTCCCCAAATTTTGATGGAGTTGGAAGTTTTTTTCTTGCACAATTCTACTAGAGTCTTGTATATCCTGGATATTAGCCCCTTATCAGATGGGTATTGGGTAGATATTCTTTCCCATTCCGTGGGCTCTCTCCGTATTTTGTTGACCTTTCTGTCTGATTCTCTCTGTCTTTGTGTTCTGTGCCTCCTCCCGCCTCCATCAGTTTTTGCATCTCTGTGTCTGTCTCTGAGACTCACTCCCTCTGTCTCTAACTCCTGCAATCCACTATGCCCCTTAGCCTCTGACAGCAAGAGTTTGGGGAGAATCTGGGAGAGCTGGGCCAGGCTGGCCACCCAGGACACAAGTGCCGCTCCCTCCCCACCCCCAAGCTCTCAGAACCTCTACTACACCTTTTGGAATGTGTTGGGGTGGTTGAGGAAGGGCTGAGGAAGCACATTTGTCACTTCTGATGGAAATGCCGCCTCCCGGGAGGCTCCTGCCCCCCTGCCCCTCTCCTACTGATGAACTCTGGAGCACCTGAGGGAGAGCCGCTTGCCGGGAAGAGCAGTCCACCCGGGAGCTGCTTTCCAAGGAAAACAGGGACTTGATGGACAGCGTGTTGGGAGGGAGCTGGTCCCACACGCCATAAATTGCCAGCAGGACCTCCCCTGGTGGGGGCCCTTGGCCTTTAATTTGAGGTTCTCTTGCCAGGCAAAGCCAGGTCAACACAGCTGCACTTGGTGTGTGGAGTGGGGGGCCTGGATGCCACAAGAGTTTAAAGGGCGGACACCTGGCAGCCAGGAAAGATCTTGGGGTGGGAGGGAGCAGCTCAGGGGGGAGTAAATCTCAGGGCATCTCTGGAGCCTTATAACTACACAGAGAGTTCAGAGCTAACGTGTATTTTTGTTGTTGTTGTCAATTTTGTGGTGTGTGTGTGTGTTGGGGGCTTGGGAGTGGGGGAAGGAGTTAGCTCCAATTTAGATAATAAGGTATTAGTTCTCAGAGAGGGAAACTGAGGTAAAGGTCCAAACCAAATAACGGACAGAGTTGAATCTGACTTCAAACTCTAACTCTCTTGCTCTCATACCTCTTCTGATTGTCAGAGAAGATTCTGGGAGCCCAAAAGTGAGCAACCTTCTTTCTCCTCCTCCTTTCCCCCACCTCCCCCAGCCAACATGGCCCTGCTCTGCTAGGTGTTGGGAATCATAATAGGAAAACTTCACATTTCCCATCTTCAGGGGCTCACCGTGTGGAGGTGACAGCCAGGCTTTAAGGCATGTCGATGTGTATGTAAAGCAGCCAAAGGGAAATGGGCTGTCCTTGAGAAAAGTCGGGGATGTTGGAGGAGCCTTTCGGGAAGGGTTCAGGGAGGGAACTTACCCATGCACCATGAGGCCTGCGAGGAAGGGTGTTGTACACCAAAGGAGCTTTGTGGGGATGAAAGCAGGATGTTCCTGAAAATGAAGGAAGTGGTGGGGTGCCAAGTTTCCAGGAGGGGAAGGGGAGTGAGAAACAGTAAAGGAGGGAATTGAGAATTGAAGTTGGATGGGGTTGGGTTGGGGTCGGAGCTGGATTTTATCCTCAAGACAAGTGCAGTACAAGAAGGGGAGCATGGCGCTGAGGGGTCAGACTACATTTACTTCAGATGAGGACCATGTGGAAGGGTCATCAGGAGGCTAGTTAGGAGTCAGCAACTGGTCTCGTGATGAAGGTGGCCACAGACACATTGACTTTTTCCTGCCCGAGGTTCTTTTTTTTTTTTTTTTTTGCTTTTTGGGTCACACCAGGGGTTACTCCTGACTCTGCACTCAGGATTTACTCCTGATGGTGCTCGGGAGACCATATGGGATGCTGGGACTCAAACCTGGATTGGTTGCATGCAAGGCAAACACTCCTACCCACTGTGCTATTGCTCCAGCCCCACCTGCCCGAGATTCTTGATTTTTCAGAAGACTCACAAGTGTACCTACTTCTTAGGGTTGCCCGATGCTGAATCATATGGTGGATCTTCAGACATAGGGGTGTGTGTCTTTGTATATGATTCAGGTGTATCTTATAAAACAAGACCCTGGGGGAGCCTCAAAGGACTTGATTAGTGCCCTTCTCACTGAGCTGATGTGCGGTCACCACTGGTTACTCTGCCGCTTCCAGGATACAGCTCTAGGCATTCCAGGGGAGGACTTGGCCCTTGCATCTGTCAGTCAGCCAAGCCTATATCTGTCAGAGTGTGCCTTGACCCTTTTAATCTAGGGGCAAGAAAGCACCCAAGCCATATTGCATCTACTTGTACCTGCCTATTCATCCCCCAGGAACATTCTTCCCGGGGCTGTCCCAAGTCCTCCCAACTTGAAAGAGTCACAGAATTTGCGCTATTCCTCTGCCCAGCTTGGTTCCACACAGACTCCTGTGTGAGCTTAGGCTGCATAACAAAATTCTGTAGAACTTTATCTCAGAATTTTATCATTGTACTTTGCCACAGAAGTTTACCACTGAACTTTACTTTTGAACTTCACTACTGAACTTCACCACTAAACTTTGCCATGAAACATTTACCATTGAGCTTCAACACATAACATTACCACAAAACTTTGCCATTGTATTTTACCACAGTACTTTACCACTGAACTTTACCTTTGAGCTTTACCACTGAACTTTGTGAAACTTTACCATGGAACTTCACCATTGAACTTCACCACAAAACATTACCACAGAATTTGCCGTTGTATTTTGTCACAGAACGTTACTTTTGAACTTGATCATGAAACTTTACCATGGAATTTCACCACTGAGCTTCACCACAGAACCTTACCACAGAACTTTACCACTGAAGTTTGTGCTCTTACCATTCTGCATCCAGGAAGTCAGAGGTCAAGGTTGGCAAGGATGTTTCCCTTTGTGGTCTCACATCTCAACTGTGTTGGTATTCTTATCCCTGTGTTTTATATGTGGTCTATGGTATCTGGGTCCTAATGGCTTCTAATAAAGACACCAATCATGGACTTCACCCAGTCCATGAAGGTTCTTGGCTCTACTAACTTCCCACCCTGTCTCTGCTCACTCCTCTATGGGTCTGGAACGTACCCAGGTTCCAGCTCCACCTTCTCGAAACCAACTCATCTTATCGCACTGGCCATCCCTTCAGCAGTTCCTTCAGCTTCCACCCTGGTCCTCAGGGAAATTCTCTAAAGGAAAAATTCCACTGCATGACACTAAGCTTACAGCCCTCAATTCTACTTCTAGGGTGAGTGGCCTTCAAGATGTGGCCTACTTCTGGGGTCCCAGTATTCCAGACACCCTCAGATTATTGGGTCCCTGCATGCTGTTCCCTCCAGCATTTCTCATATTTTCTGTCTGGATGGCTCTTACCTTACTGCACAAATAAGCTAGAAGGCCAGTTCTCTCCCTGGCTGCAGTCAGCACAGCCTGAGCAGGGGTCCCAGGGAGCTAGCCCCAAGCTTCAGTGATGCTGCTGCCTGTGTAGTTTGTCTTGATTGCTGGGTGTTCTTTTTAAAAAAATTATTGATGTAGAGCACTTTTCCATGTGCCTTTTGGCCATTTGTATCTCTTCCTTGGTAAAGTTTCTGTTCATTTCTTCGCCCCATTTTTTGATGGGGTTGGATGTTTTCTTCTTGTAGAGTTCAAACAGTGCTTTATATACCATTGATATTAACCCCTTATCTGATGTGTATTGTGTAAATATCCTTTCCCATTCTGTAGATAGTCTTTGTATTCTGGTCACTGTATCTTTTGCGGTGCAGAAGCTTTTTTAGTTTAATGTAGTCCCATTTGTTGATCTCTGTTTTTACTAGATTGCTTAGTTCCGTGTCATCTTTGAAGATACCTTTATCTTTATCGTGGAGGGTTTTGCTGACCTTGTCTTCAATGTACCTTATGGTTTGTGGTCTGATGTTGAGGTCTTTAATCCATTTTGATCTGACTTTTGTGCATGGTGTCAGGTCGAGTTCTAAGCCCATTTTTTTGCACGTGCTTGTCCAGTTGTGCCAGCACCATTTGTTAAAGAGGCTTTCCTTGCTCCACTTCACATCTCTTGCTCCTTTATCAAAGATTAGATGATCATACATTTGGGGTTGTGTGGGGGGATATTCCACCCTGTTCCATTGGTCTGCAGCTCTGCCTTTGTTCCAGTACCATGCTGTTTTAATTGTTACCGCTCTACATCACTAATCGTCAGAGAGATGCAGATCAAAACAACCACGAGATACCACCTCACACCACAGAGACTAGCACACATCCAAAAGAACAAAAGCAACCGCTGTTGGAGAGGATGTGGGGAGAAAGGGACCCTTCTACACTGCTGATGGGAATGCTGACTAGTTCAGCCCTTTTGGAAAACAATATGGACGATTCTCAAAAAGTTAGAAATTGAACTTCCATTTGACCCAGCAATTCCACTCCTGGGAATATATCCCAGAAAAGCCAAAAAGTATAGTCGAAGTGACATCTGCACTTATATGTTCATTGCAGCACTGTTTACAATAGCCAGAATCTGGAAAAAACCAGAGTGCCCTAGAACAGATGACTGGCTGAAGAAACTCTGGTACATCTATACAATGGAATACTATGCAGCTGTTAGAAAAAATGAGGTCATGACGTTTGCATATAAATGGATCAGCATGGAAAGTATCACGCTAAGTGAAATGAGTCAGAAAGAGAGAGACAGACATAGAAAGATTGCACTCATCTGCGGAATATAGAATAATAGACTATAAGACTAAAGCCCAAGAATAGTAGAAATAAGTACCAGGAGGTTGTCTCCATGGCTTGGAGGCTGGTCTCTCATTCTGGGTAACTCAGGGAAGGGACCACCAAGTAAAATGTGGTTGGAGGTCATGTGGGGGAAGGGTGATGCGGGCCGAATATAGACTAGAGACTGAACACAATGGCCACTCAACACCTTTATTGCAAACCACAACACCTAATCAGAGAGAGAGAACCAAAGGGAATACCCTGCCATAGTGGCAGTGTGGGGTGGGGGGAGACGGGACTGGGGAGGTGGGAGGGATGTTGGGTTTACTGGTGGTGGAGAATGGGCACTGGTGAAGGGATGGGTTCTCGAACTTTGTATGGGGGAAACATGAGCACAAAAATGTATAAATCTGTAACTGTACCCTCACGTTGACTCTCTAATTAAAAATAAACTAATAAAAAATTATTGAATCACTGTGCGATAGTTACAAGCTTTAATGTTTGGGTTACAATCTCACAATGATCAAACACCCATCCCTTCACCAGTGCACATTCCCCACCACCAATAACCCTGGTATACCCCCCTTTCCAACCTTCCCCCTGCCTCCATGGCAGACAATATTCCCCATACTCTCTCTCTACTTCTGGGCATCTCGGCTTGCAACACAGACACTGAGAGGTCATCATGTTTGGTCCATTATCTACTTTTGGCACACACCTCCCATCCGGACTGATTCCTCCAGCCATCATTTTCTTAGTGATCCCTTCTCTATTCCATCTGCCTTCTCCTCTCCGCTCATGAAGCAGGCTTCCAGCTATGGGGAAATCTTTCTGGCCCTTGTATCTACTGTCCTTGGGTGTCAGCCTCATGTTATGTTGTTTTATACTCCACAGATGAGTGCAGTCCTTCTATGTCTGTCCCTCTCTTTCTGACTCATTTCACTTAGCATGATATTCTCCATGTCTATCCATTTATAAGCAAATTTCATTTTCATGATTTCACCTCTCCTAACAGCTGCATAGTATTTCATTGTGTAGATGTACCAAAGTTTCTTTAACCAGTCATCTATTCTAGGGCCCTTGGGTTGTTTCCAGATTTTGGCTATTGTGAACAGTGCTGTAATGAACATATAAGTACAAATGTCATTTCTACTGTGTTTTTTTGCATCCTCGGGATATATTCCCAGAAGTGGAATTGCGGGGTCATATGGAAGCTCAATTTCTAATTTTTGAAGGACTGTCCATATTGTTTTCCAGAAAGGCTGGACCAGTCGGCATTCCCACCAGCAGTGAAAGAGTGTCCCTTTTTTCCCACATCCACATCTCTGGGTGTTCTTGATCACTACAGAGGTCTGTCTTCCTGGTTCTCAGGACATACTCTAAATGACTGAATAAAGGTCTGGTCCTGAGAGGTAGACACAGTTCTTTGTCTTGTAGACAAGCAAACAAGTTCAAATAGGCTAAGCCATCTACCCTAGCTTACATAACCATGTTTTTCTCTGCTTGGAATTCCCTCCCTTCCAGGCTTTTCTGGCTCATTCTTTTGAGCCAGCCTATACTTCACTGCTTACAGGAAGTCATCCAGTCTTTCTCTTCTAGATTTCCCAAGTGCTGCTTCTCTTACCACATCTTACCAATCTCCTGTTGGAATATGAACATAGACACTGGAAATGCCCTAGAGACATTCTGGAAACCACCAAATCACCCAAAGTTTATGTGCCAGTATCATTCTAGAGGCCCAGTTTTATGATGTACAAAAGAAATGTCACATCATCTAATTGATGTGACCCATGAGCTCCACGACAAGTCCACAGAAGTGAATCCTGGAGATGAGAGAATCTGGCTGGGTTCACGTATGCAATATAAGATAGAAAGGTCTCTGAAGGAGAGAAATTGATCTGGACCCCATGCAGATCTTTCTGCAATCCAAGAATCCACCTGGATGACCCTGCCAGCCCTGGGAAGTCCCAAGACATCAGAGAAGATCTTAGAATAATTTGAGGAAGGAACTCTGAATTGGAGGAATGTCTGAGGAGTGGGAGAAAACCCTGCTAGATCAGGTGGAGAAGCTGTTAAGAGCCCTATCCACCAAGTTCCCACTGGGCAGCTTAACCAAGTTGTCTTTCGTATGGCTTAGGAGAGTTACACACAACCCCAACATAGTAGGAGCCTGTAGAGATGCTAAAACGGAGGGTGCCCAGACAGAAGAGTCTTGGAGTCAAGGGAGATCAGTCATGGCAATTTTATGCTCACTTGTCCATATCTAGAATGAGCTCTTCAGTGTTCTACCCCCATATTTGAAGTGGGGCTAGGCTAGGGTTGGACAATATTTTGCTACCAAAGGGACCACCATGTGGGGAGAAAGGCAAAACGAACACTTGGAGATACCAGAAAGCAGGGCCAGGCTGGGGGAGGCAAATAGGAAGATTCCATCGAGAGTTCAGATAAATCTATTCTTATAATCCCAGCTCATCAGGAATGCATAACGAGGCCAGGAAGATAGCAAGGCTTCTGGACCTAGAGATGTGCAGGTAGAGAGTGGGTGGATCCTCTGGTGTGGGGGGATTGGGGAGAAAATATCTGCTCTGGAAATGGCTTAGCAACCCACCCCCACCCCACTCTGATGCAAGCTTGCAAAATGAAATCTTTGAGATGGTCTTGTGGTGGGTCCATGGGGATGAATGGAGTAGAAAGGTGGGCCCCCAGGCCCCGGGCATGTGTCATCTTGGAAGGAGATCTTCAGGGCTAAGGATGCTGACCCCTAAGAGGGGACCAGGGAGCCTTCTACGATGATGCTTTTCTCTCATGCTCTCTGGTATGGAGGCCCTGGAAACAGGGCTGGAGGGATGGAGTTTTTCAATCAATTGGAGCCACCACAGGGGGTGATTGAGCAGCACAGATGTGTGATTCCTGTTAAGTGGCATAGTAGCAGAGCTCTAACTGGAAACTCAGTGGCACGGATGTACGGAGAGCACTTGGCTCGGAGAACCCTTTCTCTCTTTCCCTTGTAGACCTGTACCGCAGAGAAGAAGATTCAAGGCTGAAATATTTGGAGTGCCTGGCTTCAGCTCTGAACAGGCTAGATTGCTGTGTGACTTTCGAAAAATCCCCACACCTCTCCAAACTGTCACTTTAATAACATGAAGAATCAAATTATAGTAGGGCTTTAAACCAAATAAATAAACAAGGACTCCATGGGTCTGGGGCTCCTTTTATCGGGAGGGAACAGGAAGTCTTCACTCTTTCTCTGCCCCTCCCCTTCCCTCCATTGACCTCGACCTTCCACCCCACAGACCTCGCTCAGCTCCCAGTCACCCGAAGAACTTTTGTATTTACCGCTTAGCACTTGCTGTACGGGTCCGTGACCTTCTTTAGAAACTTTTTCTTTACGAGTTTATTTTGGCTTGTGTCAAGCATTCATAAAATTCCTAGGGAACTGGAGGTTTAAAAGTCGGGCTTGTAAAAGGAGTCGGTGGGAGGGGGCGGGAAGGGGCTGAGAGGGACAGGACAGCCCACAGCCTGGGAAGCTGCAGGGAACAGGAGGGGAAACCTTCCACTCTCCAGGCAGGGCTGGGCTCCTGTGAGCTCTGCTCTGCTTGGGTTAGGAACAGGAGGTAGAGGAGGAGAGAGGAGAGTGGAGTGCATGCTAGGAGGTAAGAGTCGGAGGCCTGGCCTGGAGGCTGAGCCTATTCCTGGGTCAGCTGCACAGGCTGGTTCTGATAAGGGTCCTCTGGCTGTCTAGGGTTTTTCTTGTCATTCATCTCTCCTTTGACTGGGCTGCTCCTCAGCAGGTTGGAGGCGCTGGTAAATGACTCAGAAAGCACGGGGCATATGAAACAAATTAGGTCTCCGTTACAGCCACCCAGAGGCGGGTGATGGATGGGGGCCTGTGTTCACGGCAGAGCTAATTGGCAACACACAGAGACATCCAAGAAAGTATATTATTTTGCCAGACTTTGGAGTCATTGGGATTTTTTTTTATTGTAGAACATTATACAGCCAGAGATAAAAAGCACAGTGAAAGTTTTAAATCTAATAAAAGCATTTGACTGCAGAGTAAAAATAACATACACAGAGAAGTTTGATTTGGATTCAGGTTTTATTAATGTTCTTTCATTGCAAAATGTTTCCAATTAAAAAACAATTCCAAGAACGCCACATTAATAAACTGCTTGTCTTTCGGAAGGCCAGAGATTTTGAAATGCAGTGGTGGACAATATACATACATGGTGCAATCAGGAGGTTAGCATAATAACATCTAACTCATTCCAAAGTGGGGTTTGCATGACTCAGACCTGCGGAGAGGTTAAAAACCTCCTAACTGAGCTTGAAGAATAGCGCCTGAAGTTTATTCAGCATCATTTGGTTCAAGGACCACCCCCTCCCCAAGCCCCTAACACCAACCGGGCTCAAATATACAGATGCTAGCAGGAATCAGCCAAATGGAGCTGCCACGTCTCTGTTTCACCAGTTTGTAGGAAGGAACTGTGCACTCTGTGATGCAGAGAATTTTGGGCTTCCTCCAGAGGAACCTGGAAGAGTCCCCAAAGTGAAGTTCCCAAACACATCTTCCTTCTTGCTTTAGGAAAATGCAATTAAATCTTCGTTGCTTAGCATGGAGCTGCTCTGTCACAGCAGGAACCCGGGCCTGTTCATAATATGGGGGCTGTAAGTCAGAGGATTATTAACAGGTGATTTTCAAGGGATCTTCGTATTTGCACAGTGAATAGCAAATGAATCATTTCCTTGGTGAACTCCGACAAGTTGTTTTTAGAATAACTAGTCATTTTTAATTCAAGTACCCATGTAACTGTTGCGCTGTTGATTTCTGTCTCAGCTCTGGAGTCTAACGCTCTAAGGAAATGGAGTGGAACTCGCTTTGTTTAGCTGACTTTCCCTGTTTAGCTCCCGTGGCCCGGCCAGCATGGGTCAGTTGGGGGGAATTAATATCTCCTTAGGAGACTTCTCTTTCATAGCTTCGTTCCTGGGGGCCCAGGACTGCTGGCCATAAGCCGAAAGATAAGCAGACCCTCTCCCAAAGGCTAGAAGTGGGGTCTTTGTTCCCAGAGGAATAGCATGGGGGAGATTTGCAGACTTGGAAGTCAAATGCTTTCCTGACACCCTCAGTCCAGTCTTGAACCCCACCTTCCAGCCCAGGCTCCTGAGCCAGCGCCTCACAGAGCTGGGCAGAATTCTTTAGAGTTTCTGGTCCCAACAGACTGCAGATACAGCTTCCAGCTTCAATCAACTTGGCCACGGCAGAGAGAGGAATGAACTCAGTCTTTTGTAGCTGGTGGCTGTGAACCTATTTCCGCGTGCCCTTTTCACACAGTGGGTGCTCAATGCTGATTTTCGGGGTCCTTGAGAGAGAAACCCAGTGTTGGGGCTGGTGATCTGAGAGAAGTCAGCTGTGTCTCCATCCACAGTATCACCCCAGAATGTGTCCAATCCCCTCATCTGCCCCCCGCACCCCGGCACCTGGATTGGCCTGGGCTAGCGGGTGACCACTGCCCCGGGGCTCTCTCTCCTCTCCACCTTCCCAGGCCCTGGATGGCCTTTGAGTAAACAGATAGTCCAGCGAGGTATGTGATCAATTAGCTTTGCTGAAAAGACAATCATTTTGTTATTCCAAGCTGATGAGAAGGTCTCTTCGGCCTGCTCTCCCAGCCTCCACATGCCAATCAGCCCGTGTCACCGATATAATTTTCCACATAAACACAACCTTTGTGCAACATGTACTCTTGTAAATAGATGTAATTCCCAAACCAAATAAAGGTACTTGGAGGGAAATGGATATTATGCATGCAAAAAAGGAAAGCCTGGCGATTTTTACACTTTGCAGGCAACAAAAAGATTACCCCTAATTGCGAGCGGGGGAGGGGATGCAGCAGGCCAGCAGGGTGGTGGCCGCTGGGAAGCAGGGCCCGGCTTCCAGGCTTCCAGGCGGGCTTCCCCTCCTTCCGCACATGTGTGTGAGAGCGGACCACCAGGAACTGCTTAACCCAGGATTTGTCCTGTTTAGGGAATGGGGAGAAGGTGGTGATGATTGTTGATATCGTAAAGGAAACAGCGAGTGACTTAATTATAAGGTTTGGTCTCCCTGGCCAGGAGAGACCCCCCCTCCAAACCCGAAACTGTACACATCCTGTCTTGGAAGCATCCCCCTGCGTCCCCGGCTGGGAAGGGCCACCGTGGCCCCAGGAACCGCGCTGGTTAGTGCCTTTCTCAATGTTCTGCCCCTTTACTCGCTCAGAAATTAGTGCTTGAAAGCAGCGGAAGTTCCCGGGGAAGCCGGGAGGGAGAACAGCCACAGAACCCACTGTGTAATCCTGGCCAGGTTCTGGGCACCGCTGCCTCCTGGGCTCCCTGAATGCCAAGGAAATGAAAGCTGGGGCACCCCCTCCCATGTCTCTGGTTTCCCCGGCCTCTGGAGCTGGAGAGCCAGCAAAAGGCCCTTTGGCATGACAATGGGAGCCTGTGAGGGCCCAGGCCCACAGCCAGCAGGGGTCTGTAGAGTGTGGGAAGGGGAGAGAGGCAGGATTGCTGAGCTGACGCTGGGGGTGGGGGTGGGCTGAGGTCTTCAGCCAACCCCACCCAGGCCATAGGAGCCCTTCAATGCTTCAGTACTGAGCAGCCTCTGGCTGGACATGGTGCCTTAGGCTGGGGACAGTCACAGAGGAATGGCTTCCAGTGGGCACTATTTTCATTTTCAGCAAACATGCTTCTACTAGCAGGTGAGCAATGACTTGCTAGCCCTCAGGGAGGCCCTGTGCCTTCGGAGAATGCCCTGGGTCTTGATTTCATCCAAGTCCTGAAGAGCAAGGAAGTGTTAGAAGGGGTGCCGGCTACTAGGAAAGGGAGAACACAGGCCTCAGAGAGGAAGGAGAGGGCACGGGGAGCCTGGGGCTCCTTTCCATTTTTCCTCTACAGTCCTGGCAGGGAGGGGTGGGTGGCCCCCTAACACTTCAGCTACAAAAGCTTTTTCTTCCTGACCCCCACTCTGCCCCCTCCCCCAAGCCCACAAAGCTTGGCCTAAGAACCCTTATCCCCCTGCTTGATCCCAGGCTCCTGGAGGCCATCTGAAACTCATTAGCTGCTTGAAATGATTGTCATGGGAGCCGTGGATGGAGCACAAGAAAGGGAGAGGGAGACTTTTAAAGGACAGCAATCGGACCCAAACACTGGCAGATGTTTGCAAACCTGGCTGTGGGAGGGGCTTCCCTGAGGCTGGGGGCGATTCCTTCTGCCCCCTCCCTGTCCCCAACTGAGGGTCCCCCTCCCCTTCCATCCCTCCCCCCCATCAACCAACACCTCCCTCCTCTCACGCCTGCCTTTGTCTCTCAGCCACAGATGTTTTGGTCTCCTTCCTAGAAGAGGGAAGGTCCCTGGCCCTGGGACCCCCGCTTCAGCCTGATTCCAAGGACAGCGGGATATTCGCCCTACTCTGCCAGTTGTAGCTTCATTCCTGAACTTTGTAGAGAAAGGGACTTTTATTTGTAATAATGAAATCATAAAGTCAAAGATACGTTGGCATGAGTGCCCAATTTAAAAACCACTGGAGGCTCTTAGAATTAAAGACATTTTAATTAAATTTATTATTATTTTTTTTTATTATTGCTTTTGGGTCACACCTGGAAATATACAGGGGTTACTCCTAGCTTTGTGCTCAGAAATTACTCCTGGCAGTGCTTCCTGGGGACCATATAGGATGCTTGGAATCGAGCCCAGGTCAGCTGCATGCAAGGCAAATGCCCTAGCCACTGTACTATCACTTCAGCTTTTCAATTTAAATTTTTTTAAAGAAATTTAAATTAAAAAATTATTGTACTGTAGGATCTTTAGAACCCAGAATGTTAAAATCATGGACTGTTAGAATTCTTGGGGGAAAAGGATTTAGAGAATGACAGAAATGCTTTATAGTCTTAGATGTAAGACAGTAGAATGAGGGACTTTTACAACTACGGCAGTAGAATTCTGAGTCGCTTTTGTTGCAGAGTATAAGAAACATAGAAGAATAACTGTATGGAACTCCAGAACTGTGGTATCCTCGAATCATAGAACGAGAGACTGGAGGAATGTAAGAATATTAAATTAAGGGAACATTGAATGATATAATCTTAGAATCACAGAAAATAAGCACCACGGAATGGCAGAATTAGAGAACCATAGACTTCTACAATCATAGCAGGTTATAATTATAGTCTCATTGGATTATAGACTCTTAGAATCACAGAACATTAGAATCAGAGAGTGTCTGTTTTGTTAGAGAGTATAGGATCTATGAATTACAGAATTTTGGAATTATAGGCTTTTAGACACAGCCTTGAAGCATTTCAGAGGCAAGAAGGGATTGAGAGGTCATTTGAGCTCATTCCTGGCCTAGCCTAAGCACAATCTTTACCTAAGCCTAGATACACACACACACACACACACACACACACACACTCATATTCACAAACTTACTCTTTTACACAGATTTGTACTCACACACACAAACCTATTTCACACACTCTCACGCATCCATACTATACACTCTCACACTCATATGCACACTAATTCTCACACACATTCACTCTCACACATACACATTCACTGTCACAATCACACTCACATTAATCTCACATAGTCTCACACTTGCTCTCACACATGCTCTCACAGTCACACACATTCACTCACACACTAACATTCACATGCACTCACATTCACACACATTCACACACACACTCTCACAGACACACACATTCACTCTCCTCACGCTATCCCCCCTACACACACACAGACTCACACATGCACTCACACCCTGCTCCTTGGCAACCCCGTGCTGGTGTCTAGACAACACCTTCCTCTTTGATCGTTCCCTCTATCTCCTAGAGCTGCTGACCTCCGCATCTGCCCTTTGCTCTGCCTCTTTTCATCACAAATTCCTACCACCCTCTGGTTTCAAGGAACCGTTTGCTTTTCTTTCTTGCAAGTCATCTCATGTCTTAATTCCTCATGCCCGTGCCTTGCAGGACAAGACCGTTTCAATGAATAACACATTGGTGAAATGAAAACCTCTTTGCGAGAGGGCCGGCCGACTCAGTGTCACTAGATGTGTCTGGGCCCTATCCCAGAAACAGCAGCAAACAGGCATGAGAGGCATCCACATCCATGCCATCCATTCCTCCGGGAAGGAGGTGGCAGCCCCTACCCAGGCCGAGCTGCCGGCATGTCTAGGTGAGAGGAGATTGGAAGCTATAAACCATTTCATGCTTATTTATTTTATGATCCTCCTGGGCTGGGGTTTACACAAATTGAACAACATGTGGATTAGATAATTTGCTAGAAATTAACAGCCCCTGATGGTTATCGGCCTTGGGAGGTGGTAGTGACAGAAGCCTGGGTGATGAGGAAGGTTTGGTCACCAGTGGATGATGTCATTATGTCTTCACTGAGGTTCAGAAAGACATGGAGGCTCATCGCCCCCACATGTCCCCAAGAGTCTTGCCTAGTGCAGAGGGGTGGTCAGGTATCAGCTCAAGAGTAACACTCAGGATTCTATTACAACATTTAGGAAAAAGCCAATAGAAAGAGAGCCGGCCTGAATCAGTCGTGTACTTAAGAAAATGTTCACTTCCCAGGGAATCCATCCGACACTCTGTAAAAGGACTGGCCAAACATAAACAATTTAAAAATGGAAACTCCTACTTTTTACTCAAGCACCATAAAGATGGTCTGTGCTGCGGCCACTTAATTCTGAGACTCTTCTCTGACAGCTCAGGCACAGAGCACGGCTGGCCGGCCCTGTAGGTCCCAGGAAGGTTCGCAGACTCCTGGGGGAGGGAGCTCAGGTTGGAAAAGGGAGGAGACGCTGACTTCCTGGAGAGGAAACTTCATAAGCAATTCCTTCTGCAAATGATAAAACTTTTCTTGAAAACGGTTTGAGCTTCCAAATTGTACAGCTCCGGAGCCAAATGAAGTGCCCAGCTGGTTCTAGCAAAACCATTTCAACGAAGCTGAGATTCGAGATTCTTTTAAAAGCAAAATGCCTAGGTGAGGAGCAGAGCTCACCATAGGCTAGCCTGCCGTGTGCTGTGCGGGGCTGCCTCGGTGGGCCCACCTCCTCCCGGGGCCCTTGTAGGCCCACCTACAGATAGGAAGTTGGATTAAATAATCTAGAAGGGGGAGCAAAAATATTAGAAACAGGAAAAGAACAATTTGGCTTTGTTTCCTTTGTATGAGTTGAATTTCAAATTAGTCAGGCCCATGTTTCTATTTATTTTTGAGGCGGTTCCACTAAGAATTGCTGTTTTTATGGCTCCGGCTTTTGCTTTCAGATGCCAAGCAACAACAAAACCATGACCTCAAACTTCCTAGACTACTGGGTGTAGCTCTTGTCCACAGTGTGGTACTTTGGGTGCACAACAATGACAAATGCCACCGTCTTGGCAATGCCAAAAAAGAGTAAAAGCGAGTGGGGAGAAGGCAAACCGGATTTTTATTTCCTGACTTTGTTTCCCCATCTATAAAACGAGGAGGAAATAGAGGCGGAGGAAAATCTAGTATCATCTTTTGTGCGTCCAGCCATGGCAGAGTTTCTATGTCCCCAGCCCTGATTCTAAGCTGGGGAGCCTGATGTGCTGGGCTATGCTCCACTCCCTCCCCCCCCCCACCCCTGCCAGCCTCCTCCCAGCCGAGCAAGGGGTGGGGCTCAAGGAAACAAGAGCCTAGACAAAGACACAATGGCACCCCCCAATCTTTCCCCTGCCCCTCTCTGTGAGTCTTTGAGTCTGGGCGGGGCCAGGAGGGTGAAAAGGGGCAAAGGGGCGAGAACCCCCTTGTGCTGTCTGTACTGCAAGTGCACCAGCCATTCGGCAGTGACAGGGAATAGCTAAGGAGGACAATGAAGGGCTGTTCTGGGGACTCCTGGTCTCCTATCACAGAGACTGCACAGGCCTCTCACACAGCCAGGCAGTGGGGCTTTTGGCGTTGAAGGAGGGGAGCAGGCTGCGGTGGTGACCTGCTGCTCCATCAGGCTCCTCCCTTGCTCACTTAAACCCGGTTGAAACAGGCCCGCACTATGTCCCCTCAAGCTGCAGCAGGGCATGGGGAGAGTGGAAGGACTGGGATGAAGCCAGCCACTGTGGTCGGGCTCAGGGGTGAGGTTGCTGCTGCCGCTTGAACCCCAGCCCCCAGGACAAGTCGTTATGTGGCTTCCTGAGTACTGTACGAGGGAACCACTGAGCCTGCTGCTAACAGTAGCTCGGTCTGTCCACATGTCCATCATCCGAAAGGCAACAGTGAGTGAAGGTGGAAACGCTACAAACTGACTCCTGGTCCAACAGTCCCCCACTCTCCTTCCTTTCCAGATGTCCAGCCTGCCTTTGGTGAGGGGCATTCTGGATTCTTCTAGTGAGTCAGAGGTGTGAGGGCATTTCCCTGTGGGCCCCACCTCCTTTCTGGGCCCATTTGTTTTCACTGCATTAAAAAAGAAAAATTGAATTCTAGGGGCTGGAGCAATAGCACAGCGGGGAGGGCGTTTGCCTTGCATGCGGCCGACCCGGGTTCGGATCCCAGCATCCCATATGGTCCCCCTGAGCACTGCCAGGGGTAATTCCTGAGTGCAGAGCCAGGAGTAACCCCTGTGCACCGCTGGGTGTGACCCAAAAAGCAAAAAAAAAAAAATTGAATTCTAACCTAACGGGCTGGGGGAAATTTCCACCTGTCAATTTTCACACAATGGTTCTCAGTTAGGAAGGGAGGTAGAGAAGGCACCATAGTAACTCTCCGTCTTAGGGCAAGTAAAGAAGAAAGGAGGAAAGGGTCAGAAAATGAGATGGCAAAGGTGGGAGGCACATACCAGGCATGCAGGAGCCTCAGGTTCTATTGCTGGCACACCACAGTCCTCCAAGAACGAACTGGTGTGCTTCTTACCACCCCCAACCCCAACAACAAGACCGGGGGGTGAGGGCAGAGAAGAGCGGCAGCCAGGGAAGGGGTTGTACGAAGAGTAGGAGCACTGAGGCATGCAGAGCATGGAGAGAACATGAAGGCGGTGGTTTGGGATTCCCAGAACCGTGCCCTTTGGATTCTGCCCAGGTAGAAGTGGGTCCACTGAAGAAGCGTTTGCCCAGGGAGGGTGGCCCTGGGATAGAACCCGATTCTCCTGCCCCTGTCAGAAGTCCACACTGCTGGGGCAGGCTGGGGGTGGCCAATTATGCAATGCTTCCTTTTCATAGGGGCAGGGAGGAAGCTCAGACAGAGCCTGGGTTCTCAGCCTGGCCCTTCCCTTGCTCTCAGCCTGGCCCTTCCCTTGCTTTCTCTGGGTCGAAGCCCTTCCTCCTGGGTCTGACCATACTCTCTCATGCTGCAGCCCACTGCGGGTGCCTTTTGGTGGTCAGGACAAAGAGGGGAGGGTGCCAGAGGATTCACGGGCAGAGACAAGCACAAAGGGCTGCTGGCTCTGTGTTTGGTGAATAAACATGGGAGTCGGGTTCGGGCCTGTCACTCTGCAGCCTTTCAGCCAGTGAGAGGCCAGGTGGACTGGAAGGAGTCCTCCATGGGTGGACGACACATGAAAAAAACAGGGACTGGGCGTTGTCCCCCCCCCCCCCAACACCTGACAGCCACTAGACCCAGCCTTTGCAGATTCTAGAATGTCACATGTCTGGAAGGCTCCAGAGTGACCTGCAGGAAAAATAAACCATTCCTCCCATCTGTGGTGGCTGGACAGCCTTGGGGCCTTCCCGCAGGCACACAGAACTCCCCCCGCCGCCCCCCCCCACCCGCCCACTGCCACCAAAAGGTCCAGAGTTTCCTTTCCACTCCTGGAGGGAAGCAGTTGAGTGTTGGGAGGATGGCTGGGGGCCCCGGGGGCTCTGTCCACCCGCCCGTTCCTCTGGGCTCAGCCCCAGCTCCCTGAGCCCCAGCTGCGCATCTGGCAAACAGGAGGAAAAGCACCTTCCTTTGTGTTTTGTTTTGTAGGAAAGGACGGGGACAGGAACATGGGCAGGACTCCCCTCACCGTCACTGTCTTCCTCCTCCTTCCAGCTGCCATTCCCAGCAGCTCCAGTTCCCTGGGAGCCCCCCTCCCTCCTCTGTGTGGTGGGGAGGGGCAGGGGGGTTGTACCCATACAGCCAAGAAAGGAGCCCTAAGTGTCAGCTCAACCCCCTGAACTCCCATTTTCTCCTTGTACCCTTCTATTTGTGGCGTCGATCCTCCCGAATGGCCCTCAGGTAGCCATCCTGCTCCTGGGGGTGGGGGTCACTCCAGTACGGGGGTGCCATGAGAAGCCCGGGACCACACACTCTGGATTCCCACTGTGCTGTGCAATGGAGTGGAAGGAGCACAGCAGCCTGAGACCTGGGTCCCTGAGACCTCCTTTGGGACCCGGCTTCGGCCACACACAGTCCTGGTCCCTCCAGGAACGTGGCAGGCTGAGGAGAAAGGAAGGTGATGGCAGCTTGCAGGCCCCCAGGGGAGCATCCCCAGTGGCACCATCCGAAGGCAGACTTTCCACCCAGGCCGATTTTTGCAGATGCTTGAAATGCAGATGGCTGCTAGCACCCAACAAGTTGGGAACCCCTTCCCGGAACCCCTTGTTCTCCCACTGGCCTTTTCAGAGCTAAGAGGAGGCTGAGTAGAACTCAACAGGCATGGTGGTGGGGTGGGGGGTGGGCGGTCCCAGCAGGTGCCTCACAGCTGCAGGGGGCTCTGGGATAGGCACTAGAAGAGCCCTGGCCCTGGGGGTGGGGGTGGGGGGAGGCGAGAATATCTCTGGCATCTGGCACCCCTGGGCTTCAGTTCTGGTTTAGCCGCCTCTGTGTGTGACCTTGGGTTAGTCTCCTAATCTTTGTAAAGTCCCGATTTCCTCTGATGCAATTGGCAGTAATTCCTACTTCAAAGAATTGTTTGGGAGACTAAATGAGATAATGCCTGTAAAACTTTCAGCACTGTGTGAAAACACGTGGGCTCCCCCTGCTGTAGCCCAGAATTTAAACTATCAGACCCAAATTGGTGGGGGCTTAAGACCCTCTGCTGAGAAGGCTCAAGCTCTAGGAGCTTGAGACCCGTTAACTGGCCACTGTTTGTTAGCACTGAGTAGGGCTTGGGGGCTTCACCAATATGCGCCCACTCATTTTCAGTCGCCCTATGGCAGAGGGACTGTAATCAGTCCCTGCGATTTTTAGATGAAGACAGAGAAGATATTAAGAAACTTCCCCACTGGGCTAGAAGGCTACAGCGGGTAGGGCATTGGGCTTGCATGTGACTGATCGGGGTTTGATCCTCAACTTCCCATAGGGTCTCCTAAGCCCTGCTAGGAGTGATTGCTGAGCACAGAGTCAAGAGTAAACTCTGAGACCTCCAGGTTTGGCCCAAAAACAACAACAAAAATTTCCCAGTAGTTACCCAGCTGTGCAGCCAAGATGGCACCTGGGTACCTGGTCCTGGGCCTGAGAGTTCAAAGATGTCTTTTGGGGCAATAATCACAATGTTTGTGATGAGAAGCATGTAGGCCAAAGTGGTTGGCACCTTTTCCTGTACAGGGTCAGAGAGTAGATATTTCAAACTTCTCAGGCCACTTTGTCACTGTGTATAGTTGATGCAACATTGCACAAGCCTGGCTGTGTCCTAATAAAACTTTATTCACAAAAACAGGGGGCAGGTGGCTGGGACCTGCAGTCTCTAGCTTATGAACCCCTGTTCTCAGAAGCAGCTCATGCACCCTGTGCTCCATGGAGTAGCTGAGTGGGAGCCCCCTCTGTTCCCTGCTTTGGAGAGGCAGGGGGTGGATGGGCAAGCTAGTATAGCTCCCCAGGGTGTGGGTGCCTGGGAGTGCGACTCCCCCTTTCTGTCCTGGAGAGGCTGTTGAAATGGTTCCTCTCTCCAGCCGTGGAGCCTCATCACTCAAGGCTGGAAAACAATGTTAATTTCCCCCTAGCGGGAAGCAGCGAAGCTGTGAGCCAGGTCTCATTTTACTACATGAATATTTATGGCATGTCCCCTAATTAAGCCCAGAAATAAAAAATCTAGCCGGCTCGCGGGGGCCACGCAGAACTGCAAGGCCGTGTCAGGAACCAGCCTCTCATGCGGGTGGCGAGGAGCTGTCAATGAAGCATTTGTGTCCAGGGCCACTTGGCTGGGGTCAGTGTCTGGAAGAGCCTTTCCTGGAAGGCCGAGCACTCTTGTGTGGTCCCAGCAGGTGCAGGGGGGACACCTGGGCTACCTCACTGCTGGGGGAACATTGTCCCCATAGTGCAGAGGTGGCACAGAGGTTAGGAGGGGGCTGAGTTCTGGCATATGTGGCAGGTAATTTGGGCAATGGGATTCTAAGGTCACTGCAGTGACAGCGTCTCAGAGTGTGGCTGACAGGGAGTGGGTTTATTTCTAAACTCTGATTCCAACTTGAATAGCCTGAGGTGGCCCAGTTGCTCTTCCAGCCTCGGTTTCCTCACCCTGACCAAGAGGAGGAACCTCCAGAGTCCTCTGCCTCAGGGGCTGCTACTGAGCCTCATGGGAGTGAGAGAGAAAGCATCTGGGGAGCAGGTCACCCCCAGGTCTGAGCGCCCGCTGCCCCCAGCCTCTCCCTCAGAGACTAGGAAAGCCAGTGCTGTTCAATAGTAACCTTGAGGGGTTCCGGAAACCATCAATCTTGGGCAGCGCTGTCTGCTGAGAACTCGGGCCCTCGTATTTTCTGAGGAACTCATAAACCAAGCAAACACCATAAAGCTCTTGCCCGGGCTGCGCCCTGCGGTCAGGGGCAGGCCCGGCGCGAAGACTAAGGCTCTGGAACCTGACTGGCAGGTCAGTCCCCTTCCTGGACTCGCCCTTGGTTTCCTTCCTCTGTCCGCTTTCCAGTTATGCTTCTCTTTAAAATCTCACAGTGTGAAAAGAAGCCTCTTGTCCAGTTCTGCGCCCTTCACCCCGGCTGCTGGGGGCAGAGGGCACCTTCCTGAGGAGGGCCCAGGTGTGTCATAGCTCACCTTGTAAAGTCCAAAATCAATAAACCTGCAGGAGGGGAGACCTTCAGGAGGAAGCAGAGAAGTGCTGGAGGGGGGTCAGGGTCAGCTTCAGGGTCCTTTGCCTCTCTCCTGGCCCCCTCACCGACTGACTCCTGGAGCCCCAGGACTTCCTGAGCCACACCTCCTGGCCCCTTCCTGTCCAGAGCTGGGGTCTGCGAGGCACCTGTTTCCCACCCTCTGGCTGTGGAAGCGTGGGGAGGCTGGGCCAGGCTGGCACAGGCCCATTGGCAAGGACGGTGGACTGAGAGATCTGAGCCTGGTGATGCCTTGGCTGGGTCTCACACCGGGTCACACACTGGGTTCAGCTGCAGCACAGGCTGTCACCTTCCCTCTGACCCCAGGACCCGTGAGGAGGTAGGGACAGGCTTCCAAGGGCAGGTCTCACTCCAGCAGCACCTGATGCCTCTGACATCCGGGTCCCCATCTGCACTTGTTAAGTGCTCCTAAGGGGAGATGAATGACAGAATAAAGGGATGGAGATTGATGAGGAATCAGTTATGAGGAAGCTAAGCCAGGTCTCTGGGGATAATGGTCAGGCCCAGAAACCAGGGTGGTCTGAAGTCAGCCCCTCACACCTTGCTGGGATCAGAGACATCTCCCTGCCTGGGGAACTCTCTGGGCCAGGAGGGTAGGACCAGCTGCATCCTGAGGTTGGCATGATTGCCAGTGTCTCAGGACCCCCAAACCTGAATGCCAGTCTTGGAAAGGAGAAAGATGTAAATGCCAGGACCTGCACATGGCAGGAACTCTGGGCTTTTCCAATCATACCCACCATCTCTGATGGCCCCTCCACAGTGCAGGGTGAGACCCCAGAGGAGAAAAGCCTGCCGGGATTTCAGGACTTCGGGGTGCCTTCAGGAGTGTTTATGGGAACCAATAAGGCTCTGCGTCATCTCTAACCTTAAGCCCTGCTTCATATTTCACCTCCTCTCTCCTTTGGGCCTCCCTTTGTGCCCCATCTTTCTCTGTGTCCTTGGCCTGGGTTGGGCGGCCACCTGCTCTGAGCCTTTGCATACTCAGTACCCGGGGTCTGGACTGGGCCCCCAGACACCTGCAGGGCCATCTTTCACAACCTTAAATCTGTTCTCTAAATTTCTCTAGAGCCTCCTGGGGCTCCACATCCATATTGCTATTACCCACGTCAGGGGTGGAGGAGCTCCAAGCTTCCCCTTCTCGGCCTAAGAGCGCCTTCCTCAAAACCAAATGGTTTGCAGGCCTAGACACAGAGACAGTGCCACCTGGGGCACAGTGAATGCCAGCTTCAGTAAGTCTGTAGAGCAACACTGGACTCTGTGTCCTTGTCCCCACAGGGCCACCAACTCACAGTAAGATTGGATGACGCTACGTGCAGGCAACAGCACCTAGGATGCCTCCAGTCCTAAGTGGCCAATACCTATGGCTCTTTCTGTGCCCTGACGACCTCGATTCTCGCTTGTTTGTGGATCAAGTTGGCTCAGAGAAAATCCCCACAGCCTGGAGCCTGGAGGACTTATACTGCCAGAGCAGCAACTTACTGCTTTGAAGGAAGGTGCCCAGCACCGCCTCAAAGTTACACCCGAGGGGCCTTCCCAAGTCGGCTTGGAAGTGAAGGAGTGAATTCATAGCACTTTGGACACATTTTCTTTTAAGGACGCCTTTTTTTTTTTTGTATGTTTTTATTTCGCACAGCCCTAGCTGGTGCCAAGTGGCGCCGAGAGGGGCCCTGGTTTTCATCCCAACACCTATTTCTAGGTGGGGGCAGGGTGGGCGCCAGCCCCAAGTGTTATTTTGAAACCTATTCTGAAGGTTCTGCTTCTCAATTTCTAGGCCACGGCAGAAAGGACAGGCCATTTCCCAAGAGGCAGTGCGGCCCTCTAGAGCCGGAGGACATGCTTGTAGAAATGCTGCTGGGGCTCTCAGAGATGGCTGAGCAGCTAGCAGGCCTGTCTCCCCCCAGCTGCCTCTCACAGGACAGGGCTTTGTGGGTGCAATCCCCAGAGCATTGCGTCCAGGAAGCCGATCTGGATGAGGCGCCCCTAGCAGCGAAGGCCACACCACGGGGCCCCTCTGAGCACAGCAACTATCCCCCTCTGAGCCAGGCCAGGAAAGGAAATATTGACACTTCCCAGCAGGCTGAGTTTCATTTTTCTTCTGGGGGAGCCAGCCAGGGTGTTAGGCCAGAGCTGAGTGTGACATTCTGTGGGACCATTACAGGCTCCTCTGTGACTCAGGGTAGATAAAGATTCCAGAATATCCTCAGAATGGCTCTGGAGGGGGACAAGGGGCTGCAGAGAAAGGCAGCTCAAGTCCCAGATTCACCCTGGACCCTGTTAACCTGTAAATGAGAGCTGTTAGGGCCACATGTACTCTTCAACAAGGACAAGGTTTATTAAAAACTTGGAAGCGTCCAAGCTGGGAAGTGACTTTATGCTGAGGATAGAGTTGTGTTACACTCTCTGCGCCGGGCCCAGCCTGTCTTGTAAGAAGCAGGCACTAAACCAGCTTAATAACCTTGCCTGGCCATGATAGTTACTGGGAACAAAAGTTGAGATTTATTCTTGCAGAGCCTTTTCTCGTAAGTCTTAGGACAAAGCTGTGGCTAAGTCTGGAGACTGAGTTATCAGCAGTGGCTGAGCCAGGCAGGACACTGGCCAGCTCCCTGTACGCTGACTCTGGTGCTGGTCACTAGTCATCTCCATGAGCCAAATACAAGAGTCCAGAGATCTGAGCTCTCCCCAGCTCCCACCCAACTCTGCATCAGCAGTTGTGCCCAGTGGCAGACTTGACCCACGTTTTCCCCTGCTCCTCTCTGGGTGGTCCTGGACATAGCCAAGAGGTTTCTTCTCAGGGGTAACCTGGGTAGGCACATGGCCCCACATGAGTCTCTCTTTAGGAGAGTATCAATAGTTTTTACTGAATTGCGGATCAATAATTGCAAATGTGTGCAAGTAGAGTTCTGAGTTCATCTAGGATCCAGCTCCCCGGGCAGCTGGAATAAACACCATAGATGGAGCTTGGACTAATGATGTGAGTTTTCCTGAGAGCTATGAGTCCTGGATCAATCACCAGCACATGTGGTTCCTTATATTGACCCTTTCCTGGCTTCTAGACATCTTCTTGTCAAAAGAGGACTGGAGGGGAGGGAAGGAGAGAGGAGAGGACAGTGGAGGAGAGGAGAGGAGAGAAGAGGAGAGGAGAGAAGAGAAAGAGAGAGCAGAAAAGAAGGGAAGGAAAGTAGGGGAGGAGGAAAGGAGAGGAAGGGGAGGAGAGGAGGGGGAATTGTGGAGAGAGAAGAAAGGGAAAGGGAGGGTAGGAGAGCTGAGAAGAAGGAGGGGGGACAGGGGAGAGGGGGGAGAGAGGGGGAAGGGAGAGGAAGAGGGGAGGGGAGGAGTAGAGGGGAGAGAGGAGGGGCAGGGGAGGAAAGAAAAGAGAGAGGAGGAAGAGGCAGAGGAGGGGAGGGAGATAGAAAAGGAGAACCTCCTCCCCAACACTCTGTTCTCCCTTTTAAGGGGGTCACCTCTCAAGTGGTGGTTAGATGGCCCTGGGGACACTCCCAGACTTACTCAACCTACCAGCTGGAGGTTCAGGGCAAGGGCGTGAGGATGTGGTGTTGCTTGGGGCTTGTGGTTCTGGAAATTACCAGGGCCACCCCAGAAGTGTTCAGGGAACTCCAGGACTATACCAGGGAATTATGGGGGGCTTTCCATGCCAGACGGAACCTGAGTCATGTCCCTAAGCCCTGTGCCTTCTCTCCTGGCCCTTACTTTCTCTTTATAAGGACACTAAGCCTGTAATGAGGACCTCTCTCTCAAGAGCTCACCTAAACCTACATACTTCCTCAAGATTCTCCTTCCTATCACACTGGTGTTAGGGCTTTAACATAAGTAATGTGGAGTCCAGAAATATACAGCCCCAAATAATAGCTGAAATCTTATCTGCCTGTGAGTCTGTGTGAAGTATCTTACTAAAACATGGACCCACGAAAGCAGGGTTTTAGAGTCTCCTGTATGTGTCCCTGTTTCCAAGACAGCTTTGGACAGGTGAGTCCCAGCTCAGGCTCTAAACGGGAGCAGCATGTGTGTGCATGCATGCACACGTAGGTGGTGGGCAGGACCCGGGATACAGGAAATAGCTCCACAGTCTAGCTCTTGCCTCCACCAGACCCACCACTGCAGCTGCTGGGGGACCTGGCCATCAGAACCTTGGAGCTTGGGCTCAGGGTCTTTTTTTAAAAAAATTTTTTATTAGTGAATCACTGTGAGGTACAGTTACAGATTTACAAACTTTCGTGCTTGCATTTCAGTCATACAATGATCTAGTACCCATCCCTCCACCAGTGCCCATTTTCCACTACCAATGGTCCCAACATCCCTCCCACTACCCCCACCCCGTCCCCTCCACCCCACCCTGCCTCAGTGGCAGGGCATTCCCTTTTGCTCTCTCTCTCTCCTTTTTGGTGTTGTAGTTTGCAATAGAGATATTAAGTGGCTGTCATATTCGATCTATAGCCTACTTTCAGCCCGCATCTCCCATCTCTAGTGGACCCTCCTAGCACACTTTACTTGGTGGTGCCTTCTCTATCTGAGCTGCCTTTACCCCCAGCATGTGAGGCCAGCTTCTAAGCTATGGAGTAATCCTCCTGGTACTTATCTCTACTATTCTTGGGTGTTAGTCTCCCATTCTGTTACTTTATATTCCACAAATGAGTGCAAACTTTCTATGTCTGTTCCTCTCTTTCTGACTCATTTCACTTAACACGATGTTGATCCATGTTGATCCACCTACATGCAAATTTCATGACTTTGTCTTTTCTAACAGCTGAGTAGTATTCCATTGTGTAGATGTACCAAACTTTCTTTAACCAGTCATCTGTTCTCAGGTACTCGGGTTTTTTCCAGATTCTGGCTATTGTAAACAGTGCTGCAATGAACATATAAGTGCAGATGTCATTTCTACTATACTTTTTTGCATCTCTGGGATATATTCCAAGGAGTGGTATTGCTGGGTTAAGTGGGAGCTCAGTTTCTAATTTTTTGAGAAGCGTCCATACTGTTTTCCAAAAGGGCTTAACAAGTTGGGATTCCCACCAGAAGTGAAGGAGAGTTCCTTTATCCCCACATCCACTCCAACACGGTTCCTTTTATTCTTTTGGATGTATGCCAGTCTCTGTGGTGTGAGATGGTATCTCATTGTTGTTTTGATCTGTATCTCCCTGATGATTAGTGATGAAGAGCATTTTTTGTGCCTTTTGGCCATTCGGATTTCTTCTTTGAGAAAGTTACTGTTCATTTCATCGCCCCATTTTCTGATGGGGTTGAATATTTTTTTATGTAGAGTTCAGCCAGTACCTTTTGATCCCAAGCCCGTTCCATGCTGGCTTGTGCATATTTATGCAGGTGTTTGAGGACCCCAGCCCTTGAGCATGTCTTGCCTGGGAAGTTGATATGGAAACTATCCTTGATGTTATGGGGGCATTTATTAGCTCATCTTTATCCAGCATGGGGACCCATCTTCATTTATTCAAATGGATTATTTATCTCATTTATAGCCTTCCAAGCTCCAGCCCAAATGACATTTGCTTAGCAATTGGCCTGTTTGAAAAGCTGATCTATTAGAACCTAACGCTACACTATCTTTCTAACTGGGAGTGCAGGGAGACAGGCCCATGGGCGAGGGTGGGAGAGAGGTGGTGGGGGGCATTCTCTGGTCAAGGATCCACAGAAACAGGCAAACACATTATCCACTCCAACACAGGCAATTTTTTCCCCTGGGTGGTTAATTAGTAGGCAGCTGCCCAGACTCTTGACTTGCAGAATTAGAATGCTCAGCACAGAAATCAGTGTTTATGCTTCAAATTTGTTATCTCTCTTCCCCAACTGGGAGAGGAGCTCTGACCACCAGCTCCGGAGCCCAGAGACTATGCAGCAGGAGTTTCCAGGTCCTGGATGGGGCTGCTTGTCTAGGGATGAGCTGACCTTGTCAGAGATGCTCAAAGTAGGTTCACAGCCAGTGTCCACATATTCGTGACCCAAATACCCGCCAGAGGATCAGCATTGGCTTTGAGACATACATACCCCTACTCAGAGGTAGAAGCCCTTACGTTCCTGGAACATTCCTCTGTGCCTGCACCCAGAGCCTCCAGATATACCTGATGCATACGAAAACAAAACACAGAGCTGCAGGCAAGCACACATCACACACCCTGCCCCACCGCTGTGCAGATGGCAGGGACAACTTCCGGGATCCAGGAATTGGCAGATGGGGGCTTACAAGGAGTTAGAATCTACCTGAGAAAATCTGTCGACCTGAGACACAAGATCGTCAGAAACCCCATCACTGCTTCTGAGCCAGGATCTTCTCTCAGCAAATCCAGTATAAGGGCCAGTGGTATAGTACAGAGGGTAGGATGCTTGTCTTGTGTGTGGCTGACCAGAGTTTGATCCTTGACACCCCTTATGGCCCACCAATCTCCACCAGGAGTTATCCCTGAGCACAGAGCCAGGAGTAAACTCTGGGTGTTTACTGAGCTGAGCACCTCTGGGTGTAATAAAAAAAAATCCTATCTGAGACCATAAGAGACTATGTTTTTTGTGAGATCAAATTCAGAAATCATACGCAAATCAGAATTCTCTGGCAGAATCAGAGTTCCAATCACAGTTGAAATTCTGTGCCAACCACCTTACATCAGGCTCCCTTTGAGTCTTATAAGTGATTGGGGCAGGGGGGGTGTAGAGTGGAACCCAGGTGCACTTAACACAAAACTTTTTGTCATTAAGAGTAAAAATTAAACAAAACAATTGACAATGAAGAACAATTTGGCTCGCTGAGAACTATTGTGTTTTGTTTTGTGGCCACATCGAGCAGTGCTCAGGGCTTACTCCAACCTCTGTGCTCCAGGACTACTCAGTCATAGAGTCATTGGGAATGTCTGCAAACTAACGGGTGGAAAGCACAAAGCAGGAGCTAAATAAGTGTTCCTAAAATACATGTGTTTATTCTGGGCAATGCCATGTTATGATAACATAAGTCATTGTCTCTAGCAGAAAGGCTAAGAATCCATCTTCCTCCAGTTTGCTTTACAGGCTTCTTCCCAGGATCAGGGGGAGGGGTGGAGACACTGAGAAGGCAGTAGAAAATCAGGGGGGCTACCCAGTTCCACCACCTCTAATTATGCCCTGTTAGAGTTAGTCCTTCCACTTCCTTGGGAAGGGGGCAAAGGAGAGATGCTGGGCGTGGTGGGGGCATGATGAACTTTTGGGTGATGGGACACTCCCCTGGGTGAGATGGGCTTCAAAATGTTGCGGCCCATAGACTCCTCTCACAGCGGAGGGGCGGGCCTTGGAGACAGAGTCGTCTTTGATTGGCACGGGGCAGAGCAGCGGCGGGTACCCACTGGGAGCGTTCGTTCTTGCCTTTCGGAGCTGCTCGCTGGAGAGACTCTTCAGGCCAAGGAAAGCTTTTGTTCCAGCCACTTCTCCGGAGCCAGGGCTGCTGGGTGGTCGGGGCAGGAGGGCAGAATGGGGGTGGGGCAGGCCAGGCCCGGTGGGTGCGGAAGGAGTGTTGGGTCAAAGACGGGGTGGGGAGAAAAGGGTGGAATTTGGGGTGGGGTGGTGAAGAGCTGCTGGGGTCAACACAGGAAGGCTGGGAGGGGCCGGCCGGGCAGGGAGTGCTCGCAGTGGCCAGAAGAGCCGACAGTCCAGAGATCCAGGGCGCCCACGAAGTTGAGGACAGGGCAGAAGGCCCTCCCTGAGCCCTGGCCACGGGGCCCAGGTGGCTGGTGGGATGGGCACCTCCGCTAGGCGCTGAGCCTGCTCCACATTGTGTCTGGGGCCCCAGAACATGTGGTGGACTCGCCCCCCCTCCCTGCAGCCCCCCAACCCGCGCCGTGGGGCTGCCATTTGGAACGCATTTGCAGACACATGGATTGTTTTTAAGTTAATGCTTTTTAATTCACTCTGTTTCCCAGTTGTCGTTTTTTATTGAAAAGGCGGATTCTGCCGGTGTGTGTTCCTTTGCGGGGGCGGGCCGGGAGGGGTTGGAAGGGGGGAGGCTTCTCGGGCAGAGATCCGACGAGAGACAGAGACAAAAGCGCAGGGAGACTGCGGCACGAGTAAATAGGGTCAGAGAGCAGGAAAGAAGGGGGGCTTGGTAGCTGCACCGAAGCAGGGGTGGGGGTGGGGGGGAGGTTGCTGAGCACATAGCACCCAGAGGGCGAAAAGAGGAGGGATACGTAGCTCTATCTAGGGGCAGGTTGGCAAGCCCCTGGCCTGTGCTGAGAAATTCTGTTCCGGGGAAGCCCAGCGAATCCCCCTACCTCCAACGAAGGGCGCCGCGTTCCTCCTGCGGTCTCAACCCGGTTCAGCATCTGCAAGGCAGAGCCCGCCTCTAGGGGAAACCGGAGGGTCGCGGTGCGCCGCAGCCCAAGCCGCGGGGTAGGGACACTCAGGTCTTCCAGGGATCCGCAGGGAAGACCCGGGGTCGAGGCGTTCCCGCTCCCCACCCCTGCAGCCGGGCTTTGGGGCTTTGAGCGAGCCGGTGCAGAGCTGCGGTAACCAGGCCTGCCTCACCCCCGGCGGCCACCGGCTGGACGGGCGTCCCCGGGCACGTTCAGACCACAGCTGTTGCAGGGTCGAAACCTCCGAGGACCCGACCACACAACTCGATCGATCGATCACACTGAGGCTTGCGAGTCACGGCGGAAATCAGGGGATTCAACACCCCCCTCCCCCCCCACTAGAGCCGGTGTTCGGGTTGGTGAGGGAGGAGGGTTGTTGTTTTATGCAGAGCTGGGGGGGGCGATAGAGGGTACCCGCCGGTGCTTCCTTCCTTCGCAGTGGGAGCCATTGCGTGCCCCGTCCTCATGCCTGCGCTCGCCTCGCCACCCGCGCCTCATCTCCACCTCCATAGGTTCAAGGAACCTTCGGCAGCGGCGTCATCCAACGCGCGAGTGTAGACACACAGTCGCGGAGATGTAAGGACAACCACATGCCAGCACGTGGTGGTCGTGCAGCCCCCCGCCGCCAGGTCCCCGGGCTGGCTCTAGCCGAGGGGATGGCTGCTCTCCCGGCCCGCGCTCACCCCGGCGCGGCGCGCGGCGCTCGGGCGGGGGGCGGAGAGTCGGTGAATTGAAAGCCCGGGATAATTAGAGCTAATTACAATGTGTGCAAATAGCCGCGACGAGGGGCGCGGACTAGGGCCCAGGAGGGCCACCCTCCCCCGGTCTGACCCGGCAGGCGCAGCTTCGGCGGAGGGCGGGGAGCCCGGCGTGCAAACGCGGGAGCGGGGCGAGCCCTGGGCCTCCAAAGCGTCCTCCTCGCCTTCTCGCCCCTCGCCGTCGTCCTGTACAGGGGCCTGCGCTGCGCCCCGGGCCTAGCGGCTTAACCAGTGCGGGAGGGTGGGGGCAGAACGCCCCTCGCTGGGGCGGGGTCGTCCTGAGCGTTTAAGAGCGTTTGGCTTCTCCTGACCTCCGGTGCATCATGTCTCTGCAGAAGATACCCTCCCCGGCGGCTCGTCCACCCTAGGTCACCCGCGGTGGACGTCCCCAGGACGTGCCTTCCTGCAGCTGTCGCCGCGAAACGACGTGAAAGCGTCTGTTGTTAAATTGCCTGGAGCCCGCAAGACCCAAACAAAACAAAACAAAACAAAACAAAACAAAAACCAAAACACGCCTCATCGATCTTGAGCCTTCGTTTGCGAGTCCACAAAACGGAACGTGCGGGCCAAAAGTGCCCGTCGGAGTTCGTGCGCGGACGTCTTCGCGGGCGCGTAGAGCTTTGCAGTTTTCACCAACAGGCCGAGTGGCCGATATCGTCTCAGGGTCTTAGGGGCCCTCGGAGGAGCAGCTGGGGCGGAGGTTCCGAGGGGTCGGGGGTGGGGGGGCTGCAGTCACACGTCTACAGCAAGAAAAAGCTCAGACGTGCCATCAGAAGTCACGCAGGGAGAGCGACAGCTGGTCGCCGGGCTTCACCGGGCAAGCTCCGACTGCGGCTGGGTAGTGGAGTCCCGCGCGCGCCGCGCTCAGAGCAGCCGGGCCGACAGCCCAGGCTCGCGGCGGGCCGATGGCGCCCCCGTGCGCTCGCGGCCGGGGGGCGCACCGGTCCTGTGGTGGGTCCTGCGGGTTAAGACGGTGCTGGCCAGGGCTGATTGATGAGCTGGGAAAAGGGTGACAGGAAGTGACCCAAGGTTGTGCCCTCGCTATTGTACACTTCTCCAACTGTATCGCGCGGCCCAGGCTCGAATCCAGCGTGCGCTTCCACCTCTGATCTCTGTCTTCCCGAGCCCTTTGAGTCTAGGGAGGTGGGCAGGGCAGGAGTGATTCTGTCCAGTGCAGACCCAGCGAGCAGCACAGCGAGAAATTGAACCTCACCTGATCTGCCTCTGCCTTGCCAGGGTGCGGGTCCCAGCAAGGTGAAAGAAAAGGGCTTTGGAGCCACACGCAGGTCACAGTCTCATCTTCTGTTGGCTGTGAGAGCTCAGGTGAACCATAAAACTTTGGGGGGCCCTCAGACATGAGTCTGCAAAACGGAATTGCTGGTGTCCTTCAAGGATCGTGTGGGGAGGGCTGCACAAGACTGCAGCTTGGAGGTGCAGAATAAAAATCAGCATAGGCAGAGAAGAGGGATGAGAGGGCAGGGGGTGGTGGAGAACCACACCCCTTTGGGCCTGTGGTAAGTCGGGCATCTCCGAGGTCTGCCTGACAGGGCCCGAATAGAGCAACTACACTGCCTGCCTATTGCCCACAGCACTGTGATCCAACAACCAGATCCCGGCACTGGGGTGGGTTCTGGGAACATTCCTTCTTTATAGGTGGGGGGACAAAAAGCCTTGAAGAAGAAGGCACTTTCTTATTGGTACACAAGATTGATAAATAGACCCTGAGTCTTTGGGGAAATTGGTGGTGGAGGTGTCTGGGCATGTCCATGCTCAGCAGGGATAAGATCCCGAGGGTCGCAAAGCCTGCATAGCCCGGAGAGGGCCTGCTGTGCTGGGGGAAGCTACAGGGGCTTCAGGGTCCGTTAGATGGTGGATGCAGTAGGAGCTGGGCCAGAACAGTGTCCGGGCCAGCTGCCTGCCTTAGTTTCTCCATCTGAGGAATGCATGGCGTGTGCCTGCCATTTTCCTGACCTTCCCAAACTGCCGGCAGGATAATATATGGAAATTGCTTTGACCTCCTGAGAAAAGAGGGTCTCCAGGAATAGAAAGTTCAGCCACTAATCCCGTCCCCCCAGACTTCCCACTAATTCCTGCTTCCGATGTCAGCCTGGCAGGTTGAGTTTAGCAAAAGAAAGAACAACTTAGAGAGATGATGGTTTTTCTAATGACCTGGTTCTCCAAACACATCACACACAATACACACACACACACAGCCTGGCCGTAGGCCCGCCCTCCTGGGCAGCCCTGCCCCACCTCACACACACGCATGCCTCTCGTGGAGCAGTCACCGTGGTGGAGAATAATCAGAACTAACATTTGCACAGCGCTCTGCCATTGACAGAGCAGTTCCACCCTGCACTTGCATTTAATCCTCACCATTGCCAGAGAGCAGGGATCAGTGATAATATTAACTAGGCTCAGAGAGGTTAAATGACTTGCCCAGGGTCACTCAGAAGAGATTGAAGGTATGGCTCCATCTTCAGTCTTCTGGCTCCAACTGCTGTCCTCTTTCTGCTGTCCTGTGCTTCTTCTAGAACCCATGAGTGCTCATTCATTCATTCATTCACCCATTCATTCATTCATTCAGCAGATATTGATTGGTTCAGGCAAGGCCAGCCTCTGCTCAGGGCTAGTTGCTTTTCTGCATCTAATCCTCAGGACAGATAAATACCTGGATCTCTCCCATCTCTATTTTATAGTGGAGAAAATGATGGCAGAGGGGGCTGAGCACGTGGCAGAGTGGAGCCTGGCCCAGAGCTCATTCTTCTGGGCCCTAGGCTGCCCAGTCTCTATCGCACACAGAGCCACTTGGGAACTGCCACAACCACTTCCCCTCCCCACACCCCTGTCCCCTGCAGTGAGTGACCTGCCCAAGCCCCAGGATCAGAGTCCCCCGTCTGTCCCTGTCACCCAGGCCTTTCAACAGAACAGGCCCAGAAAATCAAGGCTTTTCTCCAAAATGCCATGGGCCCCTCTGGGGACCAAGTCACATTTCCTACTGATTACACAGGCCGGCTGTAGCATTTACAATAGTCACTCCACCCGTCGATATCAGTCTGAGGCTGCTGGAATAGCCCCACCCCCATCTGTGCTGTCCTGGACAGAGAGCAGAGGCGGGAGAGACTAGAAGGACTTGCCCTGCCCTTCATAGAAGTTGGGGGGAAGTGTAGAGCACCCCCCAAGGGCGGCTTTGCGCTTACCTGTCATTGACATTAGAGTCTCTGATTCTCACACTTCAATCAGAGCTAGGCTTGACGATGGGTAGGTAGTGACCCTGGGAGGTCCAGATTCTTCTCTTGAGACTCAGCTCCTGCTGGGTAAAATGGAGACAATGGTTCCTCTGTGCAAAGGTCATCTTGCAGGCTGGAGAGTCTCCCCCTGCACCTTGAGTAGGAAGCCCTGGGGTCTCTGCCCTGCATGGAGACACAGTCCAGGCATCCTGTCCCTCCTCTTCTGAAGCACCGGTCCCTATTTCCACATGCAGTCACCAGGACCTCTTTCTCTTTGACCCCACACTAGGACCTCTGCAAAGTAAGAGACAGAGTGAGGTGATACGGGTCCTCTGAAACTCCAGGCCTGTGCCAGACTAGAGGGGAGGTCCGTGTCCAAAAGACTCCCTCCTCTTGCCACTAAGTCCGGGCCATGAATTGACAATGGTGCAGACAACCCAGGGTGAGATCTCAATCTCAAAGGCTGGTGACAGGAACGTGTGTCACAGGGCTGAGTGTGTATGTGTGTGTGTGTGTGTGTGTGTTTGTGTGTGTGTGTGTGTAAGGGGCATGGATTTCAGAGGCTTCAACTGAAGCTTCTTTTCTCTGTTTATTTAGCAACTGTGTGTGTGTGTATCAGAAAAGCACACGGGACATCTACTAAATGCTGGCTCTGTTCTGGTGCTGGGTCTCTGCCCATGGGGCAGAGGGGGAAATTGCAAACATGCATTCCACTTTGTAATTCAGGGGGCAGACAATGGTCATGTGAGCAGAAAAATCTGATCTGAGCTCTGCTGTGTGTTTTTGAGCAAACTGCTTGGTCTCTCTGAACACAAGTCCCTCCTGATCTAGTGTCTTCTGCCTTATACCTTACACCTTTTATCTGGTAGAATGTGTATTGACCATCATGCAGAGATGACCAGGCCCTGTTTGTGGGCATTGCTCTTAGTGTGTGACCATGTGGGCTTGCCAGCACCCATTTTCCATGGCTCAGGGATCACAGTGCCTGGGAGACTCCAGAACTGGTCTCAGGTTACATAGAACCTGCAGCTTCCATAGAACCTGCAGCTTCTCCCCCAGAGATGTGGAAGGAAACCATTTAGCTCTGATATCCTGCCTGGGGTTTGGTTTTGCCCCCAGATGATGCATCCTGCAAATTTTTCTGCTTGATGCTTATTTCCCAAGCCCCTTATTCTACCGTGTTTTATCTTATTTCTTTTTTTTTTCTTTCTTCCTTTTTTTTTTTTCTTTTTGGGTCACACCTGGCAATACACAGGGGTTACTCGTGGCTCTGCACTCAGGAATTACTCCTGGTGGTGCTCAGGGGACCATATGGAATACTGGGGAATCGAACCCGGGTCGACCGCATACAAAGCAAATGCCCTACCCACTGTGCTATTGCTCCAGCTCCTTATCTTATTTCTTTTTAGTTTGATTACTTATTTTTGGAGGGGAAGTTCCCAAACAGTGTTCAGGGCACTCAGGGACCAACTTTTACTGATACATGGTCATCTGGGTTTGAGGTTCAGTGCTCTGATTCAGCATTGTTTGGACCCAGCAGTGCTGGGGGCCACTAGCGCTGCACCAGATGGTGCTTGGAGGGGCCATAGGATGCCTGGGACCAAACTCTGATCCTTGCACAGGTGATGCTATGTGCCTAACCTCTGAGCTACCTCTTCTGTTCTTAGGTTTAATATTATCATCATTATTATTATACTTCTTATATAGTTAAGTTTTTAACTATTTTATTTATTTTTGGTTTGGGGCCATATCTAACAGTGCTCAGGACTTGCTCCTGCCTTTGCTCTCAGGAAGCATTCCTAGCAGTGCCCCAGGAACCATATGGGGTGCTGGAAATTGAAATCTAGGAACCTATGCTTCCAAGACTGATTCATCATTAGACGGTGATCTAAGTTTTACTAATGCCATGGTCTTATGAGAGGCATTTTATTGAGAAGTGTAACAAATGGACAGGAAGACATGGAATGAGATAACCAAAAGAGTAGTTGCAAGCTCGCCAGCTCAAACCCATGCAAAACCCTTCGGCTTGCAAGGCAAATACCCTAGCTGCAGTACTATTGCTCTGACCCCTACAGGTTTCATTTTTAGAGAGGACAGAGGAAGTGGAAGAGGAAAATGGAAGAAGCTGTAAGTGTGGGACAGACAGGGCTGACTGGGAGAAAGGAGCACCCAACGCAGAGCAGGGAGAGAAACCCACGGGAGTTTCTGTGGGAGTGCCCACAGAGCTGTCCTTTCAGCAGTCTGTCTCTTACCAGTGCTCCTTCAAGGAAGGAGCTGCCAGAGCCTGTTCCTCTCCCTCACAGAAGCCCTCATTGCTCACCTCCATCTCTCCAGATCTGCAGCTTTGCCTGCACCTCATCCACACCCGCATCCCAGAGCTTCCCAGAATACCCACAGCTGGATCCAGCCCTCACCTGCCTCATTCTTTCAGAAATTTCCTCCTCTCTGCTGAACTCAGGGGTGTGGATTGAGACTATGGACTGGCTTGTTCTTCCCCTGACCCCCACTCTCTGGTCCCCCCTGTCTCCCTCTTTCTAGTGTGTCTTTGTATCTTTTAGAGACAGAGGAGCTAAACCTAAGCTTCCTAGACTTTTACCAATGCCATGCTCTCATGCGGGGCATTTTATGGAGGAGTATAACAAATGGACAGGAAGACATGGAATGAGATCACCAATAGAGTAGTTGTTGCAAGCTCAAACCCATGCAAAGCCCAAGTGTTCCCTTATATCTGCACCACCCAGCTTCCACAATTATGAATACTCTTCCATGTTGGTGTTATTGAACTAAGGAATTTTCCCTCTTTTTCCACCCGAAGACAGAATCTGTCTTCTGTGTTTCATGTGTTTCGGAATGCGCTGAGCTGGTGTGGACATGGAGAGGAGCATGCTTCTGGAGTGAGAGGCGACGGGAAGTTTTCCCACTGGGCCAATGGCTTCCTGATGGCTGCAGGCAGAGCGGCCGCCTTGGTGGTCTGGTTATGTGGCACAGCACTGGAACTCGGTCCTGAAAAGGCAGCCTCAAATCCATTTTTCCAGCTCTGCAAACATTTCTGTAAGCCATTAAGTTCTCCTTCATGCATTTATTTCTGCTTTAACTAGCCAGACTGGATTTTGCCTCTCCAGTGACTTAGCATTTCCCAGCCTAACCTAGTCTCAACTAGGTCCAACATCTCCAAACAAATCCACCCCCAGATATTCCAATCCACTAAGCATCTTTAGTCCAGCTGGACCCCAACTGGAGTAAAGTGAAGGCCTGCTGAACCCAGCACCAACCAACCTCTGCTCCTCAGCCCTCTTTCCTCCTCAGCCCATCTAAACATCACATTAGCCAGCCCAGTCTATGCTAACTCTCCTAATAAAACTCCCTTCTTTCCAATTGAGCCTGGGTGATTCCATCCAACTCCTCCCAGCCCAGGTTTCCCTGCCCGAGTCCCAGCCTCACTGGTAATTTCAACTCGGCGGCATTCTCCATAAGGGCTACACAGCATGGCCTGCCGCATTCCACACACTTTCACTGCCCTTTGGCAGCCACTGGGAGAGGGCAAACCTTCTAATGTCCATTCTTAGAATGATTTTGATATTTATCCCCAGTCAAATGAAGGGGCGAGTTACTGTAAATGATTGAAGACTAGAGTATTGGGCACAGAGAGACATTTGACTCCAGTCTGGCTTTGTCACCAAACCGTTAGCCAGGTGACTTCCGCCAAGTTGTATTGAAGCTGCAATAAATACAGTAACCTCTATGGTGTGTGAGTTGTGAGATTAAGTAAAACACACATGGGGCCAGAGCAATAGTACAGTGGATAGGGCGCTTGTCTTGCATGAGGCTGACCGGCGCTAGATCCCCTACACCCTATATCATCCCTCGAGCCCACCATGAGTAACGCCTGTGCCCAGAGCCAGGTGTAAGCCCTAAGCACTGCTGGGTGTGATCCCAAAACCAATCAATCAATCAATCAGACACACATTACAAGTGATGATAGGGACACCACTTTATTGTGGTGTTTGCTGGGGCTCATGTTTGTTTTGATTGGGGTCCTCTCACACATGCTGGTTGCAGTGCCTACCAGAGACCACATACTTGTGGTGTTGGGGATCCTGGACAGAAGAGCAGCTGGCATCATGCTTGGCACATGTGGACTGCATGAGGGATTGGGTGCTTGGCTCAATGCTTGCACGACAGGCCCTTTTGAGTCCATAAGCCATAGTCCCTGGTGCCCCCATTGCTTTGGCTTGTTTGGGCTATCAGCCTGTTGATATTAATCCTTAGAGACCCTTGAAGAGTAAGTGAACCTCCTGCTTCTCCATTAGCAGCCCTGACAGTAGGCCGAGTATAGCATAAGGTCTTCCACTCACGCCAAGGACGAGCTCACAGTGGCATTTTGGGGCACCCACTGATGGAGAGACACTTTCAGAGATGGCTGTACTGCACGTCTAGTCCCAGGTGCAGAAGCACCAGAAGGAGCCCAGGCCCTGGGAGGAGGGAAAGAAGCAGTGAGAAGGAGCTGATGCTGAATAAAGACTAACTGGGTGGGGGAACAGAGGCGCTCAGCCTCCTCATCAGAGCAAGAAAGCAAGCATTGAGTGCTACACTGCATCATCTTGCAATGAGTTTAAGCGGGTATTTGGACCTAACCATGTCCCCTTAAGCCCACGTCTGAAATTTACAAGTCATGGAAAAGCTCCTGATGAGGTACTTCTTTTGCTCCTAAGAAGTAGATATACGTAGTCCAATAGCAAAATCCTCTGTGTTTAGAAAAACCCGCAGTGGTCTGAATGGTCTCTTGGCCTCTGAGCCGGCTCTTCCCGTCTTCTCTGCCCTTCCCCTACTGCGCCACTGTCTCTGTCCGTGGACACGTGACAGCATCTCCAGGCTGTCAGCAGCAACCTCATGAAGGAGCTGGAAGTGGGCTGGCTGAGAATTTGTCACCATAGAAATCAGAAAAGGCTTCCAGGCAAGCTTTGTTTGTTGTGTCTGGAGACGGCTGCTAAATGTTCACTAACACACAGGCCTCCCAAGCTTTGGCAGACTGAAGATGGAATTCCTGTCCCTTCCTGGACCTCAGTTTCCTCAGCACAAGTTCAGACTGTCCCAGCTACCCTTAAAGACCTTCATCCGGTTGCCCTTGTTAGAAGTACTCTGTAGACACTTCCCAGTGGTGTGAGAGACTCAGACTGAGAACTCTGCTGGGCCACACCTACTCTTCATCTCAGGAGTCACCCTGGACAGCTGGGTCACCTTGTACCTTTATATCAGAACCTGGGTTTTATTTTTTAAATTAAAAAATGTTTGTGATCAGATTATATTTTATTTATTTATTTTAAGCCTAAAGGTATATTTAAATATTTATATTAAATAATATTCTTCTCAGTGAGGAATTCCCATGTTTCCAATAAGATCTCATAGAACATAACCTTAAATGAATTTTAGATTTGAACTTCATTTTCTTATCTTTACTTTAGGGTCATACCTGATGGGACTCGGGGCTTGCTCCTGGCTCTGTGCTCAGGGATTTTTCCTAGTGGGACTCAGGGGACCGTATGGGGAGCTGGGGATCAAACCTTGGTTAGTTGCATACATGGCAGTAAATACAGAGCGCTGCTATCCTATCTCTCAGGCCTGATCGCAGTTTCTGTGTCAATAATCTGGTTGTGAAAACTGAACAACAAGCTCTGTCTCATATGAAGCTCTCTGCTGCTCACCTTCCTCTTTTTTGTGCAGGGTCGGGACTATCTGGCATACGAAAGCAGAGTGATGCTCAATGCCGAGTGGGCTTGATGTAGGCAGGCAGGTAGATAGGGAAGGGCCCTCATGGCAATAGAATTCCTAGGGAGTGGTAAAAGTTCACCAATAGCCCATAAACTGCAAAATGTTCAGCCCTGAGCACAGGAATTAAGGCCTGGCAAGACCTTCCCAGCACCAATAACAGACCTAGAGAAATAGACCCCAACTCAAGAGAAGCTCCAGCAGGAACAAAGGCCAGGAAAGAAACTTCAAAGAAGATCATGGAACACTCCCAGTTATATCCCCTTGGCAATAATCATAGTAATAGATTTTTACCTAGGTAGGAGTCCCACATGGGGCACCTTGGGAAAATTCCTATAAAAGCCACCTTGAACAAAGGAAACATGTGTATATGCTGCCTGAACCCATGTGATGCTTGTGCCCATGTGGCCAAGCACATGTGGTGCCTGGGCACATGTGTCACCCTCATCTCCCCTCTTGAGATGAGTACTAGAGCTCACTTCACCTTTGTAGAAGCCCGCCTTCTCACTTGAGCGTGTTTCTCTCACTTTACCTCTTTCCCCTTCCTAATATCCTCCAAATATATTCTGTTTTTATTTCACTGTTCATCTACTCCTGAAATTATTTTCTGTGAGACAGTATAAAGTACCTGGCAACCCTGAGTAAGGCCTAGACAGACTCTCTTTTCCTGCAAAGAGCAATTCCTCACTCCAGCTTGAATCTGTGGCTTCCTAAGAGATTGGGTGGTGGGGATCAACTCCCAAGCCAAGACGACCCAGGGGATATCAGGTGTGCTTGATGGCCACCTAATGGGACTGGCAGGACTTGAGGTTGGAAAAGTTGGTGAGAAAACCCAGGTGAGATGTGTAGGGCAGTGCTGGTCTTACGGGCATGCTAAAGCAACAGGAAATGAATGCTTCTGTGTGGTCATGGCACCCTCAGTGGCCTGGCCCATGGGAGAGGCCCAATAAATGTGTCTGCAGGATGACAGAGAGGCTGGCGGACAAAATTGATAATTTCAGTTATACTAACAACAAGTCGGTCTTTCACATGTACTTGCTTCCCTCAGTCTCCCCTGCCTATAGTTTACTGACTTTAAGGTAGCTGATCCGGGGCTGGAGCGATAGCACAGTGGGTAGGGCATTTGCCTTGCACATGGCCGACCCGGGTTCCATGCCCAGCATCCCATATGGTCCCCCGAGCACTGCCAGGGGTGATTCCTGAGTGCAGAGCCAGGAGTAACCCCTGTGCATCACCAGGTGTGACCCAAAAGCTAAATAAATAAATAAATAAATAAATAAATAAATAAATAAAAAGGTAACTGATTCCATCTAAAAGTGGTCAATAGCTTCTTGGAAACGGACTTTAAGCAAAATGAGATAAAGAAGCCAATTTTACCAAAGTCTTTAGGTTTCTTAACCACCCCTTCTTTCTTTCATTGCTGAAGTTGTTTTGTTTTGAGGCCATACCCGGCAGTGCTCAGGGCTGACTCCTGGTTCTGTGCTCAAGGATCACTCCTGGTGGGTTTTGGGGGACCCCATGTGGTGCTGGGGACTGAACCAGGCTGAGTGCAAGACAAATGCCCTACCCTCTGTACTATCCCTCCCGCCCTCATTGCTGAGGTTATTATAATGATGGGGGAGCTGGGGGTGGGTGGGGTGGAGAGGGTGGCACGCACATTTGGCTGAGGTGGCCCCTGGGGTCACACTCCTCAGTTGTGGGGATCCCATGCATTCCGGCTGCCAGGCTCACCCTGCTGCTCATCAGGTCGCACTCTTCTCACAGCTTCTTTGGTTCCCCAACTTGCTGCCTTGTTTAGAGGGTAGGCCTTGCACATCCCAGCTGTGATGTGACAGGGACTCTGGTGGTGCTGAGGAGACCACAGATCTGCCAACATCATGCTCATTGCACTTGGTGATGCCAGATTTAACCTCTCCACCCACTGCCAGCAAGACAGGGGCTCACCTGTGCTGCTGCTCAGGGCCTGTTTCCCTTAGCCTTAACTGATAAATAAGGGCTAAATTCCTACAACAGACTACTGGTCACAAAGCCATTCCCAAACTCGTAAAGAGACTTTAACACTTCAACATCAAACAGTAATTCATTCATTATTCATTCATTCCTTGCCAGTCACCTGTGCCAACTCACAGTGTCATAGGAGCTGGGGCCTATCTTAAGGGCTCAGGGCAGAGTGGGAAGGCAGCCCTTCCATGGAGGGGCACACACACACTCACATACACTGGCACAGTGGAGACTGTTCTAGATGCTGCAAGTGTTCTAAAGGCATTTCTCTGTGAGGGTGTCAATGAGTACAGTGGTATATCTTTAGGGCTGCAGTGTCCAGAAAACTTGCTCATCTGCCAACCCCATGGAGGTAGACTCATCCTACGGAAGGGGCAATGTTGTATCAATCTACAAGGACCTGCTGACCTGCCTTGTCACCATCAGGTGTTCCCCAAAGAGTACTGGAGGGTCACCAGTCTGCTCACTCACAAGCTCCCACTCAGGAGTGGTCCCTGGGTCTCACAGAGTGCACCTCAGGCCCTCTGGACCAAGCATGATGCTCACTGCTCAGACTGCCAGAGCCACGAACTGGGATCTTGTGTCTGAGGGGTGGCTTCCCTTGCAAGCCCCAGCCCTAAACCCAGGCAGATGGCACTGAGTTGGAGCTCTGCCTGCCACTTCTGATCTGCATGGCTGCTTCTGGTACAGAGCTTCCCTTACTTCCCTGGAACCGAGCAGATAGCCCTCGTGCTGCTGGTGGAGACTGGGTGAGGGGAGCTGGGTGCTGGCCCAGCCTACCACACCAGCCACTCTCTGTCCCTTTCCTGGGGACACAGTCAGATAAGGGGAGGTGAGTGCATGTTAGGCACCTCCCTGAGGTGGCAGGGGCTCCAGCTTGTGAGAACGTGGTTCTTGCAGTGACCTACCCATCAGCTGCCTTGCTGCCTTCCCTGTTCAGACCAGCTGAAGCCGAGATGTGAATCTTCCCAAACTTCCTCCCTGCTTATGTGCGAGTAAGGTTTCTAGCCGAGGTCTGGAGCTTGAACTTGGGCCCTTGTGTGGGGCTCTGGTCCTCCTCTTGTCCAGAGGAAAGAATCTCTGAGCCTTGGGTAGAAGCTTGCCCACCAGCTTCACTGAGCGCATGCAGGCATCAGGCAGGAGGGAGTGTCGGGTGGTGGGGCAGGCCGGGCTGGTCCCACACAAATAAACCCAGGCATGGGGCCTAAACCTGGGGCTCCCTGGGGATGGCTCCAGGTCAGGATTTGAGTTTCGCTTTTCAGCCCAGCTCGGATAGGGAGTGACAGGGCTGGGGGCTGCCTGGCGGTTCAAAGAGGGTCTGGGGCTCAGAGGTCGTGGTTCAGCTGACAAGTCATCCCTCAGCTGGGAAAAATGTGTTCAAGCTGTTCCCCCACCTGGTGTGCTCTGACTCCCTCCCCCGTCTCTGGCCCTCCCCCTTCACTGTTGGGAGAGACACTCTGGCTCTAGCCCCTCCTCCTACAGGAAGTCTACCCTGAGCACATGGTCCCCATGGAGCTCTTCAGTCTCGTCCTGCTGTTTCACTGAGCACTTACTCTCTCCCAGGTCCTGGTGCTGCTGCCATAAAAGGCCTGTTGTGGAACAGGATCAGAAATGATGTCAGCACAGCTGGGGAGAGCTGAGGCCAGGGCAGTGTCCATGTATGAAGTGTGTGAAGTGCTTATTTGGAGTTTGAGTCCCCTGAGAACATTCCATCTTCAAGGATGGTAGACTCCCCAGGGGCCAGGGAGAAAGCAGAGTGGTAAGGAGCTACCCAGAATAGACCTTGGTTCAATTCCCAGCACCCCATATGGGAAACACCCCAAACACTGCCGGTGTTGTGCCCAAGTTTCAGATCCTCAATTGCGGAGAGACCAAGTCCACACACAATAATGCAAAAGCAAAGGAACTTTATTACTAGCCCGAGCCAGTGCTAGCTTGAGCTAGGGTCCAAGTCTCATCCAACACAGTGGAGTCTTGACAAGGACCCCGACTCCAAATCACAAGCAGTTTCTATAGGGTTCAGTTAAGAAGTGGTTTATATACTGGTCTATTTTTAGCATTGCCCTATTACAACAGTGGTCAGCAATTAGATAACAGGTACCAGTAATGGTTTGGGTTCTTTCCAAGAAGGGTACGGCGACCCCTCATGTTGGCCAGATCCAGCTGCCAGGTTTCTTATGTAGGTGGATTACTCAATTGGAGTTTACCAGAAACTGTAAGTCCTGCTTTGGGGAAACAGAAACTGAGGCCTAGCTGAGACTTAATGTTAGCTGCAGCTTGTCATGGCATCAGTTTTGCCCTCACACCAGGAGTGATCCCTGAGGGCTGAGCTGGAAGTATGGTAGGATAAAAGGCCACTTGGTGGCCAAACATGAGGCTACTGATGCAGTCCCCAGTGCTGGCCCATGTCCCTGCATGGCGTCCCCGTCGACCCCCAAGTGTGGGATTCCAAGTGTGCCAGGAGTGTGGCTAGGCCCCTGGCCTCGGGCACTTGAGCATAGCTGACTGTGTGACCTAGCTCCTCCCCCCCCCCCACATCTGTCCCTGCAGGAGTCCCTGCACAGGAGTTAGGATTCCACTCAACACCTGGGAAGCTTATGGGAGCAGTGTGCCCACCCCACCCTGCAAGAACCAGCTCCAAAGCTCCGAGGGGCTCCCTGCTGTCCCTTTCACTTCCCCAGTGCTCAGCCTGAGTCCGCGTGATCTGGAGCCCAGGTTAGGTCTGGATTGGGGGCATGATAGCTATCAGTATGGGCTGGACTCAGCAAGGGGGTGCTGTAGGTACCCCAAACTGGCCCTATCTGTCTTTGGACACAGCCAGACCCTGTGTTGCCATCCACTTCCCGAGTTACTCTTGGAAGATCCAGTATCTCTTTAGGCTTCAAATGACTCTGGGGATCCAACTCATGGCCTTTGGCTCAGTCTATAGCTTCAAAGTTGAAGCTTCCTAGGAAAGGAGGTAGAGAGGGGGGTGTTTGTGAGAACCCATTCACAAAAGCTTCTGGAGAGAGTTATTCTGAGGTTGTGGAAGGGAGAGATTGGAGACTGATGTTCTCAATGCAACATGGGGCTGAACAAGTATCTTCTCAATAAAATCCACACCGCCCCTCTCGCACCCCCCCAACTGCTGGCACTCACCTTGGGCATTTTCTTTTTTCTTTCTTTTTGGGTCAAGCCTGGTGATGCACAGGAGTTACTGCTGGCTTTGCACTCAGGAATTCTCCTGGTAGTGCTCAGGGGACCATATGGGATGCTGGGGATTGAACCCAGGTAGGCCACATACAAGACAAATGCCCTACTTGCTGTTCTATCACTCCAGCTCCAGTGCCTTGGGCATTTTCAAGGTCATGGGACAGAGGAATCAGGCATCTTGCCAAGACCGTCCCTGGTGCTCTCACACCCTTGTCACTGACTTACCAGTTGGAACCCAGGGAGGGGGCCTGACCGGCTGATCATGGAATTGCCACTGGGACTCCCAAGCCAGTCCCTTCTTCAAACTTGCCCTTGGAAACAGCAGGGTGGAGCTGGGGGGTGGGGGAGAGTGTCCCCTGAGACACTCCACTTTCCTGGCTCCTCAAAACTTCTGGCTTGGGCCTCTGGGAAGCTGGCTCTTTGTATAGGGCATTACCCTTATGATAAAGTGCTCCCACATTTCCTAAAGCCTAAAAGGGGGCTAGGATTTTCCACTTCCACGGGGCACACTTTACAGAAGACCTGTAGCCATGCCTGTCTTCACTAACTGAGAGGAAAATAAAGAGGATTTTCTCTCGGAGGATGGAAGGATAAAAAGGTTAAGAGAGGATTCCATGCTGGTTTTACCTTTGTCGTCCAAGAGCTATGCCCCAGGCAGCCAGGTGGTCGGGCACCTGTGGGGGCTTTCGCTTTTTAAAAAGTCACTTCTCTTTCAACCCTGTCCTCCCTTCTACTTCTGTGCTAGCTGGGGTCACACACTTGGTGGCAGTGTGTGAATGGCACACTGGCTGGCGACAGGGACCCCATCCAGTGATGTGGGCCGGCATTGGAGACTGAACTTGCTGCCTCGTGCTCGGCCACTGAGCCACGTATCCATGCCCCATGTCAGTGTGGCCAGGGTGTGTGTGTTGCTGGGTAACATTCGCTGGCTGGCTGATTTTTTTTTTTTTTTGCCTGGGAGCTCTCAGAAAGTGTTCATATAAACAAACGGTCATGGCTTTTCGACTTTACACGGTTTTGACTTACAAATATGCCATGGCAATGCTCTAGATTTGGTAAAGGGAGAACCCTACAGGATGCAGCCACTTCTGGCTCACGCCATCTCCCCTTCTGCTCAGAGTCGGGGAGGACTCGGGCCTCCCCTTGCTGGTCTCTGGGGGTGAGCCATGGAAAGGTGCGCCATGCACAAGAGGAGAGAGCAAGGTATGCATTTCCCACCAAGGAGACTGGGTCTTGTTCCCCGTGTGTGACACACAATGACGCTGCCACCCAGCACAAGTGCTTCCTGCTGTTGCAGCTGGGCACACTGTGGGGATCTGGGTGCTAATCTGTTGAATAAGTCAAGCAAAACAACACGGTTCCCCACCTGTGCCTCAGCTGGTGCAACGGCACCCTGGACAGCAAAATGACTGGAAGACAGAGCCTGACATCTTCAGTCACCTGTCCCTAGAGTGACCTCCAGTGCCTGAAGGGGGTTTGGAGCCCAGTTCCTCTGCTGGCAGGCTTCTGCTGACAAGCTGCAGTCTCACTGTAGACCTAGCTGAGTTATGGGGACCTTGTGGCCACTGTCCCCACTGTGAGAACTGCCAGGAGGTGCTGGTCTGAGGGAGGTGGCAAAGGCTAACGCAGGCACCTGGGGATTCCTGGCAGGAAACCACTCCCCAGCACCTGTCATCATAGCCTGTCGATATGCAGACAGCCCCCACAAACCCCCCCAAAGCCCAGCACCCCTCAAACGGAAGCCCTGCCCTGCCATCCGGGAGGAGTGTCCACCCTGCCGTTCCAAGGGCAAGTTTGAGTAAGGCTCCGGGAGTCCCAAGGGCAGTGCCAGGCCCCCTGCTGCGGCCCATGGTCTCCCCCCGCCCCCCCCCCCCCCATTCTTGCAAACCCTAGGTTTCGGCGGCGGGTTCTGGAGAGGGGCCCAGCGCTGTCCACGAAGGAGAGCGGCGCCGGCAGGGGGCTCTGGCGCGGCCAGCCCGCTCGGTCCCGGCCCTCCCGGGGCGCCGGGGCCGCGGGCCGGGCCATTATGCGGGCGCATGGCCGGCCGCGCCGGGGCGCAGAGCAAACTTAACCTTCATTTGGGAGCGCGCGGCCGGAGCGCGGCGCGGCCATCGATCGGCGCTAATGGCCTCGTCTAAATGCGGAGCCGCTGCCTCCGCCCCGCGGGTCAGCCGCCCCGGCCCGCCGGCACAGACCCGCGCCGTCTCCCTAAGTCAATATTGGCCAGGCGGCCCCCGCCAGGGGCACGGGGGGGGGGGGTCCAGGGCTGCCCAACCGCCCCTGACCGGAACCAGAAGCTGCTCCAATCCCGCGCCCACCAGGGAAGGAGGGAGCAGGACACTGACCCTTAGGCTTGAGTCCTGGTCCCACACCCCCACCTCCACTGCCCGCCCCCCCACACTTGGGCAAGGCTTTAGCCTCCCAGGACTCCTGGGAGGGCACGTTTTAATGCCTGGTCCCCCAGGGTGGTCAGAAGTGTCACATAGAGATGGTGCGGGTCAGGGGCCCAGCGCGGAAACTGACCCCTAATGCAGGGAGGGAGACGGCTGCCCTCCAAGCCTGTCTTCCATGCTGCTACTAGTAGCTGCTGCTGCTGCTGCTGCTGCTGAGCATCAAATGGTCACGCGCACCGGAGGACTCGGGAAGGTTCTGCCTCTGGACCGAGGGCAAACGCTGGTCCTGGGAGCCGGGGGTCCTGGGTCCAGGTTAAGCCCCTCCTGGCTGTGACAATAAAGCCGCATCACCTTTCGTTCCCGCATTGTTCATCTTCAGCTTGATAAGAGCTTCGTAATTGTAATTTCCCCTCCTTACCTCTGTTCCCATGGCGAAGGGAGCTTTGAAGTGAGAGCTGGGGTGGGACTGGGACTGAGCCGGCGCGGGTGGGTGGCAGCGACCGCGCAGGGGCTGACGTGCCGGAGCGGTAACCTGCGCGCCATCTGCTGGCCACGGCATTCCTGGCAGTCCTGCTCCGGCGTCTTGACTAGTCAGTGGAGCGGATTATGAAGCACAACTAGACTGTGAGACTCGCTGCCTTGGAAAATTTTAGATTTTGGAGGTATTGCACTCGTGGACTGTTAGAACAGTAATTATAAAGACCGTTTCTTTTTTTCTTTTTGCTTTAGGGTCACACCCGGCGATGCACAGGGGTTACTCCTGGCTCTGCACTCAGGAATTACTCCTGGCGGTGCTCAGGACACCATATGGGATGCTGGGGATGGAACCCGGGTCAGCCGCGTGCAAGGCAAACGCCCTACCCGCTGTGCTATTGCTCCGGCCCCCATAAAGACCGTTTCTTGAGAGCTTGTGCTGTGTTAGAAACTCCAGTAAGGTTTGGAATGGTCTTTCTTTGAATTCTCCCCATACGGTGGTCATAAGCAGTCTTTTCATCCCTCTGTATAAGTGATGAAAGAAGAAATGTGCTCCAGAGTCTGTCCAGAGTCACACTGGGGGAGGAGTGTGTTGAAATGTGCAGTCCAGGTGCCCAGCCTTACTACTGGATCTGGATTTAGTCCAGAGGAAACATCCAAGTTTGTCTCATAGACAAGTAGGATATGAGCATCTTACAATCAGAGAAAATAAAAAAATTCTGAACTCATGAAGCACTGAGAAGGGGCTATCTTACACTTGTAAACTCTGGAGTCATGATGAACATAAATGGAGAGAACTTTTAGGGCATCCCTCCTTCTGTACCTGACGTCAGATGGGGAATGCACCCTCCAGCAGGGTGAGTCAAGGGTGGTGCATCAGGGCTTCATGTCCCCCGCCCGACCCAACACTCTTTCCTGTGCGAGTTTCTCAATCAAGGCTCTCCCAGTCCTGGTTTCTTTTCTTTATTTTTTTTATAGTCACTGCAATAAAGCAGTGGACTTTTGCTCCAGAACAGCACATAAAATATCCCATTATTCGCCTCTTAACTTGAGCTTCTGTTTTACATCTTAAGTCTAAAGAGTAAGCCTCATAAAAGGTAATCATCTAAGACCTGTTCAAAGCGAAGTCATAAATTGGCCATTTAACCCAATCAGTCTTTACTGCGCTCCTGCCGGTATCTCACAGAACAAGTGTGTGCCCTGCGGAGAGGATCTGGCAGCCCAAGCAGCAGCCCAGATTGTGAGTGGCTTATCACTCCTTCATGGAAGAGTGCGGAAATACCAGGTCAATCCAAGAAGCGTCAATGTCCCTGAGGCCCATCCTCTGGCTTGCTGTAAAATGGGTTGGGCCAGTGTGGGCGTGGGAGGAGGGAAAGCAGAATGGGACCTTTGTTTTTGCTGCGATATAATTTCACACTGCACTGGACACAGGGCTGTGTGTGCAATGTCCTGACCAGGCAGAACCCCACTGTCATTTTGAGGTAGATCCATGAACAAGTGAAGTCATGGGAAGATTCAGAGGTTCGTAGTCACACAACCAGTAAATTCCAGAACTATGACTTGGACTCATGTCTGTTTCAAAGCTTTCCACCTCTCACACGGCCCCCCCCCTTGCGGCTGCATGACATCTATGCTATTCATAACAAGCAATACAAAAGAGAGTATGGGGAAGATTGTCTGCCATAGAGGCAGGGGGAGGGGTGAAATGGAGATGGGGGGCGGATACTGGGGTTCTTGGTGGTGGAAGATGTGCACTGGTGGAGGGTTGGGTGATCCATCCTTGTGTGACTGAAACTCAAGCAAGAAAGCTTTGTAACTGTATCTCATGGTGATTAAAAAAATTAAAATAAATAATCAAATAAAATTGACATTCTGAATAAGAAAAGTAATGTGGAGTTCATGCCCAATTCAAATAGATTAATTACTGGCTGAATAAATAGTACTCCTACATTAAAAAAAAAAAGCTTTCCAGTTCTTTTGTCAACCCACACACTCTGCTTTTAAAACTTCAAAGCTGGGTCTTGAATGACTGCAATGGTCAGAGTAAGCAAGGAAGCCAGCTGGGTCTGTGCATATACAGAGCTGGCACGCAGGAAGAAGTGACACTACCAGTGTCAAGTCCTGCTATGGTCTCAGATTTGATGTGCCTCGATTGTCTTCCTGGAGACACTCCAAGACCTCAATAATGAAACCTGATGAAGTTCTTTAGCATTCCCCCCGACACACATCCCCATGGGTCCAGTTTCTCCATTCTGTTTTGAAATTTTGGAGGACATTCCATATCATCTCTGTAGAAGTTGGCATTTGATTCTTCATTAGGCATGAGAGATTCTTAGGAGTTTCAATTAACAGACTGGGTGATTCCCCCCCACCTTCCTTTCTTAAAATCTTAATCTTCACTTGCTACACCACTAAAATTAATAAATTTAGTCTTTCCTTAGCAGTGAATAAACCTTTCGTGTTTATTGTAATCTGGCATCACCTCTCCACAGCTGACACATCACAAATTTCACTTGGTCAGTGTCCATCAACCATTGCCCTGACATTGTGACATATGTCTAACCTATGAGCATTAATTAAGACTTCTAGATAACATTGTCTTACTATTAGTGGTGACAGATGTTTCATAGGAGAGGTAGGTCTTTATATCTTTCCCCTCTTGAAACACAGAACTCATTCATCACTATGGGATGTGTGACCAAAGGTCTCCTAGCTCAGTTCTATGTGCCTTTGGGTCTAACTCACTGAATGGGCTAGTTTCATACCTGCTTGTCACTAAGAACATCCAGTTAGCTTCTCAACACCACACATATCATTTTTGGTTTATTTAGAATTTACTGTGGATTTTTTCTCCTTAAGTAGTGAGAAACCAATAGTGTCCATGGCATATAAAGACAAACATTTACTAGGAACAAAATCCACATTCAAGCATTTTTCATATACAAGAGAAATAATAAAAGCAAAGAGAGAGCCTATTCTTTTGGAAAACTTGATATTGACTTTCTGTTGTGTTGTTAACCTATATGTTCTTGTGTGCAACATTCCTCTCTCCCTCTTGTCTTCCTGCTTTTCCCCTTTCTTTAAAATTGAATCACCATGTATTAAAAATTTATAAAGATATTTATGATTGAATTTCAGGTGTATATTGTTCCAGCACCAATCCCTTTACCAGTCTGCACTACCCACCACCAATGTCTTCAGTTTCCTTCCTGCCCACTGCTCCCCTCGGCACCCCCCTATGCCCCCCGCCCCAGGCCCAGCCTAACTCTGTGGCAGGCACTTTCTCCCTCCCCCATCGTCCCTATGTTTCCTTCCCTAACTTTCCCCCTTCACCCCTGCCCTAGTGCCAAATTCCTTACTTAAGACCAGTTCTCCTGCCCTTCATTTCTATTATCTTTGGACATTTGATATCCCCTACAAAGTTTTTATATCCTGCATATGAGAGAGGTCATTCTGAGTGTATTCCTCCCCCTATGATTGATTTCACTCAATATGATGCTCTCCAGATCCATCCACGTTGCAACAAATAGCATGACTTTATCCTTTCTTAAGGCTGAGTAACATTTCATTATGCTTATGTACCAGAGTGTTTTTCTAAATTTTACTGAATCACCATCAGATAGTTACAAGCTTTCATGTTTGGGTTACAATCACACAATGTTCAAACACCCATCCCTTCACCAATGCACATTCCCCACTACCAATATCCCCGGTTTACCCCACCTTTCCCACCCCACCACCCTGCCTCCATGGCAGACAATATTCCTCATACTCTCTCTTTACTTCTGGGCATCATGGCTTGCAACACAGACACTGAGAGGTCATCATGTTTGGTCCATTATCTACTTTCGGCACACATCTCCCTTCCCAACTTGATTCCTCCATCCATCATTTTCTTAGTGATCCCTTCTCTATTCCATCTGCCTTCTCCCCTCCTCTCATTAAGCAGGCTTCCAGCTATGGGGCAATCCTCCTAGCCCTTGTCTCTACTCTTCTTGGGTGTCAGCCTCATGTTATGTTATTCTATACTCCACAGATGAGTGCAGTCCTTCTATGTCTGTCCTTCTCTTTCTGACTCATTTTACTTAGCATGATACTCTCCATGTCTATCCATTTATAAGCAAATTTCATGACTTCATCTCTCCTAAAAGCTGCATAGTATTCCATTGTGTAGATGTACCAATGTTTCTTTAACCAGTTATAGGGCACTTGGGTTGTTTCCAGGTTTTTGCTATCGTGAACAGTGCTGCAATGAACATATAGGTACAGATGTCATTTTGACTGTGTTTTTTTGCATCCTTGGCATATATTCCCAGAAGTGGTATTGCAGGGTCATATAAAAGCTCAATTTCTAGTTTTTGAAGGACTGTTCATATTGTTTTCCAGAAAGGCTGGACCAGTTGGCATTCCCACCAACAATGAAGGAACATCCCTTTCCCCCAACATCCATGCCAGCACTGGTTGCTTTTGTTCTTTTGAATGTGTGCCAGTCTCCGTGGTGTGAGATGATATCTCATTGTTGTTTTGATTTGCATCTCCCTCATGACTAGTGACGTGGAGCATTTTTTCATGTGCCTTTTGGCATTTGTATTTCTTTTTGAGGATGTTTCTGTTCATTTCTTCTCCCCATTTTTTGATGGGGTTGGAGGTTTTTTCTTGTACAATTCTACTAGTGTCTTTTATATTCTGGATATTAATCTCTTATCAGATGAGTATTGGGTAAATATTCTTTCCAGTTCTGTGGGCTCTTTCTGTATTTTGGTCACTGTTTCTTTTTAAGTGCAGAAGCTTCTTAGTTTGATGTAGTTCCATTTGTTTATGTTTGCTTCCACTTGCATGGTCAGTGCTGTTTCATTCTTAAAGATGCTTTTAGCTTCAATGTCATGGAAGGTTCTGTCTACATTTTTCTCTATGTACCTTATAGATTCATGTCTGATATTGGGGTCTTTAATCCACTTTGATCTGACTTTTGTGCCTGGCATTAAACAGGGGTCAGAGTTCATTTTTTTGCAGGTAGCTATCCAGTTTTCCCAGCACTACTTGTTGAAGAGGCTTTCCTTGTTCCACTTCACATTTATTGCTCCTTTGTCAAAGATTAAGTGGCCTTATATTTGGGGGTCTGTGATGGGATATTCAACTCTGTTCCATTGGTCTGCAGGTCTATTTCTGGCCCAATACCATACTGCTTTAATTACTACTGCTTTGTAGTAGGGTTTGAAGTTGGGGAAGGTGATGCCACCCATCTTCTTTTTCCCAAGGATTGCTCTAGCTATTTGTGGGGGGTTTATTGTTCCATATGAATTTCAGGAGTATTTTGTCTATTTCTTTAAAAAATGTGTCATGGGTATCCTAATAGGGACTGCATTTAATTTGTATAGTACTTTGGGAAGTATTGCCATTTTGATAATGTTAATTCTCCCTATCCATGAGCAGGGATTGTATCTCCATTTCCTAGTGTCCTCTTTTATTTCTTGAAGTAGTGTCTTGTAATTTTCCTTGTATAGGTCCTTCACCTCTTTGGTTAAGCTGATTCCAAGGTATTTGATTTTCTAAGGTACTATTGTGAATGGGATTTTTTAAAATGTCTTTTTCTTCTCTTTCATTATTTGTATATAAGAAAGCCATGGGTGTTGATTTTGTAGCCTTCCACGTTACTATATCGACCTATTGTTTCTAAAAGCTTTTCTGTAGTCTTTAGGGTTTTCTAAGTATAGTATCATATCGTCTGCAAATAGTGATAGCTTGACCTCTTATGCCCTGGATATCTTTTTCTTGTCTAACTGCTATGGCCAGAACTTCCAGTACTATATTGAATAGGAATGGTGAAAGCGGGCAACCTTGTCTTGTGCCCGATCTTAGAGGGAAGGTTTTTAGTTTTTCCCCATTGATGATGATACTTGCTGTGGGCTTTTGGTAGATGGCTTTGATTACATTGAGGAAACTTCCTTCAATGCCCATTCTGCTGAGAGTTTTCATCATAAACGGGTGCTAGATCTTGTCAAATGCTTTCTCTGCATCTATTGGTAAGATAATATGGATTTTATTATTTCTTTTATTGATATGATGATTTATGTTGATTGACTTGCAAATGTTAAGCCATCTTTGCATCCCTGGGATGAATCCTACTTGGTCATAGTGTATGATCCTTTTGATGAGTTGTTGGATTCTATTTGCTAGTATTTTGTTGAGAATCTTTGAGTCTGTGTTCATTAAGGACATAGGTCTGTAATTCTCTTTCTTTGTGGTATCTCTGTCTGCTTTTGGTATCAGGGTAATATTTGCTTCATAGAAACTGTTTGGAAGTGTTTTTGATACTTCAATTTCCTGGAAAAGCTTAAAGAGTATTGGGAGTAAGTCCTCTTTGAAGATTTGGAAGAATTCACTAGTGAATCCATCTGGGCCAGGATTTTTGTGCTTGGGGAGACTTTTTATTACCGTTTCTATTTCCTTGATGGTAATAGGTCTATTCAGGTATTCCAGGTCTTCTTGGTTCAGCCTTGGGAGGCTATAGGAATCTAGGAATTTATCCATTTCCTTGAGATTTTTATGTTTTGTGGCATAAAAATTCTCAAAGTAATCTCTGAGGATCCTTTGAATTTCTGTAGTTTCTGTTGTAATGTCCCTCTTTTCATTTTCGATTCAGTTTATTAGGGTTTTCTCTCTCTTTTTTTTTGTGAGTCTTGCTAGAGGTTTATTGATATTGTTTATTTTCTCAAAGAACCAGCTCTTGGTTTCACTGATCTTTCAGATTTTGGGGGAGGTTTCCATCTCGTTAATTTCTGCTTTGAGTTTTATTATTTCCTTCCTCCTATTCGGATTGGGTTCCTTTTGTTGGTCATTCTCCAAGCTCTTAAACTGTGAGGCTAGGTTACATATGTGGGCTCGCTTCTCTTTCCTGAGGAATGCTTGTAGAGCTATAAACTTTCCTCTTAACACAGCTTTTGCTGTGTCCCATAAGTTTTGGTAACTCCTGTCCTCATTTTTGTTCGTTTCCAGGAATCTTTTTATTTCCTCTTTGATTTCCTTTCTAAGCCACTCATTGTCCAATAGTCAGCTGTTTAATTTCCAGGTATTTGATTTCATTTTGACTTTGAGGTGCAGAAGCTTCTTAGTTTAGTGTAGTCTTGTTTGTTTCTTTGCTTCTACTTGGTCAGTAACATTTCATAATTAAAGATGCCTCTAGGGGCTGGAGCAATAGCACAGTGGGTAAGGCATTTGCCTTGCACGTGGCCGAACTGGGTTCGATTCCCAGCATCCCATATGGTCCTCTGAGCACCGCCAGGGGTAATTCCTGAGTGTGTAGCCAAGAATGATCCCTGTGTATCGCTAGGTGTGCTCCCCCCCCAAAAAAAAAGATGCCTCTAGCTTCAGTGTCATGGAGAATTCTACCTATATTTTACTCTATGTAACATATGGATTCAGGTCTTATATCAAGGTCTTTAATACATTTATTTGACTGTTGTTCATGGCATTGAAGAGAGATCTGAGTTCACTTTATTGCATGCGGCTGGTCAGATTTCCCAACACTATTTCCAACCCTATAAAAAAAATAAGAAAAGATGAACAGAACTTCTTCAAAGAAGAAATGCAAATGGACAAAAAGTATATGAAAAAATGCTCTATATCACTAATCTTCAGTGAAATGCAAATCTAAACCATAATGAGATATCATCTCACACCAAAGAGATATTTCACACTTATCAAAAAGAACAACAACTGGTATCTGCAGGATATGGGAGATAAAGAACCCTCATTCACTGCTGGTGGGAATGTCAACTGGTCTAATCTATTTGGAAGACAATATGGACTTTCCATGGTGCATCGAAAGACCACGTGGCTGCCCACCTACCAGATGGTTAAACTTCTTCATCAAAACCCTGAAGGAACGTTTTGAGGCTCTTTATATTACTGGAGCGAGCAGGTACCATTTGGCTACACTAGCATGTGGCAGGGACAAATGGCGATGTTACTGGCACCCGCTCGAGCAAATAGAAGATCAATGGGATGGCAAGTGGTATAAGTAAATGCACTTTCCTAAAAAATTGAGTTTTCATATGACCCAGCAATTCCAGTCCCAGGAATATAGTACAAGGGCCCAAAAGCACAAATCAGAAATTACATCTGCACTCCTACGTTCACTGCAGCACTATACACAGTCAATCACTGTATTACTGTCATCCCGTTGCTCATTGATTTGCTCTAGCGGGCACCAGTAACATTCCGTTGTGAGACTTGTTGCTACTGTTTTTGGCATATTGAATATGCCATGGGTAGCTTGCTAGGCTCTGCCATGTGGGCGAGATACTCTCTGTAGCTTGCAGGGCTCTCTGAGAGGGGCAGAGGAATCGAACTTGGGTCAGCCACGTGCAAGGCGAACACCCTACCCACTGTGCTATCGCTCCAGCCCATCAAAGTCGATGCTGACCATAATACAAAGACAGTCCATGGCCTGGAAGAAATTATTTGCCCAGCTCTCATTTGACAAAAGGTTAATATCCAAGATATATAAAGTACTGGTAGAACCTAAAAGAAAAAAAAAAGCACTCAACCCTGTCTTCCTTCTCACCTGTCTTCAAAGTAGATCATGACTTTGCCAGTTAAAGATGCTTCCATCCGGCTCCTGACTTTTTTGACCCCATTCTCTTCCCACCCCTTTGTTGCTGTTATAGATTCAATGGTAGTAGGCAGCGGGGTGAACATATGTGGCACCGCATACCCATTGTGGTGCTGACCTGGAGTCAGGTATCCTCATTGTGGGGCACATTCTGGTTGTGATGCTGACTGGGATCACCATAAGGGTTCAACTATGGGTTCCCAGGGAATGTCCAGCTTTAGCTGCAGGGCTGGCACATCCCGGGCTGTGCATCTGAGATTATACTTTCTGCTGTGGCATTGGAGGTCCCTACAGCATAACTGCTGGATGGTACTCAGCACAGGTGGACAAAGGTGGACAGCACTGGGAACTGAACTCACAGCACACAACAAAGCCAACCTCCAGGCCCCAGCCCTTATATTTTCAAAACTTTACTGGTACATGTTAAGGCAGCCTTATTTTATAGTAGCAGAAGATTACCAATCCTTATGTTAGCTTTCTGTTCAGGACATAGTCCTGCCTGTACTTGAAGTATACTGACTGTTGAAGCATGGGAAGATCTGAGGTGAGGATATGGGTGCTCAGCATGCAGATGTCGTCTTGGTGCTGTGGCCCTAGCTCTTCTGGGGGCCTCATGTGGAGCTGCATGGAGATTACAGTACCCTGTAGGGCTGGGCTGTTGGTCACTGCTCTACCTCTATCCTTTTCTCTCAACCTTTCCTTAATTTCTCAAGAAAAGCAGAAATTATCTAGGGCTCTCGACTGGAAGGTTCAGAGGAAGTGTAGGGGGTACTCAGTATAGAACATTATTTCTACTATATGTAACCCTAACATTGAAATTTCATTCTAAGATCATTTGCCTGTCTTCCCTGTCCCTCTCCCTGTCTGTCTCTGGAGAGGAGAGACTAGAACATCCTCTGCCTATCCCAATGCCTAACTGGGGATCTCATCCATCTGTGACTTTGGGTCCCAGCATGTGAAGGTCTGATGGAGTGTCCTTTCTATTGTACTTCCCTTTTTTCTCTTTATCATATGGCTCTTGTCACTAGCATAATGGCTGGTTGCCTAGATGAGAGACTAGGAATGCTTCCTTCCTTCTCAATATCCCTACGCATGCAGTCTAGTCCTGTATGTCTAGTGTCTATCTCATCAAAAAGTAACAACTGAGCATCAGTCAGCATATTTCCCACAGTCTGGATCATTAGCTTACATGGCCTGTGGAGACCACCCATTCCTAGGGTTACTGTGGGCTATAGCCAGTCCAACCCAGCCCAGCTCATTGTTACCACTGGTCCCTGGAGCACCAGGCCTGCACATCTTTCTAGGTGCTCACCCACATCATCTGATGAACTATTATCAAGTAAGAATGCAAATGCACCCAAACACTATCAAGTTTAAGTCATACAGAGCAAAGAAGTATTTGGCCCTTTACCTTTTCTTTTAAAGAAAATTTATAGACACTTGGCACATCCACATATGACAACTTACACGACCAAATATCTACTTCAAGTCAGACATTCTCTAGAAAGGAATTAGAGTATATTTGCTTTATAAATTTTTAATAAATGGTATAAAGTCTTGCCAGCTGCATGCTGTGCTTTCCCAGAAAAAGTGGGCATTCTGCTTCCAAAGGAGACTTCGGTATTTTTTAGACATTCAATGCAGGGTCAGAGGGATAGTACAGTGTGTTAGGTGTTTGCCTTGCCTGTGACGGACCCGGTTCAATCCCCAGCACCACATACAGTCCCCTTAAGCAATGCCATGAGTGATCCCTGAGCACAGAGTCAGGATTAATCCCTGATAACTAATGGGTGTAACCCCCAAACAACAACAACAACAAACCCAAGCAGTGGGAGGGAAAATCTGAAACAACAACAAAAAGACCCACAAACCCAAAGTGGACTGCATTGCAGGGCCTAAGCACCGCCACTTCCTTGGATCCTAGTACTGAACAACAGGACCCATTGGCTAGTACCACCAACAGTAGACCCTGGGCCCCCTGAGTACTTCTTAGGAGCCCCTCACTCCCCCACTTCCCAAAGCGTGCGTTATACCTGCAGTCCCAGCAAAGAAACTTGCAGTTCTCACTTCTCCAGCTTCTCTGCTGCTCTGTCCCATGGCAGCCAGTGTCCCTGGTTTCTAGGCCCCTTTTCAGTAATATTTAACGAACATGATGCACAGTGCTCTGCATCTCACCATCTCACGCCAATGGTTGTGTCTTGTAGAACATTCCACAGAACCTCACTGAAAATTCCCTTATTCTTTCTCATTCCAGGGAGCAATGATCATGATTATCTCTCAGTTGCTTCTGATTCCTAATTATTACGAATGATTCTACAGTGACCCATTTCTGCAGACACATCACTTTGCATGAGGGTGATTGTGCAGTATAAACACCTAAAGGTAGAATTGTTGGGACCCAAGATGAGTGAGTGCAGATATGAACCAATACTGCAAATTGCCGTCTAAGAGGTGAGTCAGTTTACACCCAGCCTTTGCCCCACATGGGCTATTGCTTCCCATGTCCAGCTGGAAGAGTACATCCTCCTGAGCAACCTGGGAGGTGAAAACATATCTTAGTGGTGTGTCATATGCATTTCTTTTACAATAACTATAACCTCTCTTGATATGTTTAAGGACTATTTGTAATTCACTTCCTCTGGATTGTTGGTTTCTTGACTTGTTTATTTTTTGTTTTTGGATTGTTAAGTTGGATTGCTGATCTATTAAATTGATTTTCCAAGTTTAAGGGATTTTTCTGTTTTTTTGAGCCACACATGGCAATGCTCCTGGCTTATTTCTGGTTCTACACTCAGAAATTACTCCTGGTGGTACTCAGGGAGACCATATGGTATGCCAAGAATCAAACCCAGGTCAGTCATGTGCAAAGCAAACACCTTACCCACTGTACCATAACTCCAGCCCCTAAGATATTTTTAATTAATTACACTTTTTGGGTATACGAGTTGAAAGCATCTCTCCAGCTCTTTGTGTGCCCTTCAGTATTATACCATGAACACTTTTATAAGTTTATTTTTATATTTATATTAGAATTTGTGTAGTTCACCCCAGGTTCTGGGGATCCATTTGATGAGTATATCTTCATAGAGTGCTATAGTTTTGTATAATCAAATTAATTAGCTCTAAATTCATTTGTAGCTAATTTTTATCTCAGTGTTTTGAGGTAAACCATGCCTGGTTTCTGGGAACACATCTTAATCTTGCCCCATGCCCAGTTCTCAGGGAACCATATTCGATGTCAGGGATGGACCCCTGGTTGGCCACATACAAGGTTAGTGCCTTTTTTCATGTGCTATTTCTCTGATCCTCTCAGTTTTATTGTATTTATAAAGGTAATCCTTGTTCTGAAACTATGAAATTATTCTCTTTTTTGCATCTTATAGTACTTTACTTTTTATATGCAAATCTCTACCCACTTGACCTTTTTTCTGGTTAATGGGTTTCATATGGTTTTCTCTTTTCAATGGTAGACCGTGGGGAGTGGACAACAGTGTCATGGCTGAAACATGGCCATTGAGTTACTAGGATGCCACCATAGTGCCCATCCTCAGCCTACCAGCTTTATAGACTGTTCCAAGAAGCACTTTTATCCACATCTATTCCACTTCCCCATTTTAATTAGACTATTTTTGTAATTGCTGGAAAGATAGTACAATGGTTAGAGTACTTGCTTTCCATGTGGCTGATCCAAGTTTGATTCCTGGCACCTTTTATGGTCTCCCAAGCACAGCCGGAGTAATTCCTGAGTGTAGTACCAGGAGTAACACCTGTGCATCACAAGGTGTGATCCAAAAATCACCCCCCCAAAAAAAGAACATATATATATATATATATCTTTCTTTTCCCTACTGTCCATGTCCTTGTTTTGCACATGAATTTATGCTGCCTGTAAAAGTTGTAACCAGCTCTTCCACCCCCGAAGAGGAACAGCAAGTCCTCACACACTGATAAAGTGTGAGGATGTATCTTTTTGTTAGTTTATTTGTTTGGAGGTCACCCACATCCAGCAGTGCTCAGGGCTTACTCCTGGCTCTGAGCTCAGTGATCACTCCTGGCTGGGTTCAGGGAACCATATGAGGTGCTGGGATAGAACCTGTACCTGGGTCAGCTGAGTGTAAGACAAATATCCTATCTGATGTATTGTCTCTCCATCCCCACATGCACTCTTGCTAGTGGCCTCGCACAGTTCGAGCACAGGGATGCCCCTCAACCACGAAACCAGCCTTTAAGCCAGCGGGTGTTTTTTATATATTTGTTTCCAGGACAAACAATGCTGCATTTCTACACATTTTCCAGTGGGCAGAGCTGCATGAGCATCCTTGGGCATAAAGCTCTGTGCACATGATGGAACTCCGGGCACAAGCTTTAAAGCACCTGTTTCAGACTCCCAGAACCAAGCCGGTGTTTGGAGGAGGCAGGGTAGCTGAGGACGAAGGCACAGCCTCTCCTCAGCAGTGGGCAAGTTCCTCTGGCAGAGGGGTCCTCAAGGCCTTTCTGTATTGTCATTACTCAGGAACCATTTGTTGTATTGTAAGATCAATGAAAACTATAGATACCACTGAAATGAGCGAACAAACTGGAAAAAAGGAAATAAAAGAGCCAGGTCAAATACTAGAGGAGCTTATTCCCTGAACCACACCACATCTTCCCTCCATGCGGTAGTTTTCTGGGACTCCATTAGGCATTTAGGAGGTTGGAAAAATGATGGTGTCTCAAAGCCAGGAAGACAAGGTGTCAGCATCCAGGATGGTGTCCAGGGCACTGGGTAGAATCCCCCAAGACAGAACTGGGAACTGGGCTGGCAGGACATCCCATAAGAGCTCTAGGAGTGGCCCATCTCACAAATGGACCATAGGTGGCGCTGTGCGCTGTGGCTGCTGAAGTTTGGGACTGAGACCTTGGAAAACTGAGGACTCTAGGAGAGAGAATGCAAGGAGAGAGAGAGAGAGAGAGAGGGAGAGAGAGACAAAGAGAGAGTGACAGAGACAGACAGAGACAGACAGACAGAGAAAGAGAGAGAGACACAGACAGAGAGAGGAAATCATTTTAGGGTTCACTCATTTGAGCGTTCGTTAATTCTTGAGAGAGAATCGTTTGAGGGTTCATTCATTATTTCCACAAACAGTTCCTGAGTTCCTGAGGTCCACTTGGTGCCTGTTGCTGTGGTGGATTGAGCAGCTTCGTGGACAATGTTGTGCTGCCCGTGAAAGGTGAGTGAGTCCCACAGTAATGGGCCCATGCTTGAGTGAATTTTGGCACACCTGAGGTAGCCTGAAAAGGCAATGAGGAATCTGACGGCACATGATGTGATGGACATTCTGGTTTGGTCCTGGTACATCCAGTGAGATTAGGAGGCCCCAAGTGAATGAGGGAAAGAGAAGATGGAGCCTCCAGGGTCAAGAGAACATCATATAAAAAGGCTAGGGTTAGTGTAGATGGGGCTTATTCGAGGATGTGTAGAGAGAATCAGAGACCAACTAGAGAGGAGAGTAAGTTGGGGTGGAGGAGAGGACCAAAGAAAAAGGACCGAGAAGGTGCCCATGACCTCTTACTCACGCCTGAGATTCAATCTTTGTTCAAAGAGTGTGGACAGAAGTCAAAGTGTATAATGGGGCTCAGAGTCATTGGGGGTCTCAAGTATGGAAGTGGATGGAGAGAAATTCAAAGGGTGAGTGGGGGCCTGTATTCAGCAACCACTGAGTGGCTTTGGCTGAATAGTGACCGTAGGAAGGGAGGGAAGGAAGAGTGCCAGGAAAAACTGATAAACGGGGTCCATGAGTAAGATGACCTCCCCACTTCTGCCCTCCCTGCCCCCCCACCCACATACACACACTGCTGACCTCCAGATTTTGGCTCTGTGATAACAGGGACCATAACTTAGAGTGAATCTTGGAAGATGACCCCAGTTTGAGGAAGAAGATCATGAGTTTGATATTGGACATGTGTTTTTATTGTCCTGGGGTCTCCCATGGGTATGTATGAGGGGCCAGTGGTGCTCAGCGGAGCTTGGGAGACTCTGCGGTGCCATGAATGGTGCCCAGGGCCCTGTACATACCATGCTGCACCCCAGATCTCTGAGCTCTCTCCAGCCCCAGGTTGAACTTCTTTGTAGGGACAAGTGTGCTCTCTTCTGGGGTTTGTTCCCTCAGGCACTTGCACACTTTCAGAAGAGTTGTGAAGAGAAGCTCAAGGCCTGGTGTCAGCCTGCCACCTGTGCTTTCCTGTCTGCTTGCAGAATTGGCGTGTTCTGCTCCGCACTCTCCTTTGGAAAGCACAGAGGGCAGGTCCCATCTGCTTCCAGGGTCATCCAGAGGTCAGACCCCTTTTGTTCCCATTCTTGTGACTCGGTGGGTATAGAGATGTGATTCTGCAGAACTGTGTTTGCTCAGCTGACCCAGGTTCTCCCCCAGGATGGGTCAACTCCATGGACTGGACGTGGGCTATATTTCAGAATGTAGGAATAAAGCTTCCAGTCTAAGCTTCATTTCCAACCAGCTTCTTTTTTTCCCCTCATCCTTTCATTAAGCTGCTTATTTTCATCTGCAAATTGATGACTTCATTTGCTTCAGAATGGAATTGAGGATTTTGACCTAACATACATCTTAGTGCAGAGGTGAAATAGACTTAAAGCTTGGAGAAGAGGTCTGGAGCAGAGAGCAATTGATTGGGCTACAAAATGATCAAAGAGGAGAAAGAAGCTCCCAGAGTCAGTCTCGAGAAGTTGCAGCATTGGTTGAGGGTTATTGTGTCGAGCAAACTCAGCAGGAAGAATAGATGGGAAGCCAGAAGGAGTCAGTCAGTGAAACCTGCAGAAGGGGGCTTCAAAGCAAGCCATGGCAGTGAGACCGGAGGCAGTGCGAGGGTCACAGGGATCGCTGATGTCAAGAGCTCTCTGGAGAAGTGTGTGTGAGGTGGACAGATGCCTGTCATTCCTTCTGGTTGCCCAGTCACTGTCCCACCTCTCCATGTTTGGGGGTACTGCATGACTCTGGATCTAGCTGAGAAGCAGAGCCTGCCCCTAGCATTTATGATGGCGTTTCCGGATACCCCTGCTGGCCATGAGCTGGCATGAGAACAGGAATGCTCTGGATACTTGCCAGTCAGAAGAGTCTCTTGAAATTAGGAATTGGGGGAAGGAAGGAGGAAGGCCCTGGAGGAATGTTTTCTGAGAGCAACGATGACTGTGAGAGAAGGTGCCTGGGACCGTGGCCTGGGGCGGTGGGAGGAGGGGGGCACGGGGTCTGCGACAGTGAGGTGAGCAGGGCTTGTGGAGGCACCAAAAGAAAGTCCAGTGGTGTTAGGATGATCAGAGAAGCAAATCCAAGATGGTCTCCCAATCTTCCTGGCATTTTCGTAAGTCAACCGAATATTTATCTGTCTAGCTATCACCCCTCCCAAATCTCCCTCCCTTCTTAGCTACCTAATTATCTACATAGTTGCCTACCTATATATGTCATTTTAAACATTGGTTTTATGGGATTTGGAGTGATAGTATAGTGGGTAGGGCACCAGCCCTGAGATTTTAGCAGCCTCTCCTTACTCATCTTTCCCAAGGACTGGAGGTTCTTTCAGGATCAGGGGAATGAGACCTATTGTTACTGTTTTTGGCATATCAAATATGCTATGGGTAGCTTGCCAGGCTCTGCCGTGTGGGCAGGATACTCTTGGTAGCTTGCTGGGTTCTCTGAGAGGTATGTATATATCTGTTACTGCATTTTGGATATGAATATGCCATGGGGAGCTTGCCAGACTCTCTCAAGTGAGTAATAGACTCTCGGTAGCTTGTCAGATTCTCCAAGAAGGAGAACTGGGCTATTAGCTTCTGGGAGCTTGGTTTTATAGTTTCTGGATGTTGACTGTTGATGGGATTACACGGCGCTGGGGGCAGTCTCTGGGTGTGACTGCCTAGCTACTGGAAAATGGGGGATCTGGGTGGAAGAGGCCCAGTCCCGATCCGAGCAGCCTTGGAGATCTCGGCCCCTAGTACCGCACACCTGGGTTCCTCCGTTGGCTCCCCCATGTGTGAGGCTCATCCAAGCGTGTGAAGAGTGGCCCTGAGCATGGCCGTGGCTGGGTTCCGGAGGTCCTCAACTGTCAAGGCTCTGCTGAGAGCTGCGGGGAGGGAAAAGCAACCTGTCCCCTCCAAGGGGCCCCAGTGAAGCACAATGAATGAAAATAATAACAAAGAAGCTCAACTAGCACCAAACAGCTCAGTAAATACTCTGAGTAAATACTAATTACTTTAGTAACACCAATGTGAGATACCAATGTGAGATACATGTTGCAAGCAATATAAAGTAAATAATTTTGTGCCTGTTAATTGGACATGCTGGTGGGGGTGGATAGGAAACTGGTGAGGGAAGGTCACCCTTGGTGGTGGAAAGTTGGAACATTGAATACCTGGAACAACGTATTGTGAACAATTTTGTAAACATGGTGTTTTTATAAATTTTAAAGAAATGAACTTGAGGTACAGTTTAATGAGTTGTGCCTTTAGAGCTACTTTTTGTTTTGGTTTGGCTTTTTGGCCCTGGGGGCCATCAGGACTAGGGAGGTCAAACAGTGCCAGGGTCCTTGTGTATGTGAGATATGTGCCCCTGACTCTTAAGCATTTACTAGCCAAGGAATAGAAAATTTCTATCACTGAAAAATGTTCCATTGTGTGCCTCTGTGACATTTGTTCCTCCTACCCTGGCCCAATGGAACCATTTATTGATTTCTGTCTGTGGATCAGATATATTGTTCTAGAATCTTATGTAAATTTTTATTAGCATTTTTGTGCCTGGGAGGTCTGTAGTTGGCCAAGGGGCTGAACATATGCAAAAGTCCTGATTCAATCCCCAGCATCACAGGACACCCTGAATACTGGGTGTGGAGTCCAAACCCATAACCTCTCCCAAAATTTATTTATTTATCCATTTATTTAGGTTCTTGAGACATACCCTGCAGTGCTCAGGACTTACTTCTGGCTTTGTACTCAGAGATCTCTCTTGGTGGTGCTCAGAGATGGAATGCTAGGGATCAAACCTGGGTCATCCACATGCTAGGCAATTGCCCTACCCGCTATATTATAGCTCAGATCCAAAATTTATTTTTGTGTCTGGGTTCTTCAGCTTGATACTTTTTGCCTTTATCCAGGTCAGCCTGTATGAATAGCTGGGAGTACTATTGTTTGTGCTCTCCCCAACATGCCACCACGCTCTGCTCAGCTGTGGTGGAGATTTATGCTGTAGCCAGTCTGGGGCTCTGATGAATGAGACTGTTTTGAACACTTGTGTACTCTTTTTTTTTTGGACATATGTTTCAATGTCCTTTTAATGAGTTCCATTTTTGCTTAAGTCAGTAAGAGCTGGCTTCTGTTATTTGTCGTTACGAAATCTGATGGCAGCAGAAAGGGAGAAGGAAAATTAGCTAGCAGATGGAAGGGGGTGTTGGTTTAGAGAGAAGACTTCTTTAAGTTGCAAACACTTAAGATTTTTGAAAAAACAAAAGATTTTAAAGATGCAAGACTGACATGGGCTCAAACACTGATACGCAAAAACTGATTCCGAGGGAGCTATGAAGAGAAAGAAAGTGAACTGCAAAGGTCGGGTGGGAGGCTCTGGAACTCTGGTGGCCAGAATGACTTGGATGGGGGTGGAGCAAGGAGGACTCAGGAGAGGACAGGGGTGGGTGGGCTTTTAGGAATGGAAGCTGGAAGCTGAGGGGGGCTGTCATCTGAGGACAAGGCCACACACCAAGAGTGAGGGAGGAGACAGAACTTGTCATAGAGACTGTGACATTTGAGGGATGTCAACCAGCCCCAATGTGGGCTTTTTCCTCTGGTGCTGAGGTGCTTGAGGAGCAACCTGGAGGATGAACTAAGTAAATGGAAGATTTTCTGAGAAGTTAGGTGGTGGCCAACTGAAAGTCCGTGGCCTACCCATGGGATCTAACACAGCACTGTGTATGTGGCAAGTTAAATATTTGCTGAATGGATGACTGGTTTGAGAAGGCATGAGAAATTAAAGCTTAGTGTTGGTCTGATGCAACCATTTCACTGTAGAGAGGGAAAACCTGAGAAACAGAGAGAAGGGACGTGGCCACAGTTACACTGGACACTGAGGGCAGAGATGGGATTTGATCCCATTTCTTTGGGGCCATTCATCTCAAAAAGACCAGTGAGTGCTCTCTTTGCACTGGCTGGGAGAAAGGAGGAAAGGCCTTTGATCTGATCCTTTCTCTGCCACTGGCTCACTCACTGTTTGACTTTGGGAAAGTCTTCAAGATTCTCAAAAGCATGATTTGCTCCAACTTCTAGATGTGTGTACTGAGTCTAGAGTTAAATGGACACCAAAGAACACGGTGTTGGGAGAAGCCAAATAGGGGATTCATACATTCCTTTCTTTAGATGTGTGGGCAACAGGTGAGGGAAAATGTTGCACAAAGTCTTCACTCCCTTAAAATATGATCATACAGCCACATTCTCTGTCATGTACTTTTGAGTTGCATTTATTTATTCTTGGTGTTGTTAAATACACAGAACATAAAATGGAAATACTTTCCATTTTAAAGTCTCCTCTTCAGTGGCATTAAGTGAGTCATGTTGGATACAGTCATCACTACCCTCCATCTCCAGAACCATGTCTTGCAAAACTTTAGTATCCACAAAGCAGTAACTAAACTGCTGCCACTCACCATTCTATTTTGTGTTCCCATGAATGAGGTTGCTTTATGCAGGTAGAATCGGTTATTTGTCCTTTTATAAATGATTAACTTAACATACAAAATGTTCTTGAGGCTCATTCATTCTGTAGCCTGGTCCAGGATGTGCTCCCTTTTTAAGGCCTAATAACATTCCATCTGTCTGGGCTTTATTGGAGTATGATTCAGCTGGGACAGTTCTCAATAATGTTGTTTGCTGGATACCCATCAAGCAGCTGATTTCGATTTTAGAGGTACATCCCTAGAGGAGGATAGCTACATCCCTATAGTTGCTGGAGCATATGGTAGTGTTATTTTTCTTTTTTACCCCCCTTGTGAGGAACAGTCACACCGTTTTCCATAGTGGCTGCATCATTTTCACATGCTCATCAGTAGTAGTACAGAGTTCCAATTTCTTTACATCCTGGTAACACTTTCATTTTGTTTTGTTTTGGGGCCATACCTGGTAGGACTTAGGATTTATTCCTGGCTCTTCACTCAGGGATCATTCCTGACATGCTCAGGGATCATATAGGATGCTGGAGATTGAACCAGGATCAGTCATGTGCAATGCAAACACCCTATCTGTTGTACTATTGCTCTAGCCCCAACACTCTTTATTTTTCATTTAAAAAGTGAAGCCATCTTAATGCTCATGAAGTTGTGGTCCATTGTATCTTTCATAATGATTTGCATTTCTTGAATGATTAGTCATGCTAAGCATCATCTTTTCATGAATATCTTCTTTGGAAAATTGTCTTTTCCAGTTTTCAAGTTCTTTGTCTACTTTTAAAAAAACAAATCAGGCACTGTGATTTACAAAGCTGTTGAGTTTCAGGAATTCCATGTTCCAATTCCAACCCCATCACCAGTGTCAGCATCCCTCTACCAATGAGCCAAGATTCTTTCCCACTCCCTAGCTTACCTCCTTAGTTAATTCATATTTTAAAATGTTAACTTATTAAAGTTGGGGTAAAATGCTTACACTGGCAGTACTTCTGATAGTTTTGATTTTGCCTCATTTACAAACCACAGAAAGATCCAAGACACTTCACTGATGCCCTTATGCTGTCACCAGCTAACTTCACTCCACCTTCCTTCTTCCTAATCCAGGGAAATCTCATTTCTATTTTCCAGCATCAAGATTTTGCCATCTCTTGTTATTATTATTTGATCTCATTCTCTAGTCATCTTTAAACAAGTTGTTTTGTTGTTAAGTTGTAGAAGTTCTTTCTCTGTTTTCAATAGTAATGCCTCATTAGATAGGATTTGTGAACACCTTCTATTCCCTGGGCTGCCTTTTCAATCAGTTGATTGTGTCCTTTGATGCACAGTTTAAATTTTATGCAATTCAATTTACATTTTTTTCTGTTGCCTGTGCTCTTGACAGCATATTTATGAACACATTACCTAGTTCAATGTCATGAAGCCACTCCTCTATGTTTTCTTTTAAAAGTTTTTTGTTTTGTGTTGTTTTATTTGGAAGACCACACCCGCCAGTGTTCAGGACTTGCTTCTGGTTCTGTGCTCAGGGATCACTCCTGGTGGTGCTCAGGGAACTATATGCAGTGCTGGGGATCTACCTGGCATTGACAATGTTCGAGGAAAATACCTTAACTTCTCTGCTATCATTCTGGCTCTCTTCTAAGAGTTTTATACTTTAGTTCTTATGTTCAGTTATGAGTTAACTTTTGTACATGGTCAGTGTAAGGGCCCAGCTTCATTCTTTGCAGGTAAATAAGAAAATTTCCCAATACCATCATCAGTCAAGGTGAATTTGACTTTTTACCTTATTGAACTGGAGCGATAGCACGGAGGATAGGGTGTTTGCTTTGCACGTGGCCAAGCCGGGTTCTATTCCTCCATCCCTCTCTGAAAGCCCGGCAAACTACTGAGAGTATCCTGCCTACACGGCAGAGCCTGGCAAGCTGCTGTAGCATATTCAATATGCCAAAAACTGTAACAAGTCTCACAATGGAGACGTTACTGGTGCCCACTTGAGCAAATCGATGAATAATGGGACGGCAGTGCTACAGTGTTTGTATGAAAACACAGATATTGCTGATTTGGCATTTAAAGTTTTGTTTCCATTTTGCTCAATGTATAGGGTGAGGTCTGTGAAAACATATTAGTCTGTGAAGTGCTTGAGGTAGTTTTCAACCATACATGGTTTTTTGGTGATGCCTGAATCCACGGGGCAAATACTTGGCTGTGTGAGCAGGGGCAGAGTCGGGAGGGAGGCTGGTTCACCCCAGCCCTCCACAGCGCTCATCATTGAGAATGTGGTGCTCTCCAATGATGTGATGCAAATCTAAACATACAACTGGTGTCTTTAACCCATAAGCATCCCTTGGGGTCATTTGTGATTAACTCAGAGCTGACTCTGAAAGACAATTGCTCTTTGGCAAACTTGGATGACGCTTTGCCAGTGCTTTTGATCTTAGGGTCAAGTAGATTTTTTGAAACCCTTAGTGGCTTGGAGGAGTAGCACTGTGGGTGGAAAGGTACTACTGCCTGGGGAAAGAATCAGAGAAGAGAGAGAAGCTGCAGTGAAGGAGAGAGGGTATAAATGAAGGCTGTGGAGGTGGGAGAGAAAGTAGGGATCTAGTGGGAGTGAAGGGGCCAGGCTTGAGAAGAAAGAGGGTCTCACATTAGTTGGGACAGGAAGACACCAGATGGAAACAGACCACTTGTTTGTTACGTCTATCTGGGGCAGAGCAGGAAGTTGAGGAAATTCCAATTAAAGTCCCAAAGAAGTGGGAGGCACAGACTGCCCCTTGAAGTGAGGACCATGGTGTGAGATGAACAGTTGTGAAGTGAGAGGGTTGCCCAGGGGCCAGTGTAGAGCAGGGGTGGGTCGGGTTCTGAGTGGTTTGCATCTTTCTCTCTGCTACACTGACTTTATCTTCCAGGAATGATTAGTCTTCATGTTCAGCTCTTGCTCTGCCTCCTCCTAGAAGCCACCCCTGATTCTTCTGATGCAGGTATTCTGTTCTCTGGCATGGAGGAGTCCCTTTTGAGTACTCCAGAAGCTCTTTATTATTTTCTCCTCTTTTAGGACCTTCCCTAGAGCTGGTAGGTATCTATTAGCTTTGTATCTCTGGACACAGATATGGGCCTGCTGTGGGCTTTGGAAATTGGCTGGGTACATGCCTTCGGCAAACTGCCTCTTCCTCCAGGGAGACATTAGCAGAACTGCTCACCTCCCTGGGGCCCTGCCTCCTTCTCTCCTGCCTCATCTCTCCTGGGTCTGACCCAGGGCAGCCCTGGTTTCTTCTAGATCCTGACAGTTTATCTGGGTTTTTCCCTTTCTTTTTATTTTTTTAATTTATTTATTGTTTGGTCTGTGGGCCACACCTAGCAGTGCTCACAGTTTACTCCCAGCTCTGCATTCAGGGATCACTCTGAGCCACTGTGGCCCAGAAGTGCGAACAGGTGCTTCGTGGCGCGAATGTGCAAGGTGCTATGTGGCGGGACCAGGCTTCATGCTCTAACTAATGTTGCTACAGGTAACCAGGAGGCACAATGGAAAGTGCTCTAGGGGGAAAGAGAACATTCTGGGTCTACGGAGTGCTCATAGCATCCCAGGGTTTCCTGGCTCTGAACTTCAACTGCAGAGCACAGAGCTCGGCCAGAAACCAGAAGCCATGGTCCTGGCCAGGGAACTTTGCGGTGATGGAGCCCCTGGCAGGCTGGGCTCTGAGCTGGGAGCTTCACTTGTGGTGACTCTGTGCAGGCCAGCACAGGCCTGCCTCTGAGGGCCAGCTTGGGGCAAAGGGTGGCGAGGGCTGGGCAGAAACCTGAGGCCCATGGAGGCAGGGGGAGGGCTGGGATGGGAGAGGGATACCGGGGACATTGGTGGTGGAAAATGTGCACTGATGGAGGAATGGGTGTTCAATCATTGTATGACTGAAACTCAAACATAAAAGCTTTGTAACTGTATCTCACCATGATTCAATAATTGGAAAAAAAAAAAAGAAAGAAAACCTGAGGCCCACTAGAGAGGGAGTTTTGAGTACATTCCTGATGAAACCTGAGAGTGGAGCCTCGGTGCAGGAGTGAGGGTGGTTTGGGGGCCCCGGCTCCGTGCTCTGCTTGTAGCATCACAGTGTAATCTCCCCAAGGTTCCAGTCGCAGGCCTTCTTATCCTCATTCACATTCAGGGACCTAAGTCCCAGGGGCCCATCAGGCTTCAGAACTGGGACAAGGGCCTGGTGGTATGAAAAGCGGAGAACTTCAGGCCCCAAACAATTGGGGGCTTAACCTCTGGATAAGGGGAACTAAAATAAATGATTTGGCATCTTTGAGGCCTGATTCTCATGTTGCAGAGGTCTGGGGAAGATCCCTCATCTCTCCGAACATCCAAGCGAGTTCCACAAAACCGGGCTGGCCGGCTGCACAGACAGTGGATCCTGGTGCCCTGCATAGGACACAGGGAAAACCAGGGCCTACTGGAGGCCCATGGATATTTGATGCTGGCCATTTCCAGGTGGGAGATTAGCCCGAGTGCCAAGTTTACTGAGCAAGATCTTACTTTGTGTCAAAAAGACGCTGTTTACAAGGGTCTCATCTGGAGAGTCTTTGATCAAATGTCTCTCTTGGTAGTGGGGTCTGTGAAGTGTTTTGAGCCCTGAGACCTGTATTCTCCTGGTCTACGCAGCCTAGATATAGCCTCATGATAGTAGGTGTAGAGTTCTAGGAAAGAGGAATAATGTAGACTCTGGTTTGAGAACATTTGAGCCCTCATCCAGAATGAAACTTACACAAAGCGTAGAACTGAGTAACGTCATCATGCTCATATTTAAGGGTTCTGAGGCACCATGATGAATGAATTCAGAGGTGGGCTTCTTAAGTGCTTTCCTGACTGTGGGGAAGTATGATTTTCAGGGAAGCCAGGGGCAGAAGCTTCATCAAGGTCTGGTTTGGATTGTTTTCCACCTTGTCCTGCCTGATGTTGTTTGTGTCGCCAAGTCCACTGGCCTAGTTTTCAAATGAAGCCCGCAGATCAGTCCAGTTGGATTTAGTGGTGTATGAAAAGGAAATAACTTTAATATTTTCCCCAGTCACTCCTTTCAATGGTTTCTCTGCTCTCTCTGCATCCCCAGATGACCTCTTGAATAGCTTCAATAGCTTTCCACCACCATCAGATATTAGCAGTCTCCATTTTGTGTGTTAAAGACTTTGATCTGGGACAGAGAGATAGCTCAATGGGCTGGATATGCTTTGTATTCAGGGGGTCCAGCTTCAACCCCTGGCACCAGCAGAAGTGAGCCTTCCCTCCCACCCAGGTGGATGCTGCTTTCGGTTCCTGTAAGGTGGGGAGATTAATAAAGGAAAGGATAATCTCTGCATCTTTTGTGTGACAAATACCTCAATGTTGGTCTTTCTTTGGCATGGGGCTCTTTCCAACCCAGATTCCCTGAAAAATTCTTCTCTGAGAGCCCACTCATCATTGCCTATCCTGGAGATCCTCTGGCCTCAGTCTTACCCGCAGATTGGCTGGTTGGGGAAGGGTGGTATCTGGGGTGCTTAGCCAGTTCTTCTCTCAGTTATTCCTACAGTACTATCATGGCTTCTTCCTTCTAAATTGTCTTTAGCTTTAGCTGTGAAGTCTCAGCAGACACTAGGAAGTGTTCCAAGCAACATCCTGTTATACGAGATGAGAGTCCCTTTGTTTCAAATGCTCCGCTTTTCATTCTAGGTACACACAGTGTGAAGGTTCTGGAGTTTAACATTGGCTAGATGGCCATGGGAAAACCATGTACATGTTCAGAACCTCAGTTTTCAGATCGATAAGGCAGGGACAATGACCTTCACTCTCAAGAGTATTATAAAGACTAATCAGCTCTTTCTACACAGCGCACAGCAAGTTGACAGAAATAGAGGCAACTCTGGGGGCACTTGGAGGCATCCTTGCTTCCTCCAATTCAGCAGAAGTTTCCCCCTTCTTCTCTGGCAGGGACAGCTTCCTTCTGCCACAGGCCTGGCCCTGGTGGCTTTCTCACTGATGGTAATGTTTAGTATACATAGAGTATCTGCATCTTCCTTAAACCTCATAATAATCCCACGTGATAGACAATATTATCGTTCCCATGTTAACAGGCATCAAAAGGCTTTGAGGCCCAGAGATTCTGAGTATCTTGCACAAGGTCAGAGTCAGATAATTTGTAAATACTAGAAGTAGGATTTCACCCAGGTCCATCTGATTTCAAACCCACTGCAAGATCTTACTGGTCATTTGCCACCTCACCACTCCACCCCTAGCCCCAGCTGCTCTTTATCCTAGCTCTTTTATCCCTAGGCCCAGAACACAGCTGGCTCTCCCTTTGAGCGAAGTCACTTCCTGTTTGGTGTGCACCCTGAAAAAGCATCCCCCGGTAGTCAGTAGGTTGATACTTCCTGTGTTCCACAATAACAAATCCCTATAGCTGCAACTTAGAAGTGATAGTGACCCCATGTACTTCCTGCCTACTTCTACTTAAGTTACTTTAAAGCAGCAGTTTCCTGAAAAATGGCGTCCAGTTAACGCTGACTCAGCATCTACCTGGTATTTTCTGATCTCAAGTCTAGAATCTATGTTGAAAAATAAGATGTAAACAGATTGCCAAGAGGTTTATGGAAGACACTGAGAAAGGGACCAGGGGCTTAGAACTGCAAGAAGTCAAAGGTGGGCCGAGTCTGATGGCTGGGTGGGCAAGGAGTGGGGTCAGATTCAGTGATCTCAGGAAATTCTGCAGCTGGCGCTGAGCCTTGAAGACCAGGTACAATTTGGATCAGTGGAGATGAGGAAGATGTATGTGGGATGTATGCAGGAAAGAGCAAGAAGAGGCGGGATCCCAGCCTGGATGCTGCAAAGTTTCTTGCTCAGAAGCCTCTCTTTTACAACCCAGAGCCTCTTGTGGCCTGCTTCGGGGATTTTTATGACCTGTCTGTCCATCTGCTTGCAGTCAGCCTCGCCTTCACTTTGAAATGCAAAGGAGACAAAGCTGAAAGGGAAGTGCTACTTTGGAGACCGGGTAGGCGCAGGGAGCCTCCTCCTGGAGCATAAACCCACAGCAAGCAAAGCGCCTCTTGGCCTCGGTCAATATCCCTGTGAGGCCAGGGTCCGAGTGCTTGAAGGGGTGGTGGGTGATTTGTGAGAACTTCTAACATGGGTTTGAGCTGGGGCCCTGTGCGTCCCCAGCAAGTGGCCCCTGAGGCTGACCTGGCCTGGCCTGGAGACTCGCACCCTTGTGACAGACCTTTATGCCTGGTCCAGGTCTGGTCAGCCTGTGTTTGTTTCTTTCCTGCTCTGGCAGGCGGGCCTGTGCTGGCTCGGAGGCTCGGCCACCGGGCTGGCCCTACTACCGCCTCTGCATTCTTCAGAAGCCTCCGGAACCCGCAGAGACCAGTTTTTTTCCATCTTCTCCAGGGAAAGACTTGTAGTCACAGTCATTGATTCCATCCAAAATACAGTCTGAACTTCTGAGTCAGGCTTCAGACCCCCCAACTTCAGCCCCTTGCCCCGCAAGACCACCTCCGAGTTAGCCCACGTTCCCTGGCCCATGCCTTTCCTAACGTGTGTCTGAGGCTTCCTTGCTGTCAGCCACACCCCCACCAGAGGTCAGACCTCCTCTCTGTGGGAAGTCAGCTCCCGGTGGGTCAGCGGGAGCTGACCCACCCTGCTCGCACCCTACTCTCCCCTTGCGTTTTCTCCGCCTCCTCCCCTTGAGCCTGTCCTGTGTGGTACCATGGGTTCTAGGCTCCTGGACTCTGCTCAGTGCTGCTGGAGAGCTGTGGACAAGTTGCTGGGGCTGCTCCCTGGGACCCTGGGGAAGCCAAAACACTTGGATCAGGCCCTGAACCCAACCTGGGGGGTAGCGGCAGGTGGGGGAAGGCAGCAGCAAGCAGGGAGCTTTAGAATTGAACCCACAGCAAATTAACTTTCTAGAGAGTGGGCTTTGTGGGGGCCGAGGTAAGAGGTGGGGCTGTGTTGTGGAAGCTGGCTCCTATGGGTACTGCTATAGCCTAGAAAGTAAATGCTCGGGCCCCGCATCCCCCAGCCAGGGAAAGACAAGACTCATGACTCCTATGGAGTGGGACTCAGCAGGGCCCAGAGAAAGTCCTGAGTGCAGGCCTGCTGCTCTGGATGGGTCACAGCTCTCATCCCTGGCTGGGGAAAACCAGGCAGAAATGATCAGGGGCACAGATGAACTTCTGGGGTCTCGGTAGCAGCCTCGGGGTTAGGACACGTGCGGGTTCTCAAACACCGCGGGTCACGGCAGTGCCCTGATCTCGCCCCATTCCATCCCCAAACCGCAAGCACTTACAGTGCCCCTTTCTTTAGTGAAGGGAAAGTCCTGTATAGCACCCAGGCATGTGATTAAAAATTGATTTCATGCCTGAAATCACGGTTTCTAACGCGTCACTCTGTCATGTGGGGCGACTGTGTGTTGCTGCCCGCCTCTTGCTCCTCTCTGAGAAACCTCCGTGAAGCCTGAGCCAAGGACCACAAAGGGGCCCAGGCGCCTCAGACTCACAAGCAGATGGATTCAGGGAGGGGCAGGGACTGCAGAGTTGGGCATGAGACCAAGTTCCTTCTCTCTGGATGGATGTGAACACGGCATTCCTGGGAGATGCAGGAATGAAAGACACGCGCACTCGGACCTTTGTGTCTGCATAGATGGTTCCAGGCTGGGGTGGGTGAGTGCATGGGCTTTTCTCCCCAGTGAATGTTTGTCAAGACAGGCACACCGGCAACAGGAGGGAAAGTGCCCTTTTATTGATTTAGTTTTTGTTTTTGTGTTTGCTTTTGATCCACACCTTGTGATACTCTGGACTTCTCCTCGCTCTGAGTTCAGGGATCACTCTTGGACGGCTCGGGAGACTAAAGAAGATGTCGAGATCAAACCAGGGTCGGATGCATGGAAGGCAAGTTCCTTATCCACTGTACTATCTCTCCAGCTGCAGTGCATTTAGTTTTTAAGGGTGATCAGATAGAAGAAAATGAGTGCCCTGGGCTGGAGGCAGAGACAGCACCCCCTGGGGCTTCTGAAGAGGGTAAAGTGGTCGGGAGGAGGGTATCTACTGTGGCTTCTGCAGGAAGGTGGGATTGAACAATGTCTGGGAGAAGAAGAACAATCTCAGGTAAAAATATGGAGCCCGGGACTTGACTCTGCCCCTTCTACTGCATCCTTTGGTTCCACGCTGCTTTCTTCGTTGGGGCCACTTTCCAGGCCTGCCTGAACAACCCCCTCTTTTTCTCCGCTGGCCTCCTGGTTGCATTGCCCCCGTGGAAGACCCCTGGAGGGGACTATGGGAGGGACATTGGGAGCTAATACTACAGTCAGGAAATGGGGTGCTGTCAGGGAAGTATGAGGCTAGAAAGGACAAAGGGAAGTGAAGAGAACTGGCTGGGAGCTAGGAAGAGGGTCCGGGGTAAGGAAAAAGGGAAGGAGGGGAGAGGTAATGAAAGCACATCTTATATGCCTGAGTTTAGGGAAACCGTCACTGGCCCTGCTAAGACCCAGAGCTTGTCTGCTCACTCCTATGGCTGCCAGACCTGGGGGAGCAGAGAAGACTGAGTTTCCTAGCTGGGTGCACAGAGCTCAGCCTGGTATAGATGCTCAATTGTTATTGGTTGAATTAAATGAACTTTTAATTACATATTCATTTATTTAGTTGGGTTTGGGCCACACAGTCATTTATCTGTTTTAGGTTTGGGCAGACTCAGAGCATTGCCAGAAGTGTGTACTCAGAGATCTCTACTCAGGGGTCACTTCGGGCAGTGGGAAGGGGAGGGGGGGAGCATATATGGTGCAGGGAATCAACCGGGTTGGCTATAAGGAAGGAAAGCACCATTCTCACTGTACTGTCTCTCCAGCCCCATGAATGAACTTTTTAAAGACAAGCCTACACATGCTGAAGGGCTGATCCCCTGCAGGACCTGGTTGGGGGAGAAGGTTTCTGAAGTGAACAGGATTCTGGCCCCGTACCCTGTATCCAGGTGAGCCGCCCTGGCTGAGGGCAGAAGAGGCACCTGGAGTTCAAGAACTGACACTTGGCTCCTCTTGGTGCTCCCTTTATCTGCTCCAGGAGGTTCCTGGGTGCAAAGGTGAGTGAGTTTACTCTTCAGCTCCTTTGAGCCACCTGTTAGGAGCCCGATTCACTGCCCAAGCAGCACTGCCCCCTAGTGGCAGCTTCCAGATAACAGGAGCAACCCTCCAAGTCCAAACTTCTTTTGGGGGCAGCTTTGGAGTCTGGCCTTGGGGTGTGGCTTGGGTGGGCAGTCCCAGAGGGGAGGAGGAGGGAGAAGTCTGTGTCCCAGTGCTGTCAGTCACTTCCGGTCGTGCCTCTGCTCTCCCTTCGTCACATTCATTGCCACCGCTGCCACAAAAGACTTCGAGGGTTCAGGTCTACAAACACTGGAGCTCCCCCCATCCCCCACAGTCTGCTGAGGGGGAAACTGAGGCGGAGCAGAAGGCAAAATGTGGGCATCAGGCTTTTCCACAGCACTCACTTTGCTGACTTGGCCACAGCTCACAGTCCCTTGCACCTGACGCGCCCACCTCCTCTGCAGAGACAGAGTCAGGACACTAGGGACACACTCAGTTCCCTGGGACCAGGGGTCCATCCATCTCCCTGGTCCCTGCAGTTCGGACTCTGGACATCTCAAGCCCAGACTCCAAAGGGTACAAGCAATCTTGGGGAACCAGCCCCCACTCCTCTGCCCGCCTCTGCCCGCTCAGCGGGGGACGTCCATGCAATGCGGATCCATTCAGTGTCCTCATGCAGGGGTCTCGCCATGCATGCACTTGGCTCCCCTTGCGCAACCCAGGGAGCCCAGGACTTGACTCTGCCCCTCTTACTGCGTCCTTTGGTTCCATGCTGCTTTCTTCATAGGGGCCACCTTCCAGGCCTGCCTGAACCCTGTCTTTCTCCCCGCTGGCCTCCTGGTTATGTTGCCCCCTGTGGAAGCCCCCTGGGAGTGCACAGGTGCTGGCTGCAGCCTGGAGCACTCCCACAATCTCGCTGCCTGTGATGCTCCCTGCAGGGGCGGCAGGAACTGCTTGACACACGGGGGACTCATGTAGGACTTCCCTCCCAGGTGCTCTCAAACCTCACTGCAGCTCTGTGCTGCGATTTGTATCCCCATCACAGAGATGAAGAAAATGAGGTTTCGAGAAGCACAGGACTCCTGGGCCCGACCCGACCCAGGCCTCATGGCACCTGCAGTGAGCCTGGGAGTCAGGGAGGAGGATGAAGGCTGGAGGACTCTCCCAGCAGGTGGGGTCAGCCAGGCCCTAGAAGGAATCTGGGATCCCCTGGGAGGAACCTTAGGTCCCCATCTCCTGGGTCTTGCCCGACTTGTCCCCTTAGTCCAGGCCCAGCCTTTGACTTTCCCTGAGACCAGGTCAGCTGCAGGCACTGGCCATGCTGGGCCATTACCTTGCCGGGTTCTTTTCTCCTCATCCCAGTCTCTTCAGAAGGTTCAAAGAAGCCTCCAGTCTGGGGCCGCTCTCCAGAGACCTGGGGTCGAGCTTGGCCCCACTGGGTCGGATGAGCTGAGAGCAGATGAAGCGCCCCTTTTCTCCTGGCCTGGTGCCTCTCAGGACCCAGGAGGGGGAGCTGGGCACCAGGTGGGGTTGGCAGACACTCTGACACTCCTGTTCTCGTGCTGTCACCGAGAGCAGTGTCAGGGCCCAAAGGGGCCCCGTAACCGCTCAGTCACCCATTCTGAGGTGCCACTATGTTGGAAACTGTTCCGGGGAAGCTTCTGTCCAGAGATCCCCATATGGAGGAGCAGGGCCCCTGAGGAAGGACGAGGGTTCACTCTCCTGCTGGGTTCCAGGACGGCAGGAGCCTCCTTTCCTGAGAGGAGCTGGTGTGTGAGGAGCTGGGGACCCAGGGTCACAGCTGCTGGTGTTCACTCCACACACGGCGAGTGAGGGGACAAAAGTGTCCAGAGTCCTGAGCATGGGAAAAGCTTATGAGCTTATATGTGTGTGTGTGTGTGTGTGTGTGTGTGTGTGTGTGTGTGTGGACACCTCCCTCTCCACCTCACAGGACAGAGCTCAAGTGATGGCGTGGTTTGGCTGAGCCAAAGTTAAGGAAAGAGACTTGGAAATTGGCAATTCAGCTTTCAATCCTGACCCCAGCACTTATAGGCTGTGATTGTGGCCAGATTGTGGCCAGGTTCTTTACCTCTCTGTGCCTCAGTTCCGTCATCAGTGAGAGGGTGGTTGTATGAATCAAGTCTGAAGACCTGGGAATGCTCACCGCCTTGTCTGATGTGTGACAAAATGCCCAACAGCTGCTCCCGTGCAGCCACACCAACCACAATGCTGCATCATATGGAGTGGGCCCTCACGTGCAGTCCTCAACGCCATCCTGGAATCTCTCAGCAGGAGCCTCCAGCACCTGCCGACCACTGCCAAGAATACTGGAGGAGGAATCAGGGCAGGTTCCCTGGAGCACATTCCAGTGAGACCGGGCTGTGTGGGATGCATAGGAGTTCAACAGAGCAATGTGTGAGCAGTATGGAGGAGAGATGGGAAGGAAGGAGAAAGGGAGGAGGCCCAAGGCAGGCAGGAGCTGGGCGCTCTGCATGCTGGGAGAGGGCTTGGCCCTCTGGCAAGTTCATGCTGGAGAAGTGAGCAGGGCCAGAGAGTGCCCAAGACCCTGACTTTGTCCTGGGAATGGGGGTGGGGGGGCTAGAAGCAGTGGAGTCATGGGGGCATGCTTGCGGTTTCTAACTCAGGCTGCAGAGTGGAGGGCGGGCACAGAGCTGTAGGGGCACTGTGGTTCCGACCAAGGTGAGGCTAGCCTGGATTGGGAGGCGCCAGGGGCAGGAGAGGGAGAAGGATTAATAAGGAAAATCCCACTGGCCCAGGCAAGTGAGGGAGTCAGAGGCAGAGTGTCCTGAGCGAGCGGGACCCCCAGGTTCCAGCCCTCCAGCTCAGGGGAGCAACTCCTTTTCTGCAGCAGCGGAAAGTTTGTCTGGCTGTGGGGACGTGCGCTCCAGCCCCAGCCACTGAACCCACCCACAGCTCCCTCCAACCACCTGCCCCAGTGTTGCCCGCAAGCAGGGCCCCTCCAGTTCTTGTGCCCCTTATCCCCAGAGGTTCCCTGTGGGAAGGGGCAGGTGGGGGGAGGTGATCAGCACAGAGACACACTTCTGTTGGATTCATAATATCTTTATTAATATATTATGCTACAAAAATATTTTTGGCAAAATAACATTAATAGCATCTTTCTTTGTCTTCCATTATATTCTTAAAGAACTCTTCAAGGGTATTCACAGAGATAGGGGAGGGTGCAAACAGCAACACGGCCCCAACCCTCAAACCCCCCAGGATCTGTGTCAGACAGAGCGTGCGGGCGGACCAGGCGGCCAACAGGGCAGAGGCTCTGGCTGCCCCCTTTCTGGGCTAGTGTCCCCTTAGCTAAGAGCCAGCCCCTGTCACCCCAGTTCCCAGTGGTCCAAGCTCTGACAGCCCCCCCTAGAACCATCTTGGACACAGTCCACTGAAAACCTACTTCCCTAGCAGGGGGGTCTGAGGGGGCTTTAAGCAGCCACGTGGTGAGTGGCTTTTCCTGCCACCAGTTCCCAATCCCACTGCAGTGTGTGGGCTGGGCAGGAAAGCCAGCTCTGGATCTGGGATGGGGACACCTCCAAGATCACCCCCAGAACAACCCAGGCAGGAAACCAAGGGTCCATTTCACAGATGAGGAAATGAAAGCTCAGAGGGAGGTGGGACGGCCCAAGACTGCCCAGCAAGGTGAAGGGGTACCCAGAGCCTCTTAAGGAAGGAAGAGTCCACATGGGGGAAGGGAGAGGGGGGTAATGGATGGGGGGATCCTGAGAGGCCTGGACTCGACTGCATCCCATGGATTCTCTGCTCTCTCCCCTGGCCTAGGCCAGGACACTGGGGTCCAGCCCAGCCCTCCCCACTGCCCAGGAGTTGCTCTGGCTCCAGACAGCAGGGTTCTTGCCCGCTCATGTCAGGCCTGGCTGGGCTGTGAGAGAAGGTGTGTGTGTGTGTCGGGGGGGGGGGGTGCACAGGGGATGCGGCTGGACGGATTCCACAACTCTACCAGTTTAGACACTCAGTGTGTGACACTTTTTGGCTGCTTAGAAATTTTGGAGAAAGAACAATGTTCAAGGAATCTAGGCATTGTAGAGGCAGGAGGGACCCTTGGTGTCCTCTACTCCAGGCCCATGCCAAAATTCCAGCTCTGACAGCCCCCCCAGATGCTACATCTCTAGCCAGCAGCTTCATGCCCCTGCTCACACCTCCGCTGCTGGCCAGCTCACCACCTGCAGGCACCTGCCCATTCTCTGCCTGATTTTGCAAGATGGTTCCAATGACAGGGCAACAGAAGTAATATCTTCCTTCCTTCCTTCCTTCCTTCCTTCCTTCCTTCCTTCCTTCCTTCCTTCCTTCCTTCCTTCCTTCCTTCCTTCCTTCCTTCCTTCCTTCCTTCCTTCCTTCCTTCCTTCCTTCTTCCCTCCCTCCCTCCCTCCCTCCCTCCCTCCCTCCCTCCCTCCCTCCCTCCCTCCCTCTCTCCCTCCCTCCCTCCTGCCTTCCCTACTTTCTTCCACTTCCCTTTCCACACATCTCTGAGCACAATTTTCATAGATGAGAATGTAAAGATGCATTCACATAACCCCAGCTAGGGAGCACTTGGTTCCCTAGGGGAGCAGATGCTATTAGATTGACTACTGGTTTTTAGAAAGCATAAAGGAACCACAGGAGGCTACCTGGAGCAGATGCTATCTGGATTGATGCTCAGAGTATGAGATTATGGGGAGAAAGATGGAAGTTTCTAGACTGGGCATGTGTCAAAGAGCTTGTCCTGGAAAGAGCTGGCCTGACTCAGTACACCAGGCTCAAAGTGGGAGAGCTGAGAAAGGTGATTTTCACCCCATGGTCCTGGAAACTATCCCTGGCTCTAGTTCTCAGCCACAGAATCCCACAGATACTGCGACCGATCCCCAGAGAATGGCTTCTGGCCTTCGGGGTATTTTCCACAAACTTTCCTTTGGGAAAAGGATTTGTCTCTTGGGCCTATTTGAAGAGATATAGGGCTGGAGACTGGGCAGTGCCCCTGGCCAGCTGAAGCAGGACATAGCAGAATCCTGGGGGCAGGAAAGCCACTTACGGCATCGCAGTAGGAAGGCAAGGTTGGCTGGTTCAGCTTCTGTGTTTCCTCCACTCTGGACTTGGGGCTCAGGCTGTGAGCCCCGTCCCCTGCTGGGCACACAGTTGACGGCCCCTGTCCCAGCTTTACCTGGCTGGCTAACTGGTCCAGAAAGCCTTCGAGCATTCTGTCTGTGTTCCTGAGAGCTTGGGGCCCAGGGTCACCATGAACCACTGCCTAGGCAGGGCAGGTCTCTTAGCCTGTTGGCTCTCATCCTGCGTCCTCCTGCTGGCCTCTGGGCCAAATGTGAAAGCCCGATTCTCCAAAACAACAGAAGCAGGGGGAGAGCATTTTGTGAGGTTAAGCACAAAGAACACGCTGGGAAACGTCAGCAGCGGCAGGCAGATTATTCCCAAGGGCGTGAGGGGCTGCTGACGGAATGGGGGCTCCCTGACCAGGACAGGAGCTATGCGCCTCTTCCATGCAGATGTGCCATATGTGTCTGTGCCCTGGGCTTCTGGTGAACCAAAGCTAGCAAGCTCAGTTCTCTACAACTCTGGCTGACGGGTGGACCCAGTGGTCAACACACTCAGGCTGCGCCTGTCTGACTTCCCTGGGCCTTCGCTGTTCCATATGCAATTGGAGAGTTAGGATTTCCCCAATGCACCCAGGGGCAGGATTCCAGGAAGATGAGGCCTTGGACAAGAATACCTTCCCAGTTCCTTCTGGGCATCTAGCATAGGGCTGCTTGTTCTAGCTCGACGATGAGTTCGTTCCTCTAGGCCAGGAAAGGCAGCTAGATCCAGCCCCAACAGAGCCTGGCATGGCCTGGGCTACATAATCACACACTGAGTTAATTTACCTCCTTGGCTCCAAGCCTGGCACAGATCTGGGCACGCGGTCAGGTGCCCGGGCTGTTTACCCAAACGCTTCATCTTTAATTAACCTCAAGCTGCATCTCAATACATCTCATGCCACACTCGGCCCCAAACAGAGGGAAATCTGGCCAGTGTGCTTCTAATTCCTTTACACTTATCTCATCCCAATAAGGCTCTGTACCAGCTGCCTGATGGCCAGCAGGCTCTCACAGCCCGCTTTCAAGTCAAGCTAAGCCCCTTCCCGCTCGGAAAAAGGAAGTCACTTTTCTGCCAAGGGTAAATGGACGCCAGACTTGACTGAGGTCAAGTTCAGTTTACTGCCTGGTGCCCACAGGGCTGGCTGGACCCTCTGAAACAGAATTCAGGGCTCGTGCCAGGATTCAAGTTCAAACCCATCCATCCTGAGTTGAGCTAAAGAGAGCTCAGCTGCCCGCCGAGATGCCCCTAGGTCTTCTGACCATCAAACAAACAGCCCAGATTCTACCATCTCAACTCAGAAACAGTCACCATGCTGGGCTCAATGACACTGGGGTCCAGTCAGTCACCACCAGGCTTGCCAGGGAAACCTGGGAAACAATGAAGTAGGAGTTCTGGCACTCCATGGGGCCAGCAGACCTGACCAGCTGTGCTGCCTTGGGGAAACGCTTTCCCTCTCCAAGGCCTTATTATTGCATTTACTGCTATTAACTGTCAAGTGTTGGCTCCTTGCTGTTCAGGCTCATGACGAGTCACCAGACCTGTAGGGTTTCGCTTGGGAGTGGACCAACCTGGTCCTCTGCCTGCTCGGCCTTGGGCCTTGGGGGTAGAGAAGCTTGTTACTCCAGGTCTCTACTTGGCTGCCACCTCTCTCGCCTATTCCCATAACATCCCCTGCTCAAGCCTCTGATTTGGCAGGGGTATAACAAGTTGAGGGGTGGACATAGGGTTCCTCCCATTGCCAAGGCCCTGTACAACATAAGGCCCTGGCAAATGGGATCTCGGTGGGAGAAGTAGCTGTGTCCTCCCTTGGCTGAACAGTTTGGCGTGGGGGTGTGGGGGGACAGTTGTGGTCTAAGTCATGCTAATAGTACTGTTTCCTGGCTGGGTGACCATGGGCAAGTCTCTTTCCCTCTCAAAGGGGCTCTGATTCTTCATCTGTGAAATGGGAACACACAGTGGTAGAGAGGGCAGCTCTGAGACACTGTATCACAAACAAGGCCCTGACCTGAGCTGGCCCTTCTCCTTCCATTCCCACCCCGTCCAGCTCACCAGACCTCAATGGCTTCTCCTGGAACCCAAGCTGGACCTGTAGCACAGGACAGAGTTTATGACTCACGTCCAGATTCCTCACCTTCCACCATGACCTTGGCCACCTCCTTTCTCTTTCAGGATCCCAGTTCACCCATCTGACATGTGAGATTGGAGAACTACTTCCCTCCCTTAGCGTCTTCCCTGCCCCAGGCCTTTGGTAGAAGCCCTTCCTGATTGCTCTGGACACTCAGGGATGCTCAGGGCTTCCCAATAGCAGCATTCTCATCCCCAGAGTCTCTCCCCAGTCCCAGGATGCACACGGCGAGGGAAGGACTGGAGCATTCATCTCTCTGGCTCCCATGTCCAGCTTCACAGAAGTGAAGCCTCCCTCTGAAGGCCCCACCATGCAGAGAAGTCAAACCTGGATTCCAGAAGCTTCTGCTGACCCAGGAGCAAACTCACTCCAAGCCAGTCTTCCCGAGGCCTTGGATGTCCTGACAACCTGGGTTCATCCCCTGGGGTGGCACTGGGGCTCATTTAAGGAGTTAATCACATAGGCCACATGAAAATAGTTTTATCGGTAGAATAAATACATTTTTCTCTTTTAATATGGACATATTTTACAAAAGAGCCCCATAGCACTATGGGAAATAAAGATCCTTCTACAAAAAAGAAGATGTATCTCAGGTACATAAAGCTCTAGTGTTCTAACGGATCCCGTCTGGACTGCCGTGAGGTGTCAGGTTCCCCTGGAGGTGGCGGCAGGAGCAGTGGGGTGTGGCTGTAGACCCTCCCCCACAGTTTCTCTGGCTTCTCTCCCCACCCGAGGCCTTGGTCACGAGGGCCCGAGAGTACGCAGCAGAAGGCTGGCGGCGCAGGCATGGACGAGGCCCAGGGCGGGCTGGGCGCCCTGTGCGGAGCTGTCGGTGGGCCCCCGCCCTTCCTGCTGTGGGAGCTGGTCCGGGAGCTGTAAGGGGGGCTCGGCGGTCCCAGGGCTGTGTGTGGGCTGCAGTGGCAGCGGGGGCGGCGAGCCGGTGGTGCTGGTAGGAGAAAACACAGGACACTTGGAGTGACCACTCCGGTGTGAGGACATTTGGGGTGAGCAGTCTGGAAGAAGGGCACTTGGGGAGAGCACTCCAGAGCAAGGGCACCTGGGGCGAGCACTCCAGAGTGAGGGCACGTGGGGTGAGCACTCCACAGCTCACTCACTTGGGTGAGCACTCTGGAGCAAGGGCACGTGGGGTGAGCACTCTGAAGTGAGGGCACGTGGGGTGAATACTCCGGAGCGTCGTCCTGGCCCAGGCTTCCTGGTGCCCACAGGCTTCCTTGGAGCTAGTGTTTTCCTATCAAGTGAAGGAAGCAGACCCAGACTAGGGACCGAAGCCTGAGTCACACAGGCACCTCTGTACTACCGACCCTTAGAAGGAAAAGGACGAGCTCCTGGCAGGAAGAGGGTGGTAGATCTGGGAGCCCCCCGGGGTAAGCAGCCCCCTCAGCGAGGTAGGCGGGTGCATGTTCCCAGCCCCGGCGGAGACGCACAGGAGCTCAGTGGAACACACCAGGCCCCGTCTGCCACTGCATCCACGGAGCACACCCGGGCCCTCGAACAAACCTTCGATGGGCTTCACACACTCACCCTCTTTTCTGCCAGATAATCAAACAGGCCGAGAGAAGCTCAAGGTGGCCAGAGGACATTGGGGGCCAGTCCCGCAGGCCTTCCTTTGCAAAGCCCCAGGAATTTCAGGGACTCTGGCCTCTGTCATGAGCCCGTGAAAAGGAACCCAGCTTGGGCACCATGGGGTGACACTGCTGGTGTGAGAAGGCTGGAAGAAAGCGGGGCGCGAGGGCGACAGAGAGGTCAGTCCAAGAGGCCAAGCACAGAACAGACAATGACAAGCAAAGGCCAGTTGTGGGGCAAGGTGAGGGTGGGTATGCGGATTGGGGGAGATGGCCAATGATTAGGGAGAAAGGGCAAGACAAGGGCCTGGTCAAGAGAGGAACACAGGACAAAGAGAGGCCAAAGGGAAGCCACGGAGCAGGGTGGGGGACAGGCTCCGGGGTGAAGAAGGGGCTGCCCACCCTCTGCGCCCCCAATTCTATGGTCCACATGGCTCTGTGCAGCCCGGGGCATGGGAGACACAGTGTGGTCAGAGAAGGGCAAGGATGGGAGAGGAAGCTGGGGTGTAGGGGATACAGAGGAACCCCACTCAGTGCAGGGCCAGGAAGCACCGGAAAGAGGGGCAACACCCATAGCCAGCCTTGATGCCGGGGTTCTAGTGCCTTCATACTCAAGGGCTCCCTCTGGAGCTCAGGTCTGTGCCAACAACCCAACGCACTTGAACTCTAAATCTCACATTAACACCATGGGGGATAGATCTCTGAAGAAACTGAGGCACAGAGGGGCTCAGATGGGCTCTGGTGATCACCTCCCCATGGCCCAGAGCACCTCTCTTGCAGCCTGGATCAGCCCCACCCAGGCAGTGGGCTGGGGGGCTGGGTCCCCGAGCTCAGCATCGCCTCCACTGAACTGGGACCAGCATCCAAAGATACTCAGTACCAGAAGGGGTCCTACCTCCCAGGCCCCCTCGGTCCTTTGCTGCTGGTCCAGGTGGACCATAAGAATCCATCGTTGTCTCTCCCTCTGCCTCCACTGCCCCATCTCTAGAGACTTCCTCTGGAATCTGTCTTAGGTGAGTGGGAAGACGTGGTGAGGGATGTGGAGGGGGCACATGCCCCAGCTGCCTCCCACGTCCCTTCTACCCATGAAGTATTGCCATGTGCTTCCACCAGCCCTGTCTTTCCCCAGCCTGGACCGGCCACAGCTGCCCTCCGTGTCTGCCCACTCCCTACCTCCGCCCCACATAATGTCCACTGCTTGCTCACCGCACAGCTTTCTCTCAAAGCTGTCCTCACCCAGAGGCCTCGGGCGTATCCTCCATACCCCGGTGCCCCCCCGGGAGAGGTGAGGCTCCCGACAAACCACATCCCTGTCCCGATGATGAGGACTGCTTGTCCCAGGTCCCTCTCTGTTAGTGGAGGCAGGAGCAGGTTCCTGCCGCTCGCCCGCTGAAGGTGGGCTCTGGTGGCACTATTTTTCGCAGCAGTTGTGCCCAACTTTCCCCTAAATAACAGAGTCCATCTCTCTAGCACGCGCCGCTATGCCGCAGACATAGTGCCAGACGCTCAGCTGTGATGGGCGTCAGATTATTATTCCTGTTTCCAAGCCAAGGAAACAGAGCTGCAGGAGGGCAGGACGTGGACGTGTTCGGGGCAGTCTGGCCTCTGAGCAGAGCTGTATCCCTGAAGAGCAGAAGGGGCCCAGTGGGAGGAAGCAGGGGAGGAAGACTGGCGCCCTGCTGAGGTCCCCGGGGGTTGCCTGTGCTCAGTGGGGTCACAGACTCAGCCCTGCTGCTACTATTTTTTTTTTTTTGCTAATGAAAGGAAAAACTTCACATCCACAATCACACACATAACACACACACAACACCAAACGTTTGTGCAAGTTGCTCCCAGCTGCTGCTGGATGCTTTCAGGCCGAGTGCCGGGGAGCCTGGTGCACAGACCCGGGGCAGGAGGCCGGCCTGCCACTCCTATGCCCCAGCTGGGGTCAGGCTGGCAGCCAGCCCTGGCGCCGCCTCTGAAGGGAGACCAAGCGGGAGTTCGGAAAGCGACTCGAAAGGCGCCCGAAGGCGTTTGCTTTCGCACTTTGAAAACCAAAGAAGGAAAGTCTCTGTTGGAGCCTGGGAGGGTTTTTTATTGCTTGGAAGGAGTCCCAGGGAAATGAAGTTAGGCTGGGGGGTGAGGAGGGAAAGCCCCTCCAAATGCACCCTCTTTGCCCCCCTGCCCTGGGCCCACAGCTCAAAAAGCTCAGTTCCCAGCCCAGTCCCCCACCCCTGCCCCAGGCCCATGCTGGGGAAACTGTCTCGTGGCAAAAGGGCTTCGAAGCCAAAGCAAACACTCGAGTGTTCCCAGGCTCTGCAGATGGCTGGCACCCAGGGCCCGGCTGTCCTGTGCGCACAGGGCCCTGAGTGGGGAAAGGCCTCTCTGCCCATGGGGAAGGAGGGAGCCTCTTCTAGTCGCCCCGTGCGCTCACTGGCCATGAGACTTCGCGCAAGTCTGGCCCTGTAGGCCTCAGTTCCCTCATCCGTTCCAAGAAGGACGCCAAATGCTTCCGAGCAGTGGAAGCCAGGAGTAAGATCTTGGATGCAAGCCCCAGGTAGAAACCACGAGAAGTAGGACAGGTGACTGAGGCAGGGGCTGCCAGGGGCCTTGTAGGGTCCCAGGGACCTGGCAGAGATGGGGATGGGCCCGCAGGATCTGAGGGGAGCCTGCCATGGGGTCCTGCTGGAGGAGACCCCACCTGGGCCTCAGCTGCAGCCTCTCCAGGTCACGTGCCTGCAGAGCCCTAAGATGACATGTGTGCCCGGTCCCCGTATCTCAGCCTCACAAGCCTCCAGGCCTTCTGCCACAGTCTCTTATGCTGGGGATACCGCCTCCCCTCAGCCTGGTTGGGTCTTGTCACTGGGGGTCTCTGACCTCCAGGGCTCTCCCCCTGCCACCTCCCTGCCCCGGACAGGGGCAGGCTCTCCTTTCTGCCCCATTTTGGGGCACTGTCCCTGTGCCACCCAGGAGCTCAAGGTGTGGACCCACAAGCAGCTTCCCGCTTAGGAGAAGGGGGTGGGGGCAGAGACTGTTCTTTGGGGTCCAGTACTGATGCTGAGGCGATTTGCTGTGAGTCACCAGGTCTGAGGCTGGATGATCACCTCACCATTACAAAGCTAGGCTTGGCAGAGTCAGGGTGAAATGCCCAAACTACTTGGATGTTCTGGGGTTATTTTTTTTTGGAGGGTGGGGGAGGACACCTGGTGATGCTCAGGGCTTACTCCTAGCTCTATGCTCAGGGATCACTTCTGCTGGACCTCAGGGGGCCATATGTGGTGCCAGGGACTGAACTGAGATTGGCGAGATGCAAGGCAAGTGCCCTACCCTCCGTAATACTTCTCTGAGATGCTTTTGTCCTGCTCTACCTCTTACCAGACACAAATGCTTAGTCAGCGTTGTCATCCCCTCATCCACACTCCCAACCTGGAGGGGAAAAGGCCCAAGAACTGCTGTGCCAGGAGGTAAAGCCAGCCAGGAGGCAGGGAAGGGCTATCCGGCACTAAGTGGGCCCAGGACTCAACCACCATATCACCCCCTCCTCGATGGGCTTCCAGGCAACTGCTCAAACCTTGGAGAACTGAGGTCCAGAAGGGCAGTGACTCCCCCAAACCTCTCCATAGAAGCACCGACAAGGCTCTGGGTCCACCACGCACTGATGGCTCCTCTGTGACTTGCTTCCCTGTGCCCAGCCCTTGGAAGTGCCCGTTCTTAGCACCTGCCCCACAACTACTGTCTTGCCAATCCTGGTGGTCCAGCACCACCCATGAAAACAGGCAGGCATGTACACAGGCACACAGACACACCCCAGCCATGCCCTGGAAGGACAGTTCTGGGTGGACTTTCGGAGTCGAGTCAACACCTGATCTGCATAAGCTCCCATGCTGCGCTGAGGTCCAGCCCTGCACACTGTCTGCAGGGAATCGCCCCCGCCCTCCCCGGTCACAGCCCTGCTGTCTCCTCCTGGTTCTCAGATATGGGGCTTCCTGAGAGGCCTCTGTCACTGCTGCACAGCCATCTGCGGACACACGCTTGGCCCTTTCCACGGGTCCCCATAAATCATCCCGCCACGGGCTGTTGCTTCTCTAAACTTCCTCCGCATGTTTACATCTCGGGGAATGAGGGGCGAGGGGAGGCCCGCGTGCTCCAGGTGGTGTCCTGGCTGGACGCTTGCGGCCCCGGATCCCCGTTCTCGCTCCTCTCACTCATGCATGCAGTCAACAAGCTGGTGACCCAGAGAGGCCCAAGTGCCAGCTGGTTTCCAGGGCTCCTGACCGGGACAGCCACCTGGGGGAGCTGTAGTTTGTGTGCCCTGCATGGACGTGGGGGCTGGGAGCCTCTAGTGGGGTCCCCAGGTGGATGGTGAGCAGCGGAGGGTTGAGAGAGGAGTGGAGGGTTTGGGGGAAGAAGAGACAGAATGAAACTGAAGCTCCGAGAAAAAGAGCTTCCGGGGAGCAACAGGAGCTGAGTCCTGAACTCTGACCTCTCTGGGGAGCCGTGCGCCCACTTCTTGAGGAAGTTTTAAGGAACTTCCAACAAACAGGCTGGTGGAATTCCCTGCTGCAGCCCTGCCAGATGGGAGAGAGTACTCAACAACAACTCACCCACTGAGTCTGGGAAATGAGATGCGGCAGGAAGAGAACTGCGGGGACCCATCTGCTCAACTGCACCTTTTGGAAGGGTTGAGGGGCCAGGGCACCTGTGGAGAGGGCAGTCCAGCTTTCCATACCCCACGGGCTGGACGTACCTTTGGTCGAGGCTCTGACACCTCTGGGATTCAGGGTGCTGAGAGACGCCCCAGTGGAAGCTCTTTATGACCACGCAGCAGGCACCCAGCACCCCTGAAGCCTGCTCCCCTCCCCAGGTTGAAGGTTGTGGTCCCCAGGAACTCTAAGTCCTCACACCCAGTTTGCAGGGTCCACAAGCTCAGTGTGTCCCTTCAATGCAGCCTCTGCAGTGCCCCTACTCAGGCAGCCACAGCCGGGGCTGAGCGGAAGTACATTTCCCTGGAACCTGAGCCAGGCGTTTGAAGCCAGCGCCCAGCAGCCGGAGCGTTTGGCAGTTATTCGCTCAAAGTCTTTTTGTTTTTAATTAAAAATAATTTTCCTTTTGTTTCTGGGCTACACCCTGAGGTACTCAGGGCTCACTCCTGGCTCTGCACTTAGGAATCACTCCTGGAGGTGCTCACGGAACCTTCTGGGTAGCCTGGGATTGGACCTGGGTTAGTCCTGTATGCAAGGCAAGTGTCCTACCTGCTGTACTATTGCTCCAGCCCTAATCTTTCTAAGACAGTGCACACCACATGTGGTGAGGTTGTGGACGGAATTTGTCAGCCCTGGGCAGATGACTCAGAGACCTGGCAGAAGGAGGGCAGGAAGTGACAGGCACAGAAGGCAGTCCTGATTGTTTGTGTGGCCTTGGACAAGCCCCCACCTCCTTCCTGGGTCATGGTGCCCCCGGGAGCACAGAGCTGTTGGACAAGCCCCCACCTCCTTCCTGGGTCATGGTGCCCCCCGGAGCACAGAGCTGGGCTGGCTTTGCAGGTACAGTTTAGGAGGGCTCCTGCAGGCCGGGTACTCAGCCCCCCGGGCCCTGCTTTTGTCTGATCTGTGTGACCCAGGATGGGCTGTGCATACGGGATTCTGCCCTTCACACCAGCCATGACCCGGGTGCTCTCCTGACTTAGTTCACAGGTTGATTCCTTGACAAAGCAGATCTGTAGGCAACCAGGGTGAGGTAGAGGGTGACAGACTAATGTCATTGGTGACAGGCAGACAGACTGACGTAGGCAAGAGCCATCTGAGCAGAGCAAGCAGAGGACAGGATGGGCTGGCATGTATATGCACGAGTGTGTGTGTGTGTGCGTGTGTTTGTGTGTGTGATGTGTCAGTGAGGATCACAGAAATCTCCCATCCTGACACAGAGCTGAGCAAGATGGTGGGTGTTGGTCTCCCTGGACAGTGGGGTCCCTTCTGCAAGGTCCCCTGGGGGGCTCTCTGTGCACTCCCAGGCCCAGGGCCCCCATCAGCCTGCTCCATGGTCTCCTAGTGTCACGGTCAGGCCCAGGGGACAGTCAGAACCCCAGGAGACTTGGTGTGTCCAGAAGGAAGAGGGCAAAGCCCACTCTCCTGGCCCTATGAGTGCTTCCAGCCTGGAGGAGCAGGGCAGGAAGCTCTGCCTGGGCCGTGTCCTCCATGCAAGCCGGCAGGAAATGGAGTGCCAGCCCAGGTGCAGGGGTCTGCGCTGGGGCCTCCCAGCAGCCCTGCCCTCAGACCTCACTGTCCTCAAGGGGACAGAGGGGATGGCCTCACCTGTCCTCCAGACGGACCCAGAGGTCGTTGAACTGGCGCGGCCGTGAGTGCTTGTTCTGTCTCTTGTGCCACTTCTTCTGTCTCCCAAACTCCTCCAGCTGGCTGAGGCTGTCGGGGAGCAGGAGGTGTGCGGACAGGCCGGGGTCCTCCTCCTCAGGTGGGCTGGTGGGGGTCGCCGAGGGCGCTGCTGGTATGGCAGCAGTGGGGGTCACTGGGGCTGGGCTTGCCGAGGTCCCCTCAGGAGCGGGTGCTGGGCTCTGGGCAGCAGGGCTGGAAGGGACAACAGCACAGGTGATGGGGAAGGAGCGGGGAAGCAGAAGCCCAGTCAATGGCAGGTGGGAGAGACGGTCCCTGCCCTCCTGGCACAGCCCTGCCCTGGGTACGAGGGGAGGTGCTGCCCACTGCAGGGACAGTCAAGCCCCAAGGACTGTGGGAACAGTCACAGCAGCGGCTCCATTACTTAACTGCTGTGTCTCTCAGTCTCCTGGAAAATGGGTATGTGACACCCCCACCTCAGTCCCAGCATGGTGGACCCCCAAAGTGAGCAGGTTGGCAAGACCCTAAAAAACTGCATTGGCACCAGGTCAGCAGCTGAAGCCTTTCCTTGAGGACCATTAGTGACCGCAGATGAATATCACCTTTCCTAGTCATGGGGTCACGTGTCCTCATGCATCCAACCCTGATTTACTGGAAGACCTTTCTGGGGGCGGCAAGACAAGGCAAGCAAGTTTGCACTAAAGCTGGAGGTTTGAGGACGCAGGTGTGTGTCCTGGCCTTACCCTCGAAGGCAGTTTCAGGGCATGTATGCTGTGGTGCTGGGCTCCCGGGCGCAGAGGTAGGAGGTCGGGGGGTCTAACCCAGTGCCCGGCCGTAGGGATCAGGAATGAGTGTGTATCTCCAGGAGGCAGGTGAGACAGCCCAGTCCGGGAGATCATTCCCTCATTCCCTTTGCTCTGCAGGCACAAGCCATCCCCCGGGGATGCCTCCAGCTTCCTATCCTGTCGTGGGAGCTGAGATTGGATTGGGAGTGCATTCTGGAGCTGACAGGGAAGATGGGCCCAAGGCAGCGAGCTCCCTTCTCTCCAGGCCCACGGAGTAAGGAATTTCTCCTCCTTTGAAGGAACTGGACTGGGTCTCCCAGCCCCCATAGTCTGCAAAGAGCCTCCAAGGGTCCCTAGAGCTACTGTGGGTGCTAGGGAGATGACTTGATGACTCAAAGCAGGCAGACAAAGGAGGGCCCCAAGAAGCATCAGCAGCTCTTGATGGCTCTTAGTGTCAGGGTCCCTGGCCTTGCAGGATTTCAGGCTACACTCAAGACTGGCTGAGAGCCCCTGGAGCAAGGATTAGTGGGGGGAGAAGAGGGGGACCCTCTAGGGTCCAGTTTTGAGATGAATAGGACACACACAATGAGCTTTAAGGTGAAGGTCTTCAGGGCCAGGAAAGCGTTGGCTCTGGGACTGTGGGGCCTCCCCACCTGCTCAGGGAGCCAGACAAGCACCTCAGCTGGGAGAGGGGACCCACGAGGTCATTCTATTTGTAGGTGCCTCTCCTGGGCGCCTCGGCTGGGAGACTAGAGGCTTCAGGCTTCAGGGAGCCTCAGGCATCTTTCTGTACACCAGTGAGTCATGGCTATTAGATATCCTTCCCCTAGCCCCTTTGTGGAATGAGGGGTGATCAGGGAGGCCTTAGGACCAGCTTGCACCCTGGGTGGGGGCTGTTTGTCCTAAGTGTGACTGCTCCTCTCTGGACCTCCATCATTGCAGTGTTAGGATGGGAACACTGCCAGGGCCCCAGCCATGAATGCTGAGCACCCGGCCCATGCAGGCGGGTGAGGATGGCCGGAGTGCCTGTCCCCCTCTGTGGCCTGGAAGCCAGGAGTGGAAACCGAGGTAACAGTGGATCATCCTCAGGGACGGGAGAAGATGTGGAATGGTGGAAGCATGTGTTGTGTGGACGCCTCCACACCCAGCTTGGAATCCCATCACTAGAGCTGACACCTGGGCCCAGTGAGGGAAACCCCCAGTGCAAGAGGGGTCTCTAGGTGCCCCACGAGACTCTGCATGGAGTGGGTGGCCCTGGGCTGGAGCGTCCTTGATGGGCCCCTGGCAAGAGGCAGCAGTAGAGAAGCATGGTCAGAGGGTCAGCACAGGAGTGGGCAGAGGGCATCCACCAGAACCCCTAGAAAGCAACCCAGGGGTCCACTAGGGTCCTACCCAGCACCTGACACCCATCTAAATCCCAAACATCTCTGCCCAATGCCCCCTGGCCTGTCTCCCACCCTCTGGCTGTAGCCAGTCTCCAGGGGAACCTTTGACAGGGGCTTCTCCACAGTGCCCCCTGCAGGCATTAATGGGGACAGGCTGTGTCCTGGCATCTCTTACCTGTGGACCGTCTGCCCCGCGGGTGTGTGCTCCACCTCCAAGCCCCCCTGGCGAAGGACGTCGATGACTGTGTTGTTCCCCAGAAAATGACCTGGAACAGAAGCACAAGGGATGGGCTTGCTCAGGGCAGCAGCGGCTAAAGGCAGGGGGCCGACCGAGGCCAGTCTCTGCAGGCTCAGGACTGCCCCAGAGGGGCACAGAATGGGAGGAGTCCTGGCCCTGCTACTCACTGGGTGTGCTGGGCCATGCCTCAGTTTCCCCATCTGCAAAGCAGAGCCATCGTGAAGAGGAGGGGGCAGTGTCTGCATGGGGGAAGCGAGGGGCTGCTGGGTTTCCAAGTGTGTCACTGTTCCCCATGCTGTTAAGGGCACCTAGCCAGGGTTATCACCCGGGAACCACCTCCACAGGTGCCCAAGGTCCAGCTCCCTGAAACCTCCTCCAGGAGGCCCACCAACACCCACCAGGTCTATGGCTCATCTCTGCAAGTTGCACCAGCAGCTCAGAGCTCTGTCCCTCAGCATGGACTGGGCTCCTGTGTCCACATCTCCACACTAGGACCGTGAATTTTTGAATATTTGTTTGTTTACCATCTCCTAACACTGAGGGACAGACACCGGCCCAGGACGGCCCTGGAGGACTCAGGGAGGAGTAAAGTTGGGGGGAAGGAGAGAGAGGAAGCCACGTGGTCACAGGGCCCAGCAGACCGAGGTGCAAGAGAGGCACAGCTTTGAGGTGCCTGTGTGAAGGTGGCCCCACTTACGGGTTATGGGTCCCCCAAACATGGCACTGCCCTTGCTCGGGGCAGACACAAAGGACATGGGGTTGTGCAATGTGGTCACAGTTCCGGGCAAGAGCAGACATCCTGCCCGGCAGATGTGGGGTTCAGGTCTGAGTGTGGTCCCACCCGCTTCCAGCTCTGTCTTACAGGATGTCAGGTGGTGGTGGTGGGGGTGGTCAGTAGAGCTGGGAGCCAGGAGCTGACCATGCCACTCCCAGGGGGGTGGGAAGGTACTTGCCCAGAGCCCTGGGAACCCCCTGGCCATGTGGTTGCCTGGCCCCACACTCAGGGTTGTGTGCTCCCCTCCTGCTGTCCTGTCAGCCCAGAAGCAGGAGAATCTGCTCTGTGACTCTAATTGCCCGTGACGGGCGGTGACAGGTGGGAAGCGGGAAGGTCAGCGTGCTGACAGCCCTGGGGAGATCTGAAGCCGTGGACAAGCTGCTGGAGAGCAGAAGCTCCTGGGAGTGTGGCGGCCAGGCTAGAGAGAGGGTGCTCAACAGAGCTGATGGCGCAGGACACGAGACCCAGATAAACCAGGCCACAGGACCCATATAAACTAAGGCATAGAACCCGTAGAAACCAGGGCTTGGGACTTGTATAAACAAGGCACAGGACCTGTGAAAACCAGGACATGAGACCTGTGTAAATCAGGGCATGGGATCCAGGTAGTGTAAACCAGGACATAAGACCCAGTGTAGACCAGGATATAGGGACTGGTATAAACCAGGACATGAGAATGAGACTTGCACAAACCGGGGCATGGGGCCTGCCGAGTCCCTGCATAACCTGGCACCCCGGGACTGGCTCCATGGCTCCCCAGCCTCTCTCTGCCCACCTGCCACGGTCCCTTGAGCCCCGTCTTCTATCTCCAAGCTGTAGAAGTGAGGCAGGTTGTTCATTCAGGACCTGGCCAACCCACCATGCAGGGCAGCCCCTGGGTCTGGGCGCCGGGCAGGGCAGGGGCTGCACCCCCACCCTCTATCTCTCCGGCTGTGTGGGGAGGTGCTCAGTCCTCTCCACCTCTCCGTGTTCAGCTGGCAAACACGGTCCAAGTGTCCACCCAGTGGCAGGGCAGCAGGAGTGACACCTTCTGTTCCAGCCTCTCAGTTCTTTAACTCTGAGCACTAAGTTCAGGGAAGCACCTGAGGTTTCAAGGCCCCCCTGGAAGCACTGGATCCAACCTTGGACCCAGGAAGATGGAGGCATTGCTAACTGAAGGATGGGAAGAGTGAGAGCGATGTGGTAGCACTGGAAAGGAGTATTTCTGGTAGGGAAGGGCATGCAGAGACTAAGGAGGTAAGAACCGCTGGTCTGGGGCCACTGGCAGAAGAGACACGGACAACAGAGGTGTGAACACCTGCCAGGGCCTGTCCCAGTGCCCGTGAAGACAGGAACATGCCTAGGCTACACGTCTCCAGGATGTGATCCTGAGCGAGTGGCTTTCCTCTTCTGGCCTCAGTTTTCCTATGCATCAAATGGGCACACACCCTTTGGCTGACTCCTTGGTTGGGGTTCTAATGTATAATGAGGTAGGAGGAGCAAGTGTATTGGGGCAAAGCCCAGAGTACACTACTGGATGATAAGTCAGGTCCCGGCAGGGGGATGCTGGAAGAGAGTGGGCTGGAAGGGAGAGGGGTGGAAGGGGAAGGGATGGAAGGAAGTGAGCTGGAACTGGAAGGGAAAGAGTTGGGAGGAAGCGGGCTGGGAGAGAGCCAGAAGGGAAAGAGCTGGGAGGCAGTTGGCTGGCAGGGAGAGTGGGAGTGGGGCCTCCAGTGCACAGAGGCAAAGTCCCTGCCATCAGCCTTTGAAATACACGCCTGAGAGGCAAAGGCACTTCCTTCTCTGCCTGCTGGACAGCTACAGAAGGGGGCAGTGGGGGTCTTCTCAGAGATACTCCAGAGGTCTCCTCTACCCCCAAAAGCTGCTTAGGAGTAGCAGCATCTGCACTGAGGTGTGGGGTCTGCTGTGGGGCTTGGAAAGTGAGGCCCCCTGGGTGGGTCTCTGGCCTTCTTAGAGCTGCATCTGAAGACCCCACCCAGTAAGCTCTAGGGGCTTTAGGATGTTGGAGGCAAGAAGCGATGATTCTTCCAGATTTCTACCCTCACACACCTGTACCCGCTTCCATCCAGGAGGAGAAACCTTGTTCCCCGCTTTGCTCAGCCTCAGGGATGCAGTTCCATGCATCCAGGCTCCAGGACCTGGTGCAAGTGCTCCCTCTTGAGCCCAGCACACCCCACCGGCTCGGGTGGTCTGGCCACATGGGACCCCACTGCAGCACTGTCTCCTCAGAGCTCAGGGCACTGTTCGGTGTGTCCTGCTTATGCCTGTCTGTTTCCCACTCTCCTTCCCTGCCTGCTGCCTGTCCTGGAGCCGGGACCCTCCCTCAACTGCTTGTCCACAGCCCCCTTCCCTGCTCAGTCCACTCAGCTGGAGGACAGTGACCCACCCCATGGTCTTGGCGTCCATGCAGAGTTGACGGCACACGAGCAGTACCTTCACCCAGCCCCTTCATATAGGCTGAACACCCTACCAGTCCCCTCCAAGACTTCTCATCAAGTCCTCTCCTCTGATGTGATGCAACAGTGCTCTCCTGTCATATCAGGGGGTCCTCTTCTCCCTTCACCTTTTCTCCCCACCAGTCACTGGGTCTCCTGGTCCCCAGATGTGTCCGCTCAGCTGCCTGCTGGACAGCTACAGAAGGGGGCCAGTGGGGATCTGCTCAGAGGTCCTCAGTGTCTGACTGAGTCACTGTGGAAAGCTCAGGAATGGCCTCCGCTACCCCAAGCCCACTCTGTCACATGTGGGCCCACAGCCATGTGGGGGGAGGCCCGGAGCTTTCTGAGGGCAGGGCCTGTGCCTGATTCATCCCTGTCTTCAGGGCCACGCCCGAGTCAGGCAGACAGTGGCTCTAGGAATGTTTGTTGAATGAATGAGTGACAACACCCATGGCACCATCTCCGTTCCATGATCTCATCGTATCCCCAGGAGACCTGAGCTCTCCGGTCCTCCGCTTCTCCGCACAGCCCATGCCGGGCCCCTGAGTGAGGCCCCCTCAGATTCCACCAATCCAGGAGCTTGGCTTCTGGAGCCTCTCCTAAGTCAGGGCCCGGCACACACCATTCCTGGGGCCTGGCAGACGGCTGCGGCAGGCCTCCAGGGTCAGAGTCCCGAGGCAGGTACCACACCCCAGCTGGAACTGAGGGAAGGTCGGGGCACTTTTCCAAAGGGGCCCACGGCACTGAGCCCGCATGGCTCGCCCAGGTTCCTGGGGTCTCCTGGCTACCGCTCAGCTGAGCCTTCCAGCGCTGCCAGCTCTCTGCAGGAAGGAACGTTCCATTTCATCTGCTGGAGTCATGGGAAGAGAAGAGGAAGCAGGGAGTCAAAGAGGAGGAGGAGAGCCCTGAGACAGGCCAGAGGAGACACAGGAGAGATGCCGAGACAAAAAGAGACAGAAAGATGAGGCCAGAAGAGAGAGATAGATAGAGACAGGAAAGCTGAAGGAGGGAGGAGAAAGAACCCAGCATAAACCAGGGCATGGGACTCAGTGTAAACCAGGACATAAAATCCAATGTCGGGCCAGGATGTAAGACCGCTATAAACCAGGACATGAGAATGAGACTTGTACAAACAGGGCAGGGGCCCGTATAAACCAGGGCATGGTGGAGTGGAGTCTAGTGGAGTCTAGTGGAGCGGAGTCTAGCCTGAGAACAGAGAGGAAGGCTTTCCCCTTGTTGGCTGGTGGGGGAGCGCAGGTTTCAGAGCCCCCGGGTGGGCAGGACACAGATGAACCTGCATTGGGCAAAGGCCAGGGGAGGGGAGCAAGGGTCTGGAGGTCTGTCTGGAAAGCGTGGGCTGACTCCAGCCACCTCACCACAGCCCCAGAGCCCCACAAGGGGGAATGGCTTCCCTTCTTCCTGCTTCTGCTCCGGTAACAGGGGATGAGTTGGGTCTGGTACCTGCCTGAGAGACCCCCCTAGACAGAGGCAGGGCTGGTCAGAGGTCAGAGGGAAGAGCCCTCTCCTGGGGGTGGTCAGACCAGAAAAATGGCTCAGCAGCCAACTGGCTGCATGACCCCAAAGCATATCCTTCCCCTCACTGTGCCTCAGCTGCCCATCTGGTGCCCTGGGTCCTCCCACCTGGACGATGCCCCCTTGGTGAGCCATCTGGGTGCATGAGGCATCTCAAACGATCCTTCTTGCCTTCTGTGGGATCCCCAGCTTTCAGAGGAGCAGTCGTCTGCTCAGGGACAGCTGGCCCAGGTCATACAGCTGGTCAAAGGCTGAGCAGGAACTTGTATGCTGAACCCGACTCGCTGTGGGGGGCAGGAAACTGTCAGAAATATGCAGCCCTTCCCGCAGACCAGAGGAAAGAGTGTGAGGGCTCCCAGTAACAATGCTCCAATTAAGCGGGTAATTGCAAGACAGTGTTGGGGGCTGAGTGGAGGGGATAACCAGATGTCCCCACAAAGGCTCTGGAGTCACAGGGCACCCCCAGACGGCACATGTTTTCTTGCCAGTGAGGGCGCTGGATTTCCAGCTTTCTCCTCCGGGAAGGGGGCTCTTGGGCCCGTATTTATGTTCCGTCTGAAATTAATGCAAAGGAAACTTTCGAATGCTAATGTCACTGCCACCGGATGGCGGGCCACAGGGGTATTTGTTTTCCTGAGGAAGTGGGACAGGAGGGGCTGCCGGCCAGACCAGATAAAGGGTACCCTTTGGGGCTCCTGGTTCCCCAACAAGGGGTATGGTCATCCCTGGCAGAACAATGCTTCCTCTCCTCTGGTCTGTGGGCCAGACTGGGGCAGAGCTGAGACACTTGCTCAGCCAGAACTGAGACCCCAGCACCCAGTCCATGCCAGAGGAGAGATCCCTGGAGACCCCTGGATTTGCAACTATGAGAAAGGGGCCCAGAATATGATTCCCAAGAAGGGCGGTAGGGAGAGTTGGAAGAGGAGAGAAGGCGACAGTTGGCTCCAGCACCCCAGGGCCCCCAGATGGAGGGGTTGGGCTCCGGGAACAGGGAGTGAGTTGGGTCTGGTCCCATCAGTAGAGGCACTGACTGGTCAGAGTATGAATGACAGCGGGGTAGCTATGGATGGGGTGGGGAGAAGGGGGTTGTCCTTACCCAGAATGAGACTCGGAGAAGCGAGCAGTTTCAGCTGTGCTAAAGGTCCCTGGTTCTGCCAGGGAGTGAGTGCTCGTTCCCAGGAGTGTCGGAGCAGAAGGATAGGGGCTGTTTGGGGTGGTGGGCTTACACACCCTCGGAGGAATCTGGTTATGCTCCCTCCAAGGCAGCCTTTGCTACTCTGTCCTCTTCAGAGGCTGCTGGAACAGGATGGAGCAGGATGCCCAGAGCCCTAGGATGTCCATCAGCTGACCAGCTCAGCAGTGATGGAGCAGGAAGACACACAGAGAGCCAATGCCCCCTTGCCCCCCTTTCTCAGCGTGTCAGTGGAACCCAAGACTCCGCTCCATTTGCTCACGCACCCTCCGGGTGCTCCTGCTGATGCCAGAGAAGCCATGCGCGGAGCCTCATGGCAGGGATCGGCAGGGAGAAATTCACTTGAGTCCTGTGGCCAATGTGTGCCAGGTTCAAGGTGCTTCGTGGAGGGAGGGGCTCCCCGGACACAGCAGAGTCTCCCTCAGGGGGTCCAAGCTGCTTTGGGCCTTGGGCACTTGTGTGACCCCTAACAGTTACTCAGTTCGGTAGAACCTTTCTGAACCTCCCCAGCTGTGTATTTACACATAGAAAGCTCCCCCAGAACCCACGAGGCCTGCTCTGAACCAACCTCAGTGAGTTTTACGCCGTGGGCCACAGTCTTGTTCAAGCGACACATGATGGAGAATCCAGGAGGCCCTTCTCGGGGTCCCTGGGGACAGTGAGACCCTGTGGGCTTGGGCCAGCCTAAAAACCCTGGGGGTCTGGAGTAGAGGCTTCCTGTCAGGTTATGTTCTAGGCCTCAGAACGCTAAGACGGTCACACATACCTCCCTGTTCCCTGAAATCAAGATTGCTGCAGACTCCAGCAATGACTGGGGAGCCACCCCACTCCAGAACAGCCTGTAAATGGTTCTGTGAAGCTGGGGCCACTTTTCAGTCCCCCACAGACATGGCTCTTTTCGGCTTTCAGAAGCTTCTTTTTTTTGGGATGACAGTCCTAGCCACGAGGAAGTGGCTCACCCACTCCTGAACCTCCTCCTCACTTGGACCTGGCTCTGGGGGTGGCCCTGCCGGGTTCCCAGAGGCCACCAAGCACAGGAACCCTTGGCGTGGAGGCCCTGCTGTCCTGAGTGTGGGAGTCCCATCCTTGGAGGGGCTGGAGACCCTGAAATCGCAACATGAGCTCACACACACCCAGGGGCTGCGGCGCCAGGCCTGTCTCTCGGACATGAGGTTTCTGGCTATCCTGTGCCCAGGTGACTTCTGCCCAAGAGAAGCACAGGGTTTCCAGCTCAGAGGTCTGCTGCCACAACCTGAGTGTGGGCACTTTCCCCTCCTGCCTTGCCCATGCTGCCCACAGCAGTGTCTGGCCTGTCCTTGTCCCTCAACACAGAGGGCCTTGGAGGGCATGTCTGGCCCAGGGCTCCGGAGTGCCCCCAGCCCGGGCCAGGGGACGAGGGCTCCCGGGGAGAGGTGCTAGCAGATGCACTGTTCTGCTGCTAGTGCAGCACTCTGAAACTGGAACAGAGACTCCAGCCAAGGACTGCAGCCCGAGCAGCCTGCCAGCTGCCAGATGTGCGCGTGGTGGGGCTGCCGGGCCCTTTGAAGAACCGTCGGAAACTCTGAACCACGTCCGGCGTGGGCGGGTGGCAGGCTGTGGGCATGTGCTCGGGAGAGGAGAGAGTGGCCAGCCTGCTGCCCACTCACTAGGCCCCTTGTTTCATGGGCATACTTTCCCGGGAGTTGGGTGGGGCTTCTAATCCTTTGGCCCTCAACCGGAGCATGAAGGCAGGAAAGAGGTGGATGCAGGTTCTGACTGAAGGACTATGGGGGAGGGAAGAGGAATAGGAAGGCAGCTGGTCCTGCACCAAGGAAATCTCCACAGGCTTCACCTCCTCCAGGGAGACTTTTCTGACTCCCCCTGCTGCCTTTCAGTGCCTTTCCTCCTGAAGACACATGCATAAAACGTTGCATTTGAGGGCTAGCAGGGACCTCAGTCCTTCCCCCATCCAGACCCGTTACCTCGCAGTTGAGGAGGAGAGGGGCCGGGGAATGGGGACCAAGGTATCCCTACAGGACCCCTTCCCTTCTCTTAGCTTTCCCGGCCCACTTCCTGTCTTAGCTTTCCCGGCCCCACTTCCTGTCTCTCCTTGCTGATTCCACCTGATCACCTTGTAGCCTGTCTACCATGTTCTCTAGCTTAGCACTTAGGGTCCTTCTTCACCTGAACATGGGGCTAGGCCAAGCACAGCACCTGGGCCATTTTTTGCCCAGCAGTACAGCACCCCCTGCCCAAGAGCAGCTGCTGGCCTGCTAAATCCTCGGGGCTCCTGCCTGGGGCAGAACGGTGGATGTTTATCCTGAGCATGGTGTGGGGCCAGCAGGAATATGGGCATTTCTCATGGAAATCAGTATTCCTTCATTCGTTCACTCATGGATAGAAGAAGCCCCCCCAGTGCTTAGAGAGTGGACATCCTGGGACAGAGGGGAAGTGTTCAGAATGCTCAGGGCTATGATGGGGAAATCCTGTAGATCTGGGGACACTGAAGAGAGAATGTCATAGGGCACAAGAGGGAAAAGGATGTGATAGAACAGAGTGCCCAAGCAGCAGCAGGGAGGGAGGATGGCCAAGAGGGAGAATGGCCCAATAAGTGTTGGCTGTAATTGCAAGGATTCTCTCATTTTCCACCTGCATCTCTCTTTGTCCATCTGCCAAATGGAACAATAAGTGCCTTCTTGCGTCCCTCCAAGAAGAACTGTGGGGCCATGGATGTGGCTCAATGATAACTCTTCCACAGGAGTAAGAGTGGCTGGCAGGTGGCCGGAGGTTGTGGGTGCTGGGGTGAGGCCAGTTGGGGAGAAGCTATGGCAGTTCTACAGGAAGGCATCTGCAGTGTGGGAACATCTTAGCCCCACGCTGAATGGAGTGGCCTACGCTAGGGTGTTGGGAACTATGGCAGGGGGTTGGAATATCAGCCTCATACCTTGGAACAACAGGAGACAGGGCCAGGGATCTCAGAAGTTGGACTGATGAGGTGACTCAGGGTTCTGGAATATGGGTGAGCACTGGCTCTCGGAGTTGGAAATAAATGGGCGCCGAGTTTGTGTTGCCAGCCTAGTCCTGCCAGGTCCTACATTACTCATTCTCTTCTAGATCCTTCTTCATGATTCTGGGATGGCTGAACAAGTCAACACAGGCAGAGCCGCCCAGGTTCCCTGGAGCTACGGGCAAACAGCCACTTTCTTCTGGAGCCTGAGGCCCAGCAGACACCACGTTACTGAACAGAATGAGTTAATTCTGAGTGCTTTGGCAGATCATTTCCTAGGCACTGGCAATTCTGCAGCAGGGTGAGCCTTCCCTGGCTATGGTTCACATCCAGGGGGTGCTCACTGACAGGGCCTGGAAGCACAGAGTCTAGGGAAGGCCTAGGGACAGCACCCACATTTATATCCAGGTACTCAGTCTTGCTCTCAGACACCTCCCAAGCTGAGCTGCTGCAGGCCTCAGACCTTTGGGTTGTCTTCATCCTTCAGGTCAGAGAAGATACTGGCCTGTGCTCTGTTCCCCGTCCTCTGAGGACATTTCTCATCAGCCTCTGCTGAGCACCGACTGCCTTGACCACCTTTCACACCACTGCACCTGAGGCAGCCTTGCCCGATCCATCACAGCAGGCCCCCGATGTCAGAGCCATCACTTCCTGTTCATGTCAGTTCTCTGGTCAGAGCCTCCTGCATTCACACCTTATGCTCTCCTCACTTCAAACCAACAACCTCCGACCTCTAGTTTCTGCAGAAGACTTCATCTTGTACTTGCTCTTTTGTAGCTTGCTTTATTTATTTATTTATTTATTTTTCTATGAGGGAGATGAACCCAGATCCTCCACATGCAAGGCACATGCTCTGGCCCAGAGACACCTCCCCACTTCACTGTTGCACAGCTCTGATGAGAAGTCATCAGGCCACCTGTCTGCTAGCTTCCTTCCTCTGTCCCTGGATTACAGGTCAGGCAATGTCTTTATGGCTGGGGAAGCAGGTCTCACACTGGGGATTGGGGCAGCCCTGTCATGATGACACCCAGCTATCCACAGACTGGGTCAGACTGCTTGGCCCTCATCCTGCCTGGCCTGGCTTGGGCAGGCAGCAAGCATGTAGTGGCCGGGGGAAGAACAGGACAGAACAGAGGCCAGGCCGTGAGTACAGGCACAGGCTGAGGCGTCTGGCTCAGGCACGTATGTGGTGGAGCGAGGTCAGTGCAGACTGCAGGTAACACAGTGATGAGCATGTTGCAGTGCTGGGGGAGAGCTAGAGACGAGAAGAGGCCATGGCGTTGGCTGGTGCCCTGGCAACTACGCCTGTTAGTAACAGAGACAGTGGGCACGCCAGGCCCCTGGGCAGCTCTACTTCCTTTGGCATGAGCCCCCAGGACCCGCATTAGGTTCATGGTGTTCATGGATGCCGACACCTGTGTGCATGTTATTGTGACAGTGATACTGGCTACAGACATCCCTTCTTCTCTTAAGACAGCAGGTGAGCAAAGTGTCATCCTGAACTGTTGCCCTCTTCTCCAACATGGAAGAGTTATTTCTAACCCGGCCCATTTAAGGAAGCAGAGAAGGAGCCTTTGAGAAGATTCTAGGCTGAGGCCATGCAGTCTGGAGTGGGTGGGACCAGTGCAGGAGCAGCTGAGCCCATCCTCTGTGCACCCCCAGGCTCTGCACTGCCTCTGCTAAGCTGATGGAGGCTGGGCGGGACAGTGGGATCTGGCCTCATCCTGGGCTTTCATCATGGTCTCTGGGGCATGAAGGTCACAGATGCTGTCCTGGCTGGACAGGGGCCACTTTCCCACAACCAGCACTCTTTGAAGACCCCCAAATAACCACTTTTGTCTGGCTCTGAGCACTGGATGGATTTCCCTGCCAGCTTTTATCCCCTGGCTTTTCCTTTCAGAAGCATCGGTCAGCAGAGGGGACCTCAGGACCTCTGGCGCCCCGAGACTCTTCACATATTCCCACCCCACTCGGGTGCACACCTGCTCCGAAGGCGAAGAAGCAGATCTTGTCCTGGTTCTCCTGCAGCAGTGCCAGGACCCTTCTGCCCATGCGCTCGTTCCTCTTGTAGATGAGCTCCTGCCGGAAGTAGCTGTCGATTTCCTGGGCTGTCACCTGCTCGTGTGGTGGGAGGGTGGTGTTGATGAAGTTGGGCAGCTGGAAAGGCAAGACAGAGGGGTCTTCAGTTCCTTCTGGAGCAGGGTTCCTGCATTCCGCTGGCCTGAGCCACCCCGATCCTGGGTCCCACTGGGTCCTGCCTGGAACTCCCCAAGGCAATTCACTGCCCACACACGAGCTCATCTCTAGTCGTGAAGCAAAGCTGAGAAGTAACCATCCCCCTATCCAGAAGTGCAGATGTCCAGGTATGGCAGGAAAGGCAGATCATGTGAAGGTGGGGTTTGGGGCCTGCTGTAAATGGTTGAGTAGATCAGGCAGAGACCCTCTGGGTTAAGTCTTGAAGGCATGACAGGGTGTCTGGGCAGGAGGGGAAGGTGCCAGGTATGCCTGTAGGAGAGCCAGGACTGTGCAGTATGACTGGCATGTGCAAGGGGTGGCAGAAGGATGTGAGTATTGGGGGACTGAGATGCTGGGGTCACACAGGCCTCTGCAGAGATGCTATGCAGAGCAAAAGGGATTAACTGTGGGATACTGTCCTGGCTAGGTCTGCAAGCACCCATGCAGAAAGTTTAGGGGGCTTGGAGGTACCTGGGAGAACCCTGCTTACATCCAGGGGGGCAGGGAGGGATTCCCAGAGCAGGGCAGAGGAGCAGGAGGGAGGGGGCTGGAGCTGCACAATGGGACCTTAGGAGAGCTGGAGGAGGTATGAGTATGGAGACTTGGTGGAACTCAGCTCGTAAAGACCATCCACAGAGCACCAGGCTGGGGGAGTCCAGCTTGATGGATTGTTCTTTCTGGCAGAACTGGGGTCAAGGGAGAACCCCAGGGTGGGTGCCGTGGCTCTGAGGAAGTGAGAGCATCTCTTCCCAGATGCAGCACTGTACCCCTCAGAAACCTTGTTCTTGGCAGCTACTCCACTTGAGTCTGAGCCCCAGAACCACACAGGCTCAGAGCTTGTGTTCCCCACCTGGATAACAGCTTTTCAAGTGCCTGTACTGTTCAGGCAAGTCTCTGCCCTGTTCTCAGCCTCAGCTTCCTTCTCCATTAAGTGGGGGTACCAGCAGCTCCTGCTCCCTCCGGGTGGAGGGAAGGAGGCTGGTGGGTTCCTAGAGGCCTGCCTTTCCCACTGGTGGTGGGTAGAGGCTGTTTACCTGGGATGTGTCGTGGTTGAAGATGACGGCGTTGAGGTCCCCGCAATTGTAGTGTTTGATGAGGTCCTCGGTGGTATAAGGCGCCTGCAGGCTCCCGGCCCGCACGCTCTCGTGCTGTAGCAGCGTCTGGTTCAGCGCAAACAGAACCTGGAGACACAGAGAGGACTGAGTGCTGTGTGCGGGGGCTGGGACCCTCCTCTGAACAAATGAGGTGTGAGGAACCTGGGACCCTCCCTGCAACAGAGGAGGTGTGTGGGGACCAGGGCCCTCCTTCCCCAGGATTCGGGGACACAGAGAAGGTGTGCGGGGCTGGACCTGGCTGGCTTAGTCGTTTATTTCCCCACACTTGCTCTTCACTAAGGCCCTCGAACCCTTACAGCAACCCGCCCTCCATCCCAGTCCTTTGCCCCACAGGTCAACAGCCCAATGTTAGAGGCATGATGTGGCGAGAAGATAACCACAGCCATGTCCAGGCTGTGAAATCAGGCCAGTTCCTCTCTTAACACCTTTTCTTTCCTGTGCTTTAGAAAAATGTTCTGGCGAGAACACAGACTTGTTAGATAATTAAGCGCCCTCCCGAACAAAATCAAGTGACGAAGCAAACAACCCTTAGATGTGAGGGCCAACCTAAAGGCCATTTCTGGAAGCTGTCCTCCCGCCAGACAGAGGCCAGGGAGCTGCAGTCCTCCATCACAGTCCATCTCGGAGGAAGAGCCTGGCTCTCGGGCACTGCGTATAGTCTGCTACTAGACTGCGTGTGCATCCACTACTGGGGGCTGCGGCTCTGAGGGAATGGCCCCAGGGAAGTCTCCTAGGATGCTCTGTTTATAGGGGAGACTGAGGCCCATGAGGGGAAGTGATTCGCACAATTTCACATAACTGGCTTTGTTACCTAGACAAGGAAAAAGAGAATCATGACTGTGATGCTGGTCTGAGCACAGATGTGGGAGATACTTAAGGCAGCCCCTGTCCTGAAGCGGGGCAGGCCCCCCGTTCTGCTGACTTCTGCCGGTTCTCAGACCTCGTTTCCCCTGAGGAATCAGTGTCTTGTTGGACAGACCCTGTGTCTCAGGCCTGAGCAAGGCTTGCTGGGTCCATAGTGAGAACCTATCACCCCCACAGGCCACCCGACCTCTCTCCCTCCTGTGGTCCTCTCCTGGCATCTTTAAAGAGAACATAGGGAAGGCCACTCCTTCTCTGTTTTTTCATTTGTTTGTTTGTTTTTTAGGGGAACACACGTGGCAGTACTCATGGGTTTACTCCTGACTCTGTGGTCAAGGATCACTTCTGGCAGTGCTCGGGGGACCACATGTGGTGTCAGATCAACCCTGGGTCATCCATGTGTAAGGCAAACACCCTGCCCTCTGTACTATCCCTCTAGCCCTTATCCCTCTGGTTGTTCAGAACCTGGAGGGTACCTCTTGTCCTGTTTCCAAAGGCTTAGCCCCCTGGCTTCTGGCCCTGCTCCCCCCCAAAGCTGAGTCCCTCTGTGATCTCCATCTCCATGCCCCGCACATGGTATTCCCTGGGCACACACTGTTCCCCAGCTCCATTCACAGATCCCTCCTGGAGATTCCATTGAATGCTACTTTAGGAAGCTTCTCTGACCCCCACGGGCTGGTGGGCCAGGACAGCTGGAGTGCAGCAGCTTAGACTGCTCCCTCCTAATGAGATAAACGAAGATGTGATCAGACTCCACCACCTCCCATTCCAGTCACCATCCTGATCTGTCATCAGTCAAGGACTGCCCAGAGCAGCAGGAGGGTCCTGGTGCTGCTGAGATGGCCATAGAGAAGGGAGTGTCCCTACCCAACACAGACCAAGGATGCAGGTGGCCGTGTCCTTGGGGTCACAGTCTGCAACTACACATGCCTACCCTGGGTTGCCACCACCTGGCCTGTTGAGGTCATGGAGCCAGTGCCAGGGGGGCTTGACTAGAGGAGAAATGGTTTCCTGGTCTGTTCTTAACACATGGACTCCACAGTCTAGCTCCCAGGAGGTGTGAGTGTTGTAGCACGGTGTTCTTCAGGCTTCTAATGTCTGCAAACTGGCACAGACCTGTGATCTATACTGGTCTGTGGTCTACTCTGGCCTGTGGTCTGCTCTGTGCCCTGTGGTCACTCTGGCTTGTGGTCTACACTGACCTGTGGTCTACACTGACCTGTGGTCTACACTGACCAATGGTCTGCCCTGGCCTGTGATCTACACTGGTCTGTGATCGTGGTCTACACTGCCCTGTGGTCTGCCCTGGCCTGTGATCTATACTGGTCTGTGATCGTGGTCTACACTGGCCTGTGGTCTATACAGGCCTGTGGTCTGCACTGACCTGTGGTCTGCACTGACCTGTGACCTGTGGTCTACACTGGCCTGTGGTTTTCTCTGGCCTGTGGTCTACACTGGCCTGTGGTCTGCTCTGGTCTGTGGCCTATTCTGGCCAGCGGATGGCATTGGTCTGTGCACTGGGGGCCAAAGCCCTCCATTCTAGTGACTTAAGTCCGGTACCTTCTGCAGGGGCTCAGAACAGTCCTGGCATGTAGTCAGTGCTGGAGAGATGCGTGGTAAGGAAAACATGGAGGAAAGTCAACCTGAGCATTCCCGATGGGCGCCAGCAGGCCGTGGAGGTCATCGGGTCTCATGCCTCCGTGAACCAAATTTAGCAATGGAATGCTCTTTGGTTGTTACTTCTTTCCAAAGGAATCTTTACTTGGAACTCCAAATGTGGAGTTGATAAATTTGGAAAGTCCCCCGAGGTGAGGGGGGCAGGCTGGAAGCCTGCAGGGGTTCCTAATGTTCCTACATGTCTCCACAGATGGCCCCAAACCCTGTTGGAGAATCGCATGCTCTCTGCTCTTGCCATTAGCTAGTGGAGGAGTCGGCCTCAGCAGACGGGGGACTAGCCCAAGGCTGCAAGGGGGCGACAGGTCAGAGCAGGCTCTTCCCCTCATTTCCGTCCTCCCCACAGGGTCCCCAGACATTGCCCCCCTCGCGCTGCCCAATGTCTCAGTGCCTTTGAAATAGCCAGAGGCAGGCAGAGTGGCTGATTAAAGACTAGAGAAAGAAAACGAGGGGGCAAGGGGCTGGGCCACCTGCTGGGCAGCCCCACTGTGGCAGAGAAGCATGTGCCAGGTCCTGTCATTCTGATCCCCCACTCCCACAGGCACCTGTGTGGCCCTTGGCTACCACCTGCCTCCCACTGATGCATGCACGTCCAGTAACGGGGGTTTGTGCAGTGACATGGAGAACAGCGGGCACGGGGCTGCTGGGGCGAGGAGCAGACATGAGAAGCTGTTTCAGACGGAGGAAGGGTTCAGTATCCCCTGTGCTCCTGTGCTAACTCAACCTTTGCCCTGCTCAGGCCGCAGTCCCCATCCTCACTCCTAAGTCAGCGGGTGATGGGGCACTGCTCTGTGTCTGGAACCCTCCATGTGTATATGGATTTATTCCCACCTACTAGTGTCCTGGAGTGAAGTTCAGAATCCACTCTACTTATGAGGTTACATTTAAAAAGATTTTTAAAGCAATAAAAGCAGGTACGTGGTTTGTCTTGCATACAGCTGACCCGGTTCCATTCCTGGCACCACATATGGTCTCCTGAGTCTACCAGGAGTCATCCCTAAGTGTGGAGCCAGGAGTGAGCCCTAGGACCACTGGGTGTGCCCCCAAACCAAAATTAACCAAAAAAACAGCAGCCAATGGTGACTTGCCAAAGGTGACATAGCTGAGGGGTGGGGACAGGTACGTGCTCCTGAGGAGCCTGGCCCTGCTAGGTGTCCCACGTCACAAAGGGAGGGGTGAGCCTTATCCACATGGTGTATAAAGGACAGAGCTGCATCTGAAAGCTTATCGCTCTGTCCTGTAGAGCAGGTTCCTGCAGGATGGGCGCCACGGGAATAATGTAGTCCTACATGTGCACTCTCAGACCCAGACCCAGGGACCATCCACTCATGCACACAAGTACCCACAAACACCAGGCCCTCTGTAACTCACACATGGATTCCCTCACACACACACACATACACACACACACACTCATGTACGCCCTCAAACATGCACTCATGCACACACTCCCTCACTCACACATGCACCCATGAACACACACCCTCACTCACATCCAGACTCATGCACACACTCCCTCACTCACACATGCACCCATGAACACACACCCTCACTCACATCCAGACTCATGCACACACTCCCTCACTCACACAGGTATTCCTGCATGCACTCCCTAACACTCATGCGCACACTTATACATGTATGCATGCACTCCCTCACAGAAGCACTCATGCACATATTCCTTCACTGACATAAGAGCGCGCGCACACACACACACACACACACACACACACACACACTCCCTCACAGAATCACTCTTATAAGCACTCCCTCTCTTCCTCACAAATTTACTTGTCCATTCAGTGCACATTTACTGTCTGTTGCGTCTCTACAAGGATTGGGGGTTGGTGATTGCCTGAGCTTGGTTCTCTCCCATATGGAGCTCATTTAGAGGCAGAAATGCCAACAGGCCATTCCAATGGAGGTTGCTAAGTTGGGCCGCTAGGCCCGTGCAGGGCAGAGAGCAGTGCAGCCTGACTGCTGCCACCTTCCCATTCATTCTGAGTTCCCAAGCCTGGTGCTGCTCACGGGGCCCCCAGGCCTGTGCTCCCGGCCACTCTGGAATAACAAACCATCCCTGCCTGTAGCCTCGGTGGCTCACTCTGAGATAATGTTTATGATAAGGCTTTGACATAGAATAATAAACACAGGGCACAGCGATAGCTGCCTCACTCCCGAATGGCTGGGATGGAGCCTCGGCCACCAAAAGCCTGGAGAACCCCAGCGGCCCCCTCACCAGGGCTCACTGGCCAGGAGGTGGCCCGCGGCATCTGCGAAATGCAGGCCTGGAGTTTAAACACATCTCCAGACACGCGCCCAGGATGGAGCGGGCAGGCGCCAGGAGGGTGGGGACTAGTTTATTGTTCCAGATTAGTGTAGTAAACAGTCCGGGCAGGAGGGGACCAGGAACAAGGGGGCTTTGCATTCAGTCATGGCCCACAGGCTCAGTGGAGGAGAGGCCGCATACTCCTTGTCACGGATGCTGGGATCCCGGCACAGGCCCAGGAAATCACAACCAAGGCCACGTCCCACTGGGCAGTGTATGCTGACCCCCACATGTCACACACTCTCTGGGTGCTGGGGACTCATCAAGGCAGAACAGGCTCACATCCTGCTCCCACCACACTTCTCTACATGTGCGGGTGGGTGTGAGGGATGTGGGACTTGTGGGGAAGGGACTTCCCCGAACAGCCACTAAAGACACAGCCGTGCTTCTCTCAGACCCACTGCTCTGGGCCTCTCGTGCCTCTAACTCACAGCCCAGAAGGGAGTGAATGCACTGGCTGGGTGAGATGCCCTGATCTGGGGGAATGAGATAGGGAAGGCCAGGATGAGATCCTGCATAAGACACATCCCGGATAGTGAGGGGTCAGTCAGATCTTCATTTCTGAGGGGTCTGGGCCATTCCTGGGCCTCTCTGCATAATGGGATTCTTATCATTTCCACTGAGCTTAGCTGATCATTGTGTATAGTAACCCCAAGAGATGGCCGAAGGGTATTCTGGGAGCAGAGACTCCTCTTCATTCATGATAAAATAGTCTCTGTTTCCTGGAATTTTGGAGACAAGGTTCATTTATCCTTCATTTGTAGCAACCCTAGCAAGCATGATCAGTTCACCTTCCTGAGAGGAAAACTGAGGCTCAGAGAAATGAGGGCCCCCTTCTCCATAGTCAGGGCCGTGATCTGGTGCCTTTGCTCTGCCCAGTCTTAGTGGAACAAATCCTCCCTACTCCCAAGGTTCTGTGCTCTGCTTGAATCTTCTTTTGCTCTCCAAAAAAACCTCTGAAATGGAAACCCTCCCCGTGTGGTGCAAAATGAGCACCGTGGAGCAGAACATTGCAGAGAACGAAGGAGGGCCCCCTTGTTTGTTACAAAGCTTTTAGGAAAGGCAAGGAAGTGAAGCTGGAAAGAGAAACATAACATCAAGGTATCCAACACAAAAGGAAAAAATACGGCCGCATGGAGAAATAGTCAGTGAAGGAACCGCCAGGAGGGGAAGCGTATTAGAGGCGGAGGGCAAGGAAGTGGGGGATGTGGTTACTATGGATTGCTTTCGGATTTGGGACCACTCCTGGTGGTACTGAGGGAGTACACCCAGCTCTGTGCCTAGGGGTCCTTCATGATGGTGCTCAAGAGGCAATGTGAGGCCAGGGATTGAACCCAGACCGTGTGAAAACTTTGCATGAGTTCGGCTGGTCGAGCTGTCTCTCCAGTCAGGGGTGCATAGAGAAGAGTTGGGAGTGAGGACTGGGAGGGCCCATATGGTCAAAGGCCTTCAGCGTCAGGCCCTGGGCTCTGCTCTGTGCTCCACCTACACGCATGCGTGTGCCCTCTCAGCATGATCTTCAGGAGGGGATGAGTCCCCCCGAAAGGCTTGGGAACCCATAGATGAGCGTGTGGAGACCCATGGAGGGATAGCACATACATCAGACCATAGGGCTGGCATCAGAGACTGTGAGGTGACTGCATTGCGGGTCTGAAGCATGGACTGAGTCCTTTTAATGTTTCCTTCTGTCACAAAGCTGTCTTCTGGCACAGCTGTCCAGATTTCTTCAAAAGGCAAATCTCCATTTTCATTTGCAAAATCTGTATGAAATTCCCAGAGGACCTGTCTAACTCCTGCTTTGACCACAGAGCAATTATCTGTTGGCGGGGAGGGGGCTGGTTGTTGGAAGGAGGTGGGGTTCTCACAGGCCCTCCAGCAGTGTGGGGACTTCTGCTCTGCCTTGGTCCTGAGCACTGGCCAGGGCCAAGGGACCTCTTGGAGACCTGGGGTGGGTGATCGGGCTGGCTCTGTGAGCACTCAGCGCTGATGAGGGAAATCTCTCAGTCCCAGGCTGCTGAGGGCTACAGACACAGCGTGCAGAGCGGCACCAAAGGTCAGGCTTCTAGTGAGGATGCTGATGTACACAGGCTGTGTCCCGGTCTCATTCTGCCTCCTGAGAAGGTGGAACAGATCTTCCCCCTCTCTGGGCCTCAGTTTTCACACCTGCCAAGTGGGGAGAATATCCTTGTGTAAAGCATCATTGCTCTTCCACAGGGGTTTTAATTTTCCCTTCCAAGCGGAGTAGAAGGGACCTGGGGGCTTCTCCTGGCAATTCTCTGCCAGCCAGGCCAGCCACTTCAATTTGAGGCCTGAGGACTAGGTGCTACTCGATCTCTCTTTCTCTCTGCAGCAGTGCCAGGGATCAGGGCTGCCCTGGCTATTCTTGGGAGCATCCAGCTGGAGAAGCTTCGGGGGGGCATGTGGAGCCGAGCAGGCCCCCCCAAGCCTCTCCAGCTGGATGAAGTCAGGCAACCCTGCACCTTAAACCCTGTACTATCTCTCTGGCCCCTCTTTAGGGAATGACAAATAACTTCTTGTTCCTACTCAACAGTGGGGTGGCTGGGGCGGGGCACAGGAGCCAGACATATGGATCCTCATTCCCAGTGTTTAGTCCCTCAGTGGCCCCCTGTTGCGGACAGGCCTGTGGAGCCAGATCAGCTCCATTTCTCCTACTGGTCAGGGTCAGGGTGGAGGGAACCCACCAGGGAGAACATCCTCAAGAAGACACGCACAGAGTCTGACTTCACTCGAGAGAGTGGGGCACTGAGAGGGGGATGGGGCAACCAGGGACAGGCAGAGTACTTGGTCCAGAGTTGAATCTGCAGCGCTGCCCGTGGGAACTGACACTGGCCGGAGTTAGAGCAGCCTTGCTGGGATGAGTGCATCTGGCCAGACTGGACCATGAGGCTGACTCCCGGGGCCCCTGAAGTGTGCCACAGGGACAAGAGTCTGACTTTAGACATGGCCACCGCCATGTGGTTGCTGCGTGGAGCAAGTGTCAAAGGGGACAGGCTGCAGGTGGAGTTGGCTCCCTCCCCACAGAGAGTGAGTGGGTCCCCTCTGGGTCTGGCGACTCTGTGGGTGCCTTGGAGAAGTGAAGGCCCGAATCCTGGTTGGCTGGAATGTTCCTGAAGCCTCCAAGTCAGGGCCACAGGGCCTCTCCCTTCTCTGTTGCCACCCCCTCCCCCAGCCTACGAATTTCAGGGCTGAACTCCCCGCCCCCTTCACGAAATCTTGAGGTTGCTGTGGGTACAGCTAGATATAGAGGGGTGGGCCCAGAGCAGCCGGAAGGACAGAGGACTGTGTGGACTGGCCTGGGCTGGGGCCCTGGCAGCTGAGGGCAGGGACACTCTTGCTAGGACCCTGGAAGGAGACAGCACCCAGCACTTGATCTTACTGAAGACAATACTCCTCTAGCTCCTTGCTTGTTTACGATTGCAGGAGACACGCACTGGGAGAGGAGGGGGAATTGTGGTCTCTGGGCTCTGTGCCAAGTGGCCAACAGCCAATGAAGTGATCATAGGTCTTGCATGGGACTCCTAGTGGAGAGAGGTCACAGAGGCCCAGAGAGGGGAGGCAGTTGCCTGAGGCCACACAGCAGACTGGGGGAAGCAGACCCAGGGAGCACAAGGCGTCTGGGAGCTTGACCCAGCAGCTTGGGTCTCCAATTCCCCCTCACGCTTCCGTCCCCCACCACAAAAAAAGAGAAAACGTTTGTACATCTGGAGACAGAGAATGTGAAAGAGAAGCCTGAGTCTCTGGTCTTGGGGAAAGAAGCCTGAGATGTCACGCGCATTCTGGATGAGCAAAGACCCATTGTCACTGCAGGCGGGACCACCTTGCGCTATCCAGGGCCTTTTTGCATGCAGGTCTGGCTCGGCAGGCCAGTCTGAATGGAGTTTATGGAGTAGAGAAGGAAGTCCAAAAGGTTAGCGCAAGGGTCCATCTGCTTCCAGGATCCTCCATGGCTGCAGCCTTCTCGAGAGGCCAAAGGTCCTGCTGCACCTGCTGTCCACAGGGCTTGGCGGCTCTGTGCACGCCTGCCCCTCACTGCGTCTAGCTGCTCCCATCTATGAGCTTCTGCTACTGGGATGGGCAGCCTCAGGCCACAGTGTCTGTCCTGGGCTGTCGGTTCTAAGTGACCAGGGTGGAGGAACAATGTGTGTGCATGTGTACATGTAGTGTGTGTGTGTGTGTGTGTGTGTGTGTGTGTGTGTGTGTGTGTGTGTGTTGGTAGTGGTGGTGTATGATAGAGAGAAGATGAGGATAAACAAAAAGGGATGACAGTAATAGAAAGTAAGAAAGAACATGAGAAAGGATTGAAAGGGAAAAAGGAACATGAATTCAGGACAAGAGCTTGGACAGTAGAGGCCTAAGCACAGACATACATTCACACAGGGGACAAACAGCCCATTGCGAGTCCTGAGAATACCAAGCTCAAGGTGACCCAGTTTCCCTCTTCCAGACACCAGGACCTATGGATCATTTCCCATGGTCCAGATTTACTCATCTCAACATACCTGGGCCATGTTCATGCCTTTAACCTCACTCTTTTTCACCCTCTCTGTTTTCTTTCATTTCTACTTGGTCTTGGAGAGCACTGCCCAGGGGGCCCTGGGGCTTAGCTGGAATCTTACACCCTGAGCATCCCTGACCTGATGCAGACATCATAGATGCTGGTTGAACATAAACAGGTTTGACATGTGTGCCTGTGTGTTTTCAGGGCCCACAGTTTAAATCCTCATAGCTCCACTCTACAGAGGAAACCCCTCTGGCATGCCTGGGGGCCTTACCCACCTTCCCAGACCAGCCAGTTTTGTTTTGTATTCCTAACATCATCCTTATTTTGTATTCCTAACCATCTGCCTTTACAGGTGTTTATAATGCCATAGTTCCCTCCCACCTCAGGGCCTTTGCATGGACTGGTCCTTCTGCTGGATACAGCATGTCCTGTACCCCTACCTTCCCCTCATTCATTCCTATTCACATTCAACTGCTTCAAAATCACCTTCTAAATTGACCTTCTGGAGCCTCCAGATCAGCACAGGAGCCCCCATTTTCAAAGCTCCCCCCATAGCCTGGACTCTTTCTTCGGTGCTTATAATAGTCTTTACTGTGGGACTTTATGTCTTTGTGTGTGATCTTTCCTTTCATATCTGGTTAGCCCAATAACAGATGCAAGCAGATTGATAGCTTTTCTATGCCAGATACGGCTCTAAGTCCTTTACAAATATCATACTCAAGCCCCCGACGACGCTGTGAAGTAGATCCTATTTTCACCCCATTTTTCAGATGAGCCACAGAGCGATCAAGCAAGTGGTTTAAGGTCATACGGCCTCGGTGGATACATGCAGGGAACCTGACCCCTCAGCCACATGCCCAGCAGTGGACACTGCATGGTGGGGTCATAACTGCTTCCCTCATCTTCACATCCCTGTCCCTAGCCCAGGACCTGCTCCCCAGCCTCTCCTCCTCCAGGAAGGCAGGCTGAAGGGGCTGGCTCCAGCCCTCAGGGACCCCATCTGGAGCCAGCGCTCCAAAGTGGTAGGTGTGCTTTTCCAGGAGCTGGAAGGAGCTACAGCGGGGTCAGGCCCGGGCAACAGCCCAGCAGCAGGGCAGAGTGCTGGACAGGAGGGGCAACCCTGCCTCCCAGGGTCCTGGTCACTCTGAGTGCTGCCCAGGCTGCCCACCTGGCGCTGGGGCTGCTGTGGGGTGCAAGGAGGCTCCTATCCTGCCTGTGCCACAGCCTTGCAGGACACCGATGTGGCAACATCGGTGGGCTTGGGTGTCCTGCGGCAGTCCGGGGGCTGCGTGTGTGAGGAGCCCAGAGCCGTCCTGCACCAGACCCGCAGGGGCCTCACTGTCCTCCCTCCCGGTGGCACCCGGGCCCCAGCAGCCTGCCCGGGAGGTCATCAAGCATGGGAGGCTTCCTCCACCTCCCCGGCCCCCCTTTGAAGGGGATCAGGTTCCCCCACAAACATAATTGAACAAAAATATGAGAGAGAAAAGGTCTTTGTTCTCCCATTTACAGCGTCAGAAAATATGTAACAAATTAGCCGTTTATGAGGTAAGAGAACAGGGCTGAGCGCTGGGAGCGACAACGGGGCCTTTCAGCACCGAGCGTGGGGGGCAGCCGCGCCGGCGGGCGCCCAGTGCGGAAGGAGGCTCGCTCTGCCCAGGGCCTGCCCGCCTGCAGCAAGGCTGGCACCCACAGACTGAGGGAGGCCCCTAGCTGACCCTGAGGCTTGGACGGGGTGAGGCTGGCCAACGGCAGCAGAGGCCAAACTGTCGCTGATGGGCACAGCGCCAGGAAATGTCGGGGGTCCATGAGAGGAAACGGGATGGCGGGGGTCTCGCTCCCCCACCTGCCTCCCGGAGCGAGCGGCTCTGCAAAGACCCAGGGCTTGGCTGCCCATCCCGCTGACCTCACAGGACGGGGGCGGGTAGAGGTGTCTGGCCCAGGATGTGTCTCTCAAACACCTCTGGTTTTTCTTCCAGGGTTTGAGCAAACATTCCAGCGGCAGCTTCAAACACAGGCTGTTGTTAGGGCCAAGGACGGGGATGTGTGTTTCCCTCACCAGGGGTGGCTGATGAAGCAGGGGGCTGGTGCTCGACAGAGAGGGGGGAGCACATCTCCCTCGTCTCCTTCCATCCCTGGCCCCCACTGGCTAGTCCAGAGCAGCTGTAAAGGTGGGGATCGGGGTTTCCAAGAGCCCCTCTGGGCTCTCCAGCACAGCGAGTTTGAGATTCCCCAGCCTGACCCTGCTGTGCTGATGCTCTTGGCTGCCACACATCCACCCTGGCAGTCTGTGGCTGCCGCCTCTCGCCCGGGGAGTTGCCGACGGTATGTGTCACCCAGGCGTTTCCAGGCCGGCGCCTCCCTGGTCCCTGTGCTGCCGCAGGGTGAGGCCCAGCAGACGTCCTGCAGGTATGGGGATTATGGCTTGCCTCATTGAAGCCTGGCCTCCCCTCAATGCCACGCCGTCACGGTCAGCCTGGTCTGTGCCTTTCCTCTCCAGTCACACAGAGGCAGGAGGCACCCAGCAGCACCGGGGCCTGGGAGTGCAGAGGCTGGCGAACTCATGGGTCCCTGCCAGTCCAGAGTCAGGCGTCCCCGCGAAGAGCGGGTGCTGGGCTCCGGCATGAATATCCTGAGTGTTTGGTCTGCAGTCACAAACACATCGCTTTCCTGGATCTGATTTTATTTACTTGGATTGGATCTTAACAGTTCTTTACAAGGCTGAAACCGAAGCTGCCTGGGGTCCCCGGGAGACTTGCTAAAACTTCAACTGCACCCAGTTTAGCAGAGCAACTTGAAAGTCAATCAGCGGCGAGGGACAATTTGCCTCATTATTTCCAGCCCTGGAATTTGGCAGCAGATGGAATGCTGGGCCTGGTGTGGACGTGGCACTGGGCGACGAACACAGCTGGGTCTGTCGCTCTGGCTCCGGAGTGCAGGGTCCGGGGCTGTAAGGGCTGATATTCCCTCTGGGGGTGGATTTCCTGCAGGGGGTCAGGGGTGGGGGTCAAAAGCAACACCCTCCTCCCCCAGGTTCAAGGCAGCTTCTCCAGATCCTTGTGGACCAATCCTTTAGGGACAGGGACAGGACTCTGCGCCTGTGTGGGATGATTCCCGCCTATTGCAGGCAAAGCCAGGTGGAAACGGGCTTGGTTGTTTCCCTCTAGGCAGCCCCAAGAGACAAAGGGTCAAGTTTGGGACCAGAGAGATAGGACAGCATGTAGAGCGCCTGCCTTATCTATGGCCAACCCCGGTTCTGTCCCCGGCACCCCATACAGTCCCTCTTGCATCACCAGGCGTGATTTTTGAGTTCAAGCCAGGAATAAGCCCTGAGCACCAGCAGGCGCTCCCAAGCTTTCTCTGTGAGGTCCAGTCAGATCCCCTCCTTAAGACAGAGGCTGCCTCCTCAGACTCTCCCATCCCCAGACATTTGCAGGACCCTTCTCCACTTTCCAGCTCACTCACTTCATTACTTGCTTTCTCCCCACATATTCCGCACTGGAAGGCAGGCAAGACCTTCTTCCCCCAGGCAGGGGTATCAGAGAGGTCTGCTTATTACCCTCCATGCCCAGCAAAGAAACTCCACTATGCAGCTTTCAGGTGCATAGATGAAGCTGGTGGCATTAGATGGCAGCTCCCGGCCTGTGCACTCAGACCCTGAAGGGCAGGACTGGAAGCTCTTAGCACAGAGGTGGCAGCAGTGGGTAAGCTTGGCAACTGGGTTCTCCTTCCCATCTTGCTTCCTGCCCAATTGACCCCCTGCTTTCTCCCTCCTGATACCCACAGCCTACAGGAAGAGCAAAGCTATGAAGATTCAGCCTGCATACACACGCATTCTCACTTCGTACCCCCACCCTGGTCCTGTAATCATTTCCCTGGAAAGCAACAGAAGCAGGGCTGGGGGGCACAAACTACTTACCAGGGACACATGGGATAGGAAGAAAGTTGACCTCTGTGTCCTTTCCTGGCTCCAGGTGTTTGCCATGAGTGCACCCTGCCTGGCGTTCCTTCTCCTCTGCTGCCTACCTTGGACATAGGTTCTCACCCTGGAGCTGATGTGAGGGGACCACTCATACCCAGAAACACCTACAGGTGGAGCCAGCACCTGAAGCTGTGATGGAGACTGTGCCAGGGACTCCTGAGAGATGGGCAGAATCAGATGCCACCAGAGGCTCTGGGTTCCAGTGACTCATGCCTGTCATGCCCTCATCTGGAAAATGGGTCTAAGAAATCACAGGGGTGCTGAGGAGTGGAGGAACTGGACACTGCTCTGGGCCATGGCCTCAGAAGCCTGGATCACAGGCCTAGATCATAAGACAGGAAGGATGCCCAGATGACTAGATGGCAGCATGCCCTGGCCACATGGTGACCCTCTGTGATAGTCAGTGGAATCCTCCACACCTGGCATCTCTCCAATTCTGAAAAGTGCTTTCATTAACCAGCACCTTCCCGCCCATCTCAGACCAGCTTTGGGACTCGTGGAACTTGTCTGCTATGGTCCCAGACAGGCCACAGAGGCTGGGTGGCATCTGCTCCCAAGGGGGTCAGGCCGTCTCCAGGGATGGCCGGCTGGACCAGCACTCCTTGGGGCCCACCTGCAGCCCCCACCTGACATCACTTCCCTGTACACCCTTCAGGCTGTCACCATCCTTCTTCACAAGCAGATACCAGCATTTGAGGGAGAAAACATTCTACGGGGGCTGGAACAATGAGGTGCCACTGATTAACTCTCAGCCAACCAGAAAATGTAATTAACCTCACTGCCTGTCCTGAGTGACAGTGCTTCCTGCATCTCTCCACACATACGCATACAAGGTCACACATGACTGCAAGCCCACGCCGAGTCTCACAGACACCTGGAGGGACAATGCCTACCTCCAGTCAAACACACTAACACTCTAGACATACACACTAACACACAGCCACACATGCACTAACACAGATGCACACTAAAACACACAGGCATATACTAACACACAGACACACACTAACACACAGACATATACACATACTAACGCACATACACTAACACACACAGACACACTAACACACACAGACATATACCATCACATTGCACATACCCAGGTGCTGCCACACTCAGACAATGACATAATCATATGGGTATACACAGCTCCATACACATACAATTATATACATACCTACACACAGACCTACACCAACACACAGGTGTGCACACACACCAGGCACACGGTCACATGCATAGTCACATACACACACATTCCCAGCACATGCAGTCACATATATACTGACAGGCACTCACGCCGCCACACAGACACAACTAACCACCGACACACTGACACAAAGTCACACAAACACACACAAAGGCACAGCTGTACATTCACCAGCCATAGACACAGACACACAAACACAGATATGCACTCACACACACAGACACTGAAATACATAGGCATTTAGTCACAGGAGGTTATACCCAGACCACCGCACACTCACACGCATACACAGTGATATCCAGACACAAACAGCCACACCCAGACCTTTGTGTACACCCACAAAGGCATACACAGATACATACACAGTTAGACTACTGTACACCCATACAGACATACACAGTCACAAGCATATACTCAGCCGCACTTACCAGGCATACAGAGTGGCACAGACACGCTGACCCACACAGCACAACTGTGCACACACACACATACAGAGGCCAACAGTCACATGCTGACATCAGACACACGAACAGTCACACCCTCCGACTCTTTCATTCAAGACTCGACTCATCCCTAACCTGACCCACTGCTTCCCTCTCTCCCGTCACACGCATGGACTCCTCTGGGGAGAGCTCGAATTCCACAGGAACGCCAGGCACAGGCTGCTGCTCAGCTAGGTCCCAGTGTGATGTGCAGACTCAGGGGCCCAGGGATCTCTTCTCCCCCACAGCCTTTCCCACACCTTCCTAGGCTGGAAAGACCGAGGCCTGGGGACCTGTGCTGAGGGGCAGCTGGGCCTGGGGACGCCAGTGCCTGCAGAGACTGGGACTGGGGACTGGCTCTCCAGGGCCCCACCCACCCTCAGGCCTCCCCTCCCAGGGCACAGTGAAGAGGGACATGAGGCTGGTGAAGCCTCCAGGGACTTGGGGGTGACGGCGGCTGGCCTGCAGTCTTGTGGTGGCTCTCAAATCCCCCAGGGGGCTGGGTGCAGGCCAGAGCTCTGTGGAACGGCAGGCATGAGGAGCCTGCCGGTGGGCCCAGTGCCAGGCCCTTCTCGGAGCAAATGCCACAGAGTCCGACCTCTGACTTCCCTTCCAAGTCGAAGTGAGGGCCAAGCTGCCTGGCAGGGTGGCGTGGGGGTCACTGCCTGGGGGCAGAAGCACCTTCCTGTCCTGGAGCCTCTGCTGGCCTCTGTTTTTCCAGGGGCTCACGACGGCGCAGAGCTTTGGGGGAAGCAGAGGTCTGGGGTGGTCAGCGCAGGACTGAGAGAGCCCGAGCAGAGAGAAGCGCCCCGTGTCCCTCAGTGAGCTGTGTCACTTGCTTCTTTCTTCACCTTTTCCCCGGCTAGGCCGGTGGACAACAGCCAAGGCCTGGAAGTCCAATCCCAGCAACTCTGGAGAAGTCTGGGGAGGGGTCTGGGGAGCCCTCCAGCAGTGGGGCCAAGGGCATCCCCTGGACATCCTGCAGTCAGCCCTGAACTCCCGAGACCCTTTCGACATTCACAATAAATAGAACCTGCTCTATATGGTCATCCCCCAGTGACATCCAGACTGACAGACCCCCAGCCCCATGCTCCTGAGGGCACGGCCGGGGAAGGGCTGTGGGAGATGCTACAGGACCTCACAGGTGAAAGCAACAGGATAAGATGGTGACCGGGTGACCGCATGACCGCGTGACCAAGTGACCTAGGCTGTGCTGGAGGTGAGGCCATTAATAGGTTCTTTCCCTCCACGGTCTCATTGTTCCCAGGCCTGGAGCGGCCTGTGAGTTGCTAATCACAGGCAGTTACCGCAGTGGCACATCATAAACAGTCTGTAAAAAGACCCAGGGATCTGAGTACTTGAGTACTAGCCACACAGAGCCAGTCAGCACCCCAACACACACACACACACACACACACACACACACACACACACACACACACACAGAGTCCCTGAACAACCAGCGTACACAGAGCAGATAGGGGTGGGTAAGGCCTAGTCTTTGTTTCAAAAACAGCATGGGTAGGAACAAAGGCAGGGCCCCACTGCCCCTGCCAGCAGTTTCCAAGCACTTCCCCACCCAGGTTCTTATGAATGTCCCACCAGCTGTCCTGGAAAGGAAGCCTGCGAGGGCCAGTGAATGAGTCCACGGTGTCCTGCAGCTGGCGTTCTCTTTCCGCAGTGAAGTCACCCAGACCATCTCGATCCTAGCCCATGGGCTCCCCAGGGGCCCTCCCTTCCTCCTGATGCCACCACCTGCAGCAGCCTCTCCTGTTCACCCCAGGCTGCTCTGGACAGTCAGATGAACACCTCTCAGCAAACCCGACACATTCATTCCTCGCCCTGCTCTGCCGAAGCCTGTGCTGCCCCTCCTGGGCTGATGCCTACCTCCTGCTGCCTCCATTCTCTAGGGCTGGTTTAGTGGGAGAATTCTCGGGCCTCTGAGCTCCTGAGGGCAGAAATCCTGGGGGCCAGCCTGGTGCGGAGTCTGTACTCAGACTTACTTGGGGTCACACTGATCTTTTGGAGGCATTGGCCACTCCAGCCTGAGCTGAGGTGTCCCTATGGGCTCCTGCCCTCCCAGTAGACAGTGTGGGAGAAGGAACCGAGCTACCAGCATCTCTGTTTGTCCCCTTCAGGCCCACCTGGCTCTCTGGGGCTGTCACAGAGGGTGCTGGTGTCTGTCTGGATGGGGCTGAAGTAGTCAGGGGGTGGTGGAGTGTGCTGGGGTCCCTTAGGCTGTGAGGGGACTTTTGGTCTCAGATCACAGAACCTGGGGAAAGAACTTGGGGTGGTTGTGCCCATTTTATGGCCTGGTGGCCAGAGGGCAGTGCTGTTCCATCAGCTTGGGCTGGAAGAGGGCCTCTTTGTCCTTGGCATGGGTCTCTCTGGCTCTGGAAGGGTCCGGATCTAACTCACCGGAAAGGTGAACCCCAGACTCCAGTGACCTGTAGGCTTGAAGGAGTGTGTGTGTATGTGTGTGGGGCGGGGAGGGGCTCAACAGCCCCTTCCATAAGAAGGCAGCCGAGAGTGGCTGCATGTGAACAGCAGGGTCTCAGGTCCCGCAGCTGGGTCCGACCATCTGTCTGTCTGTCTGTCTGCCTGTCTGTCTGCCTGCCTGTCTGCCTGTCTGTCTGTCTGTCTGTCCCATGCACGCCAACTCACTGGATGCTGGGGGATATGCTATGGAGGTGACAATGCTGCTTGTGGGTCTGTGAGTGGCTCCTGGCTTATGCTTGTCCCACCCCCTACCTCCACCTGTGATAGAAGTGAGGCTGAGGGGGCGCACAGGGTCCTTATAACTGGGAAAATGCAGGCTCAGACTGGCCCAAGGTTACCCAGAGCAGCCTGTCCACACACTTCAGACATCAGAACAAGTTCTCGCATTTCAAATCCTTGTAAGCAGCTGATCTGAAGGCTCCTGGGCCAGTCTCAAGGCCTTGACAGATCCTGAACTGTCCTGTCAGAGAAGCCCTGAGGGACATCCAGGCACTTGGTACTCCCAGGAGGGGATGCTGAGGCTGGAGGGAGGTGGCAGGAAGCGAAGCTTAGCTCTTGCATGGCTATAGAGGCCTTGCTTTGTGTTCAATCTGGACATGGCCCTCCTAGACACAGCACTGCAACCTGAACCTCCTAGTTCACCTAACTCAAGGCCCCAGAGTCAGGTCACTCCTCTGGCTCTCCCTCCTTGTCTCTGTCACCGTCACATCATTCTCCATCAGGTCTGAGACCCCATCCGGCACGCATGTCTCATGGGGTAGTTTCTCCAGGAGTAAATTCACCCTTGTAACACACTTAAGCACACTTAAAACATGAACCCCCCCCAAAAGTCCTTTGGTACCACCAACATTTGGGAATAACATGAAGCTTCCACAGGTGTGAGGCCTCTGTGTCCCATCACTGCTCTCTCCATGGCTATCCCGGGTGGAGCCAGGCCCTCTTCAGGCTCTGGGCCCTGAGCCTACTGCCCGCATCTCTCTGTCCCCCGACTTCTATCCATCCTTAGAAATGCGGTCCAATACCCCTCCCGAAGCCCCTGGGGCCTGGTCAGGGTCCTCCTGTGCCCTGGCAATGATTTCATCTTTCCTGGGACGTCCCAGAAGGTGGCAACATGCATGGTCTCCTGTACCCCCAGCCTCGTGTCCAGTGCCAAGGACACTTTCACACCTGTTGGTGCACGTGGGAGGGCCGGGAAGTCTGCAGGGCAGAGACTGTGTCCCAGGGGCTCTCCAGGACACTGGTGCTAGGGCTTTGCTGGTGCACACTCATGGGAAGGAGGCTGCCCTCTGCTGGCAGGCAGGAGCTGGCTTCTCACCGCTCTATACTGGGGGGCCCTCAGTTTCCCTCCTCATCTCAGCTACAGGACCCCACTCTGCAGGCCTCTGAGGAGCAGACGAATGACAGCATCGGGAGGGGCCAGACTAGCACGAGGCTCTGTGAGCCGACAGCAGGCCCGTTCGCCGTCAGGCAGGGATTCGTTATCTTTGCTCTTGTTTTCTTTCCAGTTAACGGCCGGCCCGGCCCGCCTGCATTATTGTTGGCACCGTGAGCCACGGGAGAGGGAGAAGGAATCTTTAAGGGAGACTCTCTGGGGGACACTAGTATTTTTAAAGGTTTTGTGGGTTATGAAGCAAATCTCTGTTCTCTGTATTATATATCTCAGCTGAGCCTGAAGAATGTTTGCAGAGTCTTTGGTGACACTGAAGCAGTAACCAGGCGAGAGAGAGAGACACACACAGAGACACAGAGACAGAGATAGAGACAGAGAGACAGAGAGTGAGAGTGAGTGAGCGAGAGACAGAGAGAGAGAAAGAGAGATTGATTTACAAAAATGTTTGTTCAGAGAGGCAGGGGACCAGCCACCTTCCCGAGCCATGGGGCCCCTAATCCTGCACTGGTCACGCCAGACCACCTGTCCTGGCCTCTGAAGAGCAGGGGTGGAGGACACGAGGTCTCCTGTCCCCGAAGCTGGGTGGGGGGGGGAGTGCAGTGTTCCCCACTCACTGAGTTTTCCAGCAGCAGCCGTGAGAGCCTCAGCCTAGTGGGAGAGCAGAATTATTCATGGAGCTGACCCAGGCCTCGGGAAAAATGCAGGGCTGCCTGGAGTTGAAAAGGTCAGTGTGAATCATGAAAACAGACTTTCTGGGGAGCCAGCCTGGCTTGAAAATACACGCAGTGCAGTGCAGTGGCGGCTTTGTGTGTTCTGGGGGGTGTACGCGCAGCTTGGGGCTGGAGACGGCCGCCAGCAGCCTGGTGCAGGCTGGAGGATTCATCATCATGGCAGGGGGGTGCTGGGGTGACTTCTGAGTGCACCCGTGTTGTCTCTCAGCCCGCTCCAGCCACGAGTTGGTGCAAGTGGGTCCTTGGCACTTCCACTGCTGGGAGGTGGCCAGCACTGCAGAGACCTAGGCTTGGACCCACAGTGGGCAAGGAGTGTGAGATGACTTTAGGCAACAGGGGCCTGTTCTTCTGTTTGTGCACTGTTCCCTGGAGACAAGGTGCAGAACCTGCTGGCACATCCAGGTGTTTAAGACATCAGGCTCTCAGACAGAACACTGGATCCTTGCCTACAAGATGGGGCCCTTTCTATTTGGAGTGGAGGCAGGGATTTGGAGGGAGCTATGGGCACACCCAGCAGCGCTCCGGGTCTACATCTAACTCTGTGCTCAGGGGTCAGTCCTGGGGTGCTCGGAGGTTCATGTGATGCCAGGCTGGAACTAGGGTGTGCTGCATGCAAGGCAACCATGTAGTAGTTCTCTGGCCCAGATCTTTTTCTGTAGAAGCTCCAATGAGTGTATGCTGGACAACGACGAGCAGGTGCAAGGCTCTGTGGGAACTGGAATGGACCATGGTCCTTCCTCCCACCTCCCTTTCGCAGCTGCTGCATGGACACTGAGTCTTCATGTAGCAAGTTGGGGTGAGACAGAGGAAACTCTGTCAGACAGACAGAAACTCCCCAGAAATGGGACTACTTCACCAAGATGACAGTCATGTGGAAGTCCTGCTGGGATGGGGATGAACCTGGGATGCCTTGTCCTTGCTATGCCCAGCATGCGGGGGAGTCACTATCTGGGGATATCTGTGAGGGACAGAGGGTGGTGGAGAGCTGAGGGAACCCCGGTGAGGAAGCATCTCAGCCTGCTTGGAAAGATGGGAAAACTAGGATTCCTCAAGACAAAGGTCTAGCTGTCCCAGTCCGTGGTGAGGGGTCCTGTCAGCCCTCTCTTCTGGCTTTGCAGCTTTAGATTTCAGGGCCACATAAACTAGGCTCTCGTAGCAAGTTTTAGTTAGCAGCAGAATTCACCAGACATGGCTTTCTGGAGAAGACTCATGGAGCTATGCAGATGTCTTATGTGAAGTAAGGAGGAGAAAAGTGGCCTCCTTAAGAGAGTTGGGGAGTGCTGCCCCTTCTCCATACCCTCGGCAACCCAGGAAAATGCTTCAGAGGATCAGGATTGACAAGGACCGATAAGAAGCACCCAGGTGGTGTGGACACTTGTATCCCACCACCCCAACCTGGGTTCCACTTGATCTACAATTGGACTACTCAGGTTGCCATAGAACCTAGACACTTTGTGTGTGTGTGTTGAGGGGGAGGGATCACATTCGGTGGTGCTCAGGGATCAGTCCTATTAGTGCTTGAGGAACCATATGGGATGCCTGGGGGACCATCTGGGATGCCTGGCATCAAACCTGGGTTGGTCATGTTCAAGGCAGTCTTATTATGTCCCCAGACACTGAGTTTTAAATCCACATTGCCAGGGCCTCCCCTGCCTGCCTACAGTAGAAATTTGAGTTCATTTAAACACAGATGCCTGTAAGAGGGGTGACTGAGGAAGCGCCATAGGAATTGGCATGGGAGAGGGTCTGAGTCGAGAGCCCCACTCCTAGTCTGACTTCCCTGGGCCTGAGCTCAGGTCAGAAGGGCAAAGGGCCTCTCACACATGAGGTGATCACACTAGGCTTACTCAGGATAAAGTCACAGCTTCCTAGTCGGCTGAGAAGTCAGAAGGCAGAGCCCAGAAAAGAGACTGAAAACTAAAAACTGGAAGCAACTGCCTTAGATGGAGCAGTGGCATTTGTGCCAACCCCCTGGGCAGAAGCAATACAGCACCCGAGCTGTGGTGTACATCTATTCTAGACCACTCAACAAAGAGGCTGTCAGATGGTAGGAGAGGCTGGGACGGGAGTTGGCCCCTTTGCTCTTAGCAGTCCCAACCTAACGACACAGGTTCTCATGCCCCCAGTAACATTTACCCAAGTTTCTGCTGCCTTTGATCCTATCCTATGACCCATAGCCAATGGGTGCCCAGATCTTTTGGAACTGAGTTGACCTGCAGGACATTACCTTCATTATTCTCCTGTGCTCCACCTTCCCCTCCATGCCCCTGTGCCCTGCCTCTAGGTGACAGTGGCAAGGGACAGGACATCAGAGCTTGTTTGTGGGGTAAGAACTACCCTCAAATTGTCTCCATAGAAGCAGCGCACACACTGGAAAAATAGTCAGAACCAAGATTTCAGAAGTCTGAATATTAAGCAAGGGGTTGCAGCAATCCAGGAACTTTTGTCCAAGAAAAACAGTAAGAATTGCAGTAAGAATTCAGTAAGTAAATTCAGTAAAAATTGCAAAATTTGTGGCATTTAAGGTACCCTATTCTCTCTACCAACACCCCAGCCCCCTTGGCAGTAGTTTTTAAAACCAACACCTACAACCACAGTCCAAGTCAGTAGTCTGGCAGCCCTTAAGATGCCATTCGGAGCCTTTTAAAGCCTCATTCCTCAAAATAAAACTTCATCCTCTGACCTGCTGGGCTTGGGGGCAGAGTCCACTCTTGAGGTTGTCTATACTTGCGGAAACTAGGAGTTAGCCTGGTGCTAATTGTTTCTTCCCCAGGAGTGTTTGCTGGAAAACAATGGGAGGCAATTGTTTGACATCAAAGCAACAGAAGGCTGTGGCTAACCGTTAGGGCAAACAATAGATCATTAGCTGACCACTAAACAAACTGAGAAGAGGTTTCTTTGGTCACAGCCTAAAGAGCACACAGAGAACTGGTTACTGGACTGGTGAGAATCATTAAGCACTGGAATAATACCACACAGCATCAATATTCCCGGGACAAAAGGAGATTCTGATTTCTGGAGTTGCTACACTACAGTATTTTAAATATCTGATTTTCAACAAAAATGTGTGACACATGCAAAGAAAGACGATGACCCATAATGAGAAAAAACAAAGCACTCAATAAAGTGTCCCTAAGGAAGTCCAGAGTATCACTTACTAGTGGACAAAGGCTTTAAGCAATCTTTACTGCTCTTGTTATTCTTGACTAGCTGACCCAGGCCATGCCTGGCCATACTGTTGGGGGCAGAGTCACACCCAGTCGTGTTCAAGAGTGAAAGAATACAGGGGATGGAACACGGGACATCACACCTGCAAGGTATATGTTCTATCAAATTATGCAGCTGGAAGTCACAGAGGAAACGACAAATTTGATGGAGTAGCTCAACAGCAGATCTGAGCAGGCAGAAGAAAGAAGCAACAGACTGGAAGGTAAGTCAAGTGATATGATTCACTTGAGGAACAGGGGAAAAAATGAAAAAAAAATGAAGCCACCTGGGATACCGTAATATCCCATATCACTTTATGCGGATAGGCCCAGAGGAGAGAAAGGAGAAAAGGAAGCAGAAACAATGTTGAAGACATAGTAGCTGACAACTTAGCAAATTTGACCCACATATCCAAAGAGCTTGATGAACTCTGTGTAAGATAGATGCTAAGAGATTTACACCTAAACATGTTATAATCAAAGAGGTGAGGTTGACTTAAAGACAGAAACTAAAAACTCATCAGGGAGAAAAGATTCGTTGTATTTCTAAAAAAAAAAAAGTGATAGCTAATTTCTCATCAGAAATCAGCAATTCCAGAACATTCAGGACATAGTCAATATTCTCAAAGGAAAATAAGATCAAAGAAGAGTTCCATATACAACAAAATGATCCTCCAAAACAAGGAGAAATGAACACATTCTTAGATAAACCAAAGCTAAGAGAAGTTGTTTCCTCTAGACTTTCTTGATACAAAACACTAAATGGAGTCTTTCATTTCATCTTTCAGGTAAAAATAAAAGACATGGAGAGTGAACTTGAATACACTAGAAGAAATAGAGCAATGGCAAAGGGATATGTGAATATAAAAGATAACTGTAGCACTGTCATCCTGTTGTTCATAGATTTACTCGAGCGGGCACCAGTAACATCTCCATTGTGAGACTTGTTACTGTTTTTGGCATATTGAATATGCCACGGGTAGCTTGCCAGGCTCTGCTGTGTGGGCAGGATACTCTCGGAAGCTTGCCGGGCTCTCCGAGAGGGATGGAGGAATCGAACCTGGGTCGGCCACGTGTAAGGCAAATGCCCTACCTGCTGTGCTATGAAAGATATTTTGCAACTTTGCTTTCCTACTATATTATTTAAAAGCAATGACATAAAGCAATAATAATAAATCTGTGTTGATTTTTTACAATATATAAGGGTATAATTTGTAAGATAATATAGCCCAAAGAATGGAGAATGCTATAGAAGAACAAAGTCACCTCTAGTATGATTAATTTAATATTGTTTCTATTTAAAAATAAATTGGGGTTTGCCAAGTGTTGCTCAGGGGGCCTGGGGGAGCCCTTCCCAATGATGCTTAGCTGACTGGGCCAGCGGGTCAATGCTAAGGATGAAGAATATGGCACTTTTTGTGCCCCGCACTTTCACCAGGGCCACCACTGGTGATGCTCAGGGATGGCACTTGGTGATGTTTAAGAGGCCATGGAGCACTAAGATCACATTCTAACTGCAGTCTTATTTCCCAACTCCTTAAACTGACACTAACCTGTCTAATTGTCAGCCATGAAGGTGATAATTATAATTTCCAGCCAATCACTAATAACTCTTAATGCAAGTAATCACTGATGGGGGTTGAGTGGCAGCTATCATTTCCTTGCCATTGGGAGACCTGGACAGCTACTTCTCAGCTTTGAGTCTCAGCCAGCTCATCAGTCAGATGGTGGTACCACACACGTCGGGGAAGAGGCCAGGCCCTCCTGGTGGCCTTACCATGCGCCCTGATCCTCAGCCTTTCTTAGCTGTGCATCTGGGCTGAGCGACATGGAGCCCAGAGCTCTACGTCTTCTGGTGGGAGCAGCAGTTTGGGTGGAGTTAAACCAGGAGGGGGCGCTGTCCTCACTCAGCACAGCACCCTGCATATGGCAGGTGTCCGAGAAGCTTGGGTGATGAACCCTAGGGCAGGGATGCCCCCTCATCATCTCTGGGTTCCTGGAAGGTGGGAAATTCCTGACACTGAATGGAAATGTGCTGTTCCCTCTGTTTTCCAGACTACAGATGCGGTGGAAGCTCGCTCCCTGGACCAGCGCTGGGCGCAGACACAGTCAGCCCTGGGCTCCATCTCACTCCCTGCTGGGCTGGGAGTGTGCAGCCAGCATGCTGCACTGGGGGCCTCTTAGCAGGAGAAGTCATAACCTCGCGCCCAGAGGGGGCAGACACGCGTTTTTCCCACATGACCACATCTTGCTGGGAATGAATTCCTGGCCCTGAAAGATATGTGGGATTCAAGGGTGACCAGAAGTGTTTAAACCCTCTTAAAGGGGCCACAACACCCTCCCATAACTCTGCATCACCCTTCCCTTCTCCATAGCTGACCTTTCTCCTTCTGCTTCCCACATGCACCCCCAGTCCTTGTTCCATTGTCCTTCTTGTCACTACTCTCCGAGAGTCTCCCCAAGGGCACCCAAACCCAAAGGCCCTGGCGTTACACAGCATGGGAAGGCTGATGTCGGAAGCAAACCCAGAAGAGGACAATATTTGAGGCCGGCCCAGGGCCAATGGGCAGAGATTGAGTCATCCTGCTGCCTGCTTCTTCCAGGCCCTTCCTGAGTCTTCCTCACTTAGTCCTCATAGCAGCCCTACAAGCTGACCCTCTGTTCTTTTATTATTATTATTAATTATTATTATTATTATTTTATTAATGAATCACCGTGAGGGTATAGTTACAGATTTACATATTTTCATGCTTGTGTTTCAGTCATACAATGCTCGAGTACCCATCCTCCACCAGTGCCCATTCATTCTCCTCCACTGATGACCCCAGCATCCCTCCCACCCCCCACCCCCCCACTCCGCCTCTGTGGCAGGGCATTCCCTTTTGTTCTCTCTCTCCTTTTGGGTGTTGTGGTTTGCAGTGGAGGTATTGGGTGGCCATTGTGTTCAATGCTTTCAGCACGCCTCTCCCATCCTGAGTGGGTCTTCCAACCACACTTTAGTTGATGTTCCCTTCTCTATCTGAGCTGCCTTTTCCCCCAGCATGTGAGGCTGGCTTCCAAGCCATGGAGCCAACCTTCTGGTACTTATTTCTACTATTCTTGGGTGTTAGTCTCCTACTCTGTTATTTTATATTCCACAGATGAGTGCAAATCTTCTATGTCTGTCTCTCTCTTTCTGACTCATTTCACTTAGCATGATACTTTCCATATTGATCCACTTACATGCAAAATTCATGACCTCATCTTTTCTGACAGCTGCATAGTATTTCATTGTGTTGATGTACCAAAGTTTCTTTAACCAGTCACCTGTTCTCGGGCACTCTGTTTTTTCCCAAATTCTGGCTATTGTAAACAGTGCTGAGATGAACATACAAGTGCAGATGTCATTTTGACTATACTTTTTTGCCTCTCCGGGATATAATGACCCTCTGTTCTTAAAAGGACAGTGAGGCCCAGAGAGCCTAAAAGTATGCACAAAACCCTGAAGGAGGGGTGGAGGTGGGCCAGGTGCTGAGGCAAAGGGCACACTCCTGGCAGGAGGCCCTGGGTCTCTCAAGGCAGGGCTGTGCCCAGGGAAGGCTTGGAAGGCAGCAGGGCCTTCAACTTTGCCTAATGGGTACTGGTTTCCAGTGTGGGCTTGAGTTTGGGGAAGACATTCAGCCTCGCGAGCATGTCAGCAGGAGCAGTGTGGGTGCAGATGCAGCCTGCACTCAGCTTGACCCTTTATCCACCTCCAGGGATGCTGGTGCTCTGGGAAGACCTCCCTGCTGCTTCTAAGCCTGGTTCATCTTTCCAGAAGATACACACCCAGGGACCCTGGAACAGCTCAGAAAGCAAATGTGTACATGTTGTCTTGCTTGGACTCTGGAGACTCCAATAACTCACCAAGGGGATTTCTTTCCAAGGAAGGAAGGAGCACCCCAGCTCTAGGGGGCCAGTGGAGAAGTCTGCACCTCTCAGAGAGGTCCTTGCTGCCCTCCAAGACTCCATGTCCCTGTAACTTGCCGGGGGTCTTGGGAACTTTGCGGATCTGTCTCCTCTTCTAATCTGGTGACCTGTGGGTGGTGAGTGGCGCTTTCTAGGTCTGTGGTAGCAAATGGGTTTAGATATATTCCGCATGGCTAAGGAAGACCTAGTTTTTGCCTTTGCTGGAACTTTTAAAGAGATGCCAGGTAAGTCACAAGCTGTCAGTGCTGGATGGAACACAACCATCACCTGGGCCAGCCCAATGGCTGCCATATGGGAAGAGGCCCAGAGTGCAGGGAAATCACAGGGTCATACGAGGATTCGGGATGCCCTCACCAGCCCTGCAGTGAAAAGAGTGAGGGAAGGAAACGAAGGAATGAGAAGGAATGAGTTGCTCCATCAGAAGATCCAATTCTAGGAACTCCCAAGGGAAATGGGGGTGTCCACAGTTGGAAACGCACTGCCAAGGCTTCTCTGGGTCTTTAGGAGCCACTTTGGGTGGAGCTTCTTGGTTGGGCACAGCTAACTCCCGTGCTCTGCTGGTAGTGGGCTGCTCAGCAGTGGACTGGACGAGAAGCCCCGCCCACAGGATGGAGCTGAGGTAAGTGAGATTAGGGTTGCAAAGCACTCTGATGACAGGTGGGCTTCGTATCTGGGCAGGTGTTCCCTAGAGGCTCCACCTCACGGAATCTATTTGCAAAGAGCTACTGTGGAAGGACGGCACTGAGCAACCATTGGCCAAGTGCTGGGGACAGAAACATGTGAGTCTGGAGGACCCTCCACCTCCACTTAGGGTGCCAGGAGCCTGGTTTCTCTAATCCTACTCTTTAGATCTTTGTACACTCCCATGCATGTAAACGCCCCCCCCCAAACACACTCACACCCATGTATACATGTCACATGCACATGCACACGCACATACACCTGCACACGTGTTCGCACACACATGTGTTCATGTTCATGCATACACGTGCAGTCACAACAGCAGGCACACAAATACACACTCTCATTCACACCTAACCAGGCTAGCTAGGCCAACTGTGTTGGTCTCTTAAATGCCCCAGGCCATCTTCTCTTTCCCAAGGTGACCTGGCCGCAAGTCCTTCTCATCCTCCATCTAGACGAACAGCTCCCAGCTGGATCCCGAGGATTTGGCTTCTGCCTGCAGTCTGAAAGAGTTTTGTGAAATGCAAATCACAGCCCGGGAGTGACAGCTAGCAGGCTGACTGCCTCTGAGCAGAGCAGAGTGGAAGGGCATGTGCTGACCATCTGTGGTTCCTCCATCCTGTGCAGTGGGCCCGTGGAACTGGTGGAGTGAAGGTGAGCTATAGAGTTGCCTGGGGGACAGCACGGGGCAGAGTGCCTGGCACTCTGTGCAGGGCTGAATCTGCAGCTGTCACTGCAGCCTTAGAGAGCAGTTCCAGAACTGTTCTGGGGTTCTCAGCCCCAGAACTGAGGATCTTGTCTATGCCTCAGTCCGGTCGCAAAGGCCAAGGAGACAGGAAGTGAGAGAAGAGCATGGGGGCAAGTCTACTTCAGAGATGAACAACGTAAGACTCAGATATTTTGTGACTGGTGACTTTCCACCGAGTAACCAGTGCAAGTAACCAGTAACTTAGAGCGAGTGGCTGCCTGCTTCCATGATGAGCCTAAGAAGGTGGGATGTTACTGAGCCCTGATTTGGCCGTCCTGTATGTCACCATGTGACAGGTGCCGGACACTGAGCCCTTTCACTTTCAATTTACTCAGTTGGTCCTGGACAGGGCCTGCTGGGGGAGGTGAGGGTCATCCCCTCCATTTTTCAGAAGCAGAGACCCTGAGTTTCGGTGTCATATTCAAGGCCACGTCAGTGGTGTTATAAATAGTCAGGCCGGGAGTCAAACCACATCCCCTGAGTCTAACCCTCTTCCCTTTGCTCAGACACCCCACAGCCCACTCCTTAGGCCTCCCTGAAGCAAGAAGGGGTCTGAAGCAGGAATCAGATGCGGTCCCCAGCTTCCCCCAGCTCTGGTTTGGAACAAAACTTGGCAGACCCACTGGGATTAATTAATTACAGGCCTATCTCCAGGGTGGCCCCGCCAGCTATCACGGCAGCCGCGTACCTGTTGATTGCATAATCCATAAATACATTTGACATCTTTAATTGGAATCAGGTCCCCCCCAGCCCTGCCCACAAGCCCACGAGTTGAGTTACGAGCTCCAAACTCTCTGTTGGCAGCCCCACGCTTCTGCCTGAACTGGGGCCCAAGGAGGAGGAATCAACTTGGGGCTCCATGACATTTCTCAGGGATTAGGAAGCAGAGACAAGCATCCTTGTTGGAGGGTAAGGAAGGGGAACTTTGTCAGGCTCCTTCCCCACCCGCTGTCTCCTCGCCTCAAACGCAGAAAGTCTGCCTGTCCTGCCCGGCCTCTAATGGAGCAGCCCCACGGGATGGGAGCTGGGGCTCCGGGCCTCCTGCTGGAGCCCACCCAGGCCGCCTGACCACCTCATCTCCCAAGATAGACCCGCTCCTCCCCAGTCCTCCACATTACTCAGACCCTGCAGCCACCCGCCTAGAAGGCCCGCTTGCCCAGACACTGTAGGGGCACCCAAACTAGAGTGTGGGTCCTGGAGCTGCCACCTTGTTGGTGACCGACCACACTGCTTGGGTTCCCCTGCCCACCCACTTCTCCAGCATGTCTGTTCCCAGCTTACTCCCTTCCTTGAGCCCAGTTCCTCCCTGGATCTCTGAGGGCTGCAGGCTGCAGGGATGGCTGGAGCTGGACCTGCTGGCCAAGGGGGCCCATTAGCACAGAGTGGAACATGTGGGCAGGAGGATGGCTAGGCACAGGCATGGGGGGCACTACCCCAATGTGGAGATAGAGAGGAAGAGGGAAGGGAGGTCCTCTGAGCTGGTCTTCCAGGACAGACCCTGCAGGACCCACTTCATCTTTCATACTCAGCTGGGACCCCGACTGAGAAGCTGTGTGACAGGGGCGTGAGAAGCTGGTGCACAGTGCTGTCTTGGGTCAGTGATGACTGGAGGGTCCGTCTCCAAGCCTTTCCCCGCCTGGGCTCACCAGTCCAAGGGCAGTGAAGGGAAGGCACATTGGGATAAAATGCAAAGGACTCTGGTCATCTCCAGTCTCATGCAGTGCCCCAGGGGCCCCCTGGGGTTCACTATTTGGGAGCTCAGCCTGGGCCAAAGAGCCCCTCATCCTGTTGAGACTCTGGCCTCCTTTCCCAGCACATCTCCCAACTCTGACTTGCTTTCCTCATTCTCCCTGGTGCCCCAGGGTTGACTGTGACCCCAGTCCCTGAGGGAGGTGAGAGCTGCAGAGCCCTCACCTTCCTCTGGTGTGGCAGCAGTCCCTGCAGTAGAGAGGCGACAAGGTTTGGAGGTGAAACTCCAGGCGCATCCTGTGCCCCAGCAGATGCCACCTGGGCCCACGCTTTACTTTGAGCCTCACTGTCCTCTTCTCCACCTGGCTGTCCCACATGGCAGAAATGACAGGGGCCAGAAGTGGGGCAGTGAACAAACTCACTCCAGGGAGCACCGTGAGAGGAGACAGGAAGAAGCATGTGTGGACCATTGGCTGCAAAATCACTTGTGTGGAGGCTGCCCTTTCCCGAGAGGGGGCCTCTGTTTTGCAGTCTGAAGGGAGCGTGAGAACAACTCTGGGCAGATCTGAGGAACAGTCTAGATCAGAGTCCCCAGTGTGGTGCAGGGGTGTGGCTGCATGTCTGCGGAATAGCCAGGAGAACAGGGAGGCTGAAGCTCAGAGAAAGAGGTGAGAGGAGTGGAGAGTGGTGGCTGAGCTCTTCAGGGGACCTCGGGCCTCTAGGAGGACATTGGCTTCTCCTCAGGGTGAGGGGAGTCATGCAGAGTGTAAAGCCAGTGACCAGGAGAGCTGCTGGCATTCTGGAAGCTTGTCTGCATGGAGGAGGGAGGCAGGCCAGGCCAGACTAGAAGCCAGGACAGGGCTCCTGCAGGGGCGGTGAGGGGTGCTGGGGGCCAGGAAAGTGGAGGAGGGACTGGGAGCAGCCCAAGTCCTGAGCTGTAGGTATGAGGGGCACCAAGGGAGCCCCTTCTGGAGAAGATGGTGGGGGAATGTGGAGGGGGTGACAGCTGTCTGGTGGGGTTGCTGAGCCTGAGAGAGGGCAGCAAGGAGGTGTGAGGTGACAAGTGAGACACAGTGAGGAAGAAGAAGAGGCTGGTGTGGGGAGCCGCAGCCCTGCAGGGCCATGAGCGAGAGGCCTGAGCTTCCAGTAGGAGCAGGGTGAGGGGGGTGCTCTGCCCTAGGGCAGACAGAGTCTAGCACCGGACTCCAGCCCCCAAAGTGTTGACTCTGAAGGACTTAAGCTGGGACACAGTGTCCAAGGTGGCCAACTCTCTCCTCATGGCCCAACCCCTGGTCTGGAGACTTCAGAGGAAAGTCCTGCTAGAAGCCAATGCAGCCCTAAAGACTCCGCGAGTGTCTCTGAGCTGCACCAGAAGAGGCGGGAGCTCGGGAGCAGGTCATTTCAGCTGCGTGCACTGTTTGCTCGGAGTGTGGGTGCAGCGAGCAGCTAACGATGCGAGTAAATCATGTCACCATCTTTGCGGCCGCAGAGACTAACAGCAGGCTGACCACAGTCGGAAGGGTGGCAGGAGCCTCTGAGTGCCTGTTAAGAGGCTTTACAGGCCACCCTTGAATGGGGCTCTTTCTCTGAGAGCCCACACCCGCCTGCCCAGTGGTGGAGTAGGGGGGGGGCTCTTGGGGCCACCTTCTGAGACAAGACCCAGAAGACAGGGGGCCTGTCTAGGCTGGCCCAGTGGGAGGTGGGAGAAGACCATCCTCCATGTCCTTTGCTCTGCCATTGGGTGGTGATGCTCCCACTGCCCAGATGCTGCCCAGCCCCGTAGTCCCCTATCCCCAAATCCAGGCCATTCAGCAAAGGCCCAGTATGGTGCTGCCCACTCAGAATTTAGAGGCTCGGTCCTCACTCTACAGAGTGACCCAAGGCTTTGCAAGAGGCCCACGCACAAGTGATGTGAGGCCTGTGGAGGGGCTGATGGATTCTGAAACATCTGTTCCCACGGCCCTGCTCGGATAAGATTTCCAGGGCAGGGTTCGCTCGTAAAGGAATTTCAGGCAGGGAAGCCACATGAGCAAAGGCCCAGATACTTGGGTGAATTCCACAGTCAGACCCTGGAAAAAACTTGATTCAGACTCCTTGATTCAGACCCCCAGCATCAAAAGTTCTTGGGATGCTACATCACAGCCAGATGGGACGTTCAGATCACAAGTGTTTAAGCTCTGAGCAGGACAGATGTAGCCCTCTGCCCCTCCCACCCCACCCCAGAGGGCTGGGCTCTCTGCCTGTCACCAACAGGTGACACCTTACAAGATGGGGGTGTGAGGTGGGGGAGGTGGAGGCGGGGTCCATCCTGCACAAGCATCGGCTCAACTTCCTTGTCCCCATCCATCAATCTCCAGACACTGACCAGGTGCGGCTGGTGGCCAGCTTTGGCCCTGTGAGCACTTCTGTCTTACCCCTTCCTCCCGGAAGCGCCCTGCTGCAGCCTCTGAGTGATTGATAGCAGTCCAGGAATTCCTGGGGAAGGTTCCGAATGGGGTTTCTGGTCAAAACCAGAGTTTCTCAACCAGTGGGCCCCAGGAGAATCCACATAGCCAGGATACTCCAAATTTCCAAATAGCCATGATTTCCATTTGTGGAATTAGTATAATTAGGGGGCCATGGCTCAAGACAAGGCGGGGGGGGGGGCAACTAGTAGGATGTGGGGAAGGGCCTGGTGAGGAAAAGGTTGAGAAACACTGCTGATCTCCCTTGACAAATTTTACTGCCCTATACCCAGTTTCCTCTTCTTTCCCACGCAGGTGATAATAGCAACACCAGTGAATGAGTATGATACACTGACAAAGAGCCTGGATGCAATTAAGAGCTTGGCAGCCACAGTCTCTCTAAGGAGGTACCATCACTCTCCTCTTCCATACCAGGAGATCAGACACAGAGAAGGGAAGTCACTGGTCCCGGATCCCCCATCAGAAAACAGTAGGGCTGGAGTATGGACCAAGGGAGGCTAATGATTGGGTAGATGAACAGAATAGCAATACAATTCTTTCCAGGGAGTAAGTGTGACTGATGTATTGTTTGAATCTGAATTTCTGAAGTCTGTTTCAGAGGTGTTGGGTAGTAAGTATAGGGGATTGAGCCCTGAGGCTGGGCAGTTAGGAATCGATTTCTATAGTTAGAGTAACATCCTCTTAATAGGTACAGACCCCATAACATGGTGGACTTCTTATAAGAAATGAATGTGCTTTATCTGACCTGAATCCCACAGGAAGAACATGTAGCACATAGTAGGCACTTTATGGCTGCTTCTGAGGAGGCAGAGCCCTCTCCCAGAGTCTTTTCTACAGGATGAAAACCCGCATGCGGGGCCTATCAGGGGTGGTGGGAACACATGTGCCCTTGTGCATTGGCACAGGTGCCTGGGGGGAGTGGCTGGGCACGAGAACCTCCTATGTCTGGTTTTATGGCAAGACTTTCACAGCTGCTGTGCAAAGACTCCTAAAGCCTTTCAATGCAGGAGCTTAAAAAAAACCCAACTCCAATATGTAGCTAAGATGTGGTTAATACATTCAGCATGCCTCCCTCTCCAGTTAATTAGAAACTTTATTACAGGAAAGTTGAAGTGGCTTTTCTTTCCAAGGGAAACGGACCAACTTCTGAGAGTGGGAAAGAGATGCCCGGAGCTGCCCCGTCATCATTTCCACCCTGCTCTCCTGTGGGCCTGCCGAAGCCCGTCCGCCCGCCTGCCCACCCCTTTGCCCCTGCAGTCCCATCCCTGATGTGCGTGTGGGGAGCAGGAGGCAGCAGGCGAGCCTGGAGGGGTGCTGAGCCTGGAGGGAAAGAGGCTGTGCCTGTCTCACAACCAGGAGCCGAGTTCCGATTCCTTCGCTCCTGCATGTGGCAGAATCCTAGAGGAGAGAGACGGCTCTGGACTTGGCTTCCCACCTGCTGCTGGGACTGAAAACGTGCCGGGGATGGGAGGGCCATGGGGGTGAGGGGGTGAACTCTGCAGCTTTGAGGGTCTTAAGGCGATAGGGGACACCCACAGGTCGGCACTTCTGGGAGCAATCGCCAGCAGGGGCTCCATATGTCCTGCAGAGCGAACAGCGGGTGGGGGCTAGCTGAGAGAGGACTCTGAGCAGGGACAGGGAGAGCATCTGGGGCCGCCACGCCCATCTAGCCAAGGAATCTGTCCCATCCTGTACAAACTCCCAGCTTAACATAACACAGGCCAGGGTGGGCCCAAGCACACGCTCCATCAGAAACGACGGCTGGCTGCCCTCTGACCTCGGCTCAGTAGCTACCTCCTGGCCGCAGCCTGAGGGAAAGAGGAGAGTCCACATCAAAAGGCTGGAGGGGCAGATTTATGGGTGTGCAGGGGCTTCTCCCAGGTGTCTCGGCACCGGCCCCTCCCCGCAGGAGCATCTGGAGAGGAGGGATGGCCTCGGGAAGGGAGGGGAGGAAGGGCCTTTCTGGGAATCTGTCCCTTGTCCAGAGTGTCCCGGAGACCATGGGGGGGCCTTGGCTCCGGTGGCCACCAGACTTGAGAGCTCGTCACTACCCGTGACTGGGTCTGACATAGGTCCTTCTGGCCAGATGCAAGGATGTGACTTTCCTGGGGCTCTGGGTGGGCACCTCATCTCAAGTGGCCTCTGGCTCCCTCAGAAGGGGCTGAGCATCCAGTTCTCACACCAGGTGTGGTCTCTCTCTTAGCTCCTCTTGAAGGCCTCCCATGACGGGGGCCCGGACCAGCCCCAGGCCACTTGCAGGCTGCCATGTGGGGTTTGCCTCCACATTGCTCTGCAGACCCATTCTGTGTAGGGCCCTTACACTGGCAAGGGCAGAAGTGAGGGCTGGAGTGTGGCTGCTCACTGGTCCCAAGGAGCTGAGTGCAGCACCCGGCCCACTCCTCCCTCTGCTCGGCCGCAGGCTGCTCCCATTCACTGATCTGGCTTCCAGAACCTTCTCCCTCCCTGCCCTGCCGGCCTTCACCCTCCCGGTGAGGCTGTGCACAGCCTAGCCCAGCCAGGAGGAGGAAATGTCCACATTACAAAAATCATACGAAAGAAATTATGGATGGAAAAATCATTACCTTATAAATCGGCCGAGCTGTTCAGAACTTGTAGGAAACAGGGCATATAAAATTCATATGGCACGTTGGGGCTTTGATAGCGCCTCATTACAGCCTTCAGACTCCAGTGAAAAATGTCCTCACCCAGAGAGGCCTAATTTTCCTTTATTAATGACATGGGGTGGGGCTGACACCATAAATCCCAGCTACCTGAGGGCACTGGGGCTACAGAGCCAGCTTCTGAATGACACAGTTCCCAGGCTTCACTCCCCGCCTGCCCCCCATGCACTGCTGAACCCAGAGTAAGTATAGCCTGAAGAGTTGGGGGCACCCCCCTACTGCCCCAGGCCCTTGGCCTTCAGATCCCCAAAATACAACATAGAGAGGGGGTGGACTGGGGACAAGCCTTTCTCTGATACTTTTCTGCCCTAATATGTACCATAAATTACCCCCTTCAATAGGCAAAGGGGGCTCAGAGGAGAAACTCACATACCCCCAGGTTTTAGATGTAGTTCCTCTAATGGAAATGGGGGACACATTGCTCAGAGTCCCTGTGTGACCAGGATCAGTTGGTGACTGGGGTTCAAGGTCAGCGTGGCCAGGGTCACAGCTCAGGTTAGGGCTGAGGTCAGAGTTCTCCTTATGATCAGGACCAAGTCTTTGCCTGGGATCTTTGCTCAAGGCCAAGGTCAGGACATAGACACTGATGGGAGTCAGGCCTTCCCCCACCAGGCAGGACTGGACACTATGGTCAATCGAGGCCCACAGGAGAGCCAAGTGTACAGAGTTATTGTGATGCTATTTGAGGGTTGTCAGCCAAGCCTGTCCCCTATGGGCAAACCTGGTTCCCTGTCTGTGGTTCTGCCTTGGTTAGGCCGCAGTGAGAATCTGGTATTACACCTTAGACATCTTCTAAGCTACACCCCACCTTCACTGCCATGCAGGTCCATCTACTGCCTTGTCCCAGAGACTCCTAAATAAATCTTGAAAGAGACCACATAGCCTCAAAAGTTTCTTGGACATCCTTTCCTGGCTGAGATCTCCGGAGAGAGAGAGTGCCCCAACAAAGCCCTGGCAGCTGCTCTCTCATCCCAAAGCGGCCACCATGCCTCTGTCCAGGCTGTCCACTTAAATATACCAGATTTTCTAGAGCGTGCGAACTCCAAGTTCTACAACACTTACATCCCAGTAGTAGTGCATCAGATTACATGAGATGTAACACCGAAGCTAAACAATCTCAACTAACAAAAACGTTAATGCAGAAGGCTTAACTTGCAACAACAGCTAAACAAACCCTCCGGCAAGGACTTAATCTCCCCATGGTGAGATACTGCAATTTTCACAAATTTTCTTTTATGAAAATATGTTTTTGAACATTCTGTTAACCACTTAGTGGTAACAAGCAATATAAAATAAATTACGGTGGGCCTGCTATAGGGGCAGGCTTGAAGGGTGGCTGGGAAAATGAAGACAATGGGAGGGAAGGTGACAGTGGTGGTGGGATTGGTGTTGGAATACCGAATGCCTGTAACAAATCTTTGTAAATCACGGTATTTAAATAAAGGGGAAGGGAATAAAAATTAAAATAAAAATATCTTCTAAGCTGCCTTCATCCCCACTTTTGTATGAGGAACCTAAAACCCTACATATATTCCCTTGCCTCAACAAACCCATCCCAGCCAGCATGATTTCCCACCAGTTCGAGAAGGGGGTACCTGGCACCTGTCACAGCTTGGCTTCTGGATCTAGCTATGCTAAACCATGTGCCCCTGGGAGAAGAGGTTGGGGGGACAGTCAGAAGTCCCAAGTCACCTCCAGAACGAGCATGGCTTCATACAATGTCCTGGGCTCCTCTTTCCCGTGGAGCCACACCTGGTGCCTGTCCCACCTGGATGAGGTGGTTACGGGTTGTCATGTTGTGTAACCTGAGCTCCCCAGATTAGTCCTGGGCTACAGATGAACCATCTAAGGAGCAGAGAAGTTGGGTGACCGTTAGGAACCAAAGCAGGACCCTCACATTCTACATGGAAGTCCCAACCCCAGTACCTCCAAATGTGACTACATTTGGAACTGGGTCCTTACAGGAGCTGCTCAGATGAGGTCTGCAGTGGCCCTAACTTGGGAGGCAGGTGAGAATAGGAGACCAGGAGGCAAAGCTCCATGGGGTACAAAGAGATTTGGCTCCAGAGAGTCAAGAGGGCAGCCGACAGCAAGTCAAGGGGAAGGGTCTGGGAGGAAGCCCACTGTGTGTGCGGCACCCCCATGCTGCTCGCAGGCCCTCAGCCTCCAGAACCATATGAAAAGAAACATCTGCGTCAAGTTCCAGGTCAGTGTGTGTGTTTTGGCAGTTCCAGCAGATAGAGGCAGAGGGATGGGGTGGTATGGAAGAGATAGCACTGAGTCTTCTAGCCCCTGTTCCGACCCCCCTTCTTCTTCATTTTTTTTTTTTGGTTTGGGAGCCACACCTGAGGGTGGTCAGGGGTTACTTTTGGCTCTGTGCTCAGGATTACTCCTGGCATGCTCAGGGGTCCATATGGGGTGCTGGGGATCGAACCCAGGTTGGTTGCATGCAAGGTAAATGCCTCCCAGCTGTACTATTGCTCCAGAATCCCCCTTATTTTTTAATTTTTATTTTATTATTTTTAATGCTTTTTGGGTCACACCCGGCAATGCACAGGGGTTACTCCTGGCTTTGCACTCCGGACTTATTCCTGGCAGTGTTTGGGGACCATATGGGATGCTGGGAATCAAACGCGGGTTGGCTGCGTGCAAGGCAAACACCCTACCTGCTGTATTATTGCTCCAGCACCCTGGGCTTTGCCCTTGCTACAGCTGCAGTCCGCATCCAGGTTACACCTCGAGCTTTCCGAAGCAGCTGCTGAAACTGGCCAGGCCGGCCCACAGACTCAGGGGAATTGAGAAACTGAGGTGTGTCCCACCCCAGATCAAATTTCCCTGACTTGGATCTTTGAGTTTCTTCCTTATACAGAGGAAAATCTATTTCCCACGCCCCCCCGCCCCCCAAGACAGGTGGCTGGACAGATCCTGGTGTCACAGGGCCTGGCCTCAGGCGTATGGCATCTGGCAGAGAACAGGTCCTCAAAGGGCACTGAGACACCTCCCAGGAGGGGTCCACACCCGGGGCACACAGAATCTGAGGACAGGGCCAGTGACGTGGCAATTCCTGCCAGGCAAGCGAGGAGCTGCTGCTGGTGAGGCCTTTGACAGAAATTGTCCACAGGGAAGACCCATCCCAAGCACATGCTTGGCCACAAGGTGGCCAGGGCACAGTGGGGCTCCCAAGAATCTAGGGGGCTCCAGGCAGAGGTCCAGCGTGGGGAAGGGAGAGGGGCTGGGACAGAGCTGCTTGCTGAGGCCCAAGAGGATCTCTGCCTCAGGGTGACACCATAAGGACTCTGAGGCCACTGACCTGTGTTGCTCTCGGAGATGAATCCCAGTGGCTGTGAATGAACTGCGTTTGTTCTCCCCCAGCTTGACTACTGCAGGATTCATTGCTCTCACGCCAGCCCTCTGAAAGGCACAGTTGTCCACAGGATCCCTGTGGCCCACCCGCCCTCTCTCCCTGGGGGAACCAGCACCGTCTCCAGGTACAGCCACTGCCGAACCCCAGCCATGAACCAGACTCTGTTCTGCTCCTTCCTTTTCTGCTGGAGGAGGCGGGTAACAAGGTCTTCCACCATTTCCCCAAAAGTCTTTGACTCAAATACTCTGAGCCACCCTAAGACCTGCCCCAGAGCTGAGGGACCCCAAGTGACCCCCTGATCACAACTGCATCAGGGCAGCTGAACTTTGGTTCTCTTTGCTGTTGGAAGTTCACTTCCGTGGCCTCCCCCAGGCAGCTGGAACCCAAGGCACAGGTGAGGGGGGCAGTGGGAAAGCCCCTCACACTATGTGCGTCTCTCGCAGAGAAAAGCCTTTTCTAATGATGTTGGCTCAGCAGTGCAGCCCCTGAGCAAACACCCTGAGTGGGGCGCTCGGCTTGTGCTGGGGCTCAGGGCCACTTTCTGGGAGGTGGTGGAGCTGGGGAATGTCAAGCTCTGGGGGCTGAGCAAACAGATTCTTGTGGAGTCCACATTCCTCTGCCTGCAGCCTAGGGCCCAGACCCACCCAGGCGCCCTGGAATTGTGTGGTGTGGCCTGCTTTGGGCAAAGGGGCAGGATCAATATTTGCTGGTGCCTATTGGGGCCACCTCCAGCAGCATCTGTGTTTGGACAGTGCTGTCTCACTGCTCTGCCTCTTCTTCCGATGCACCCAGTGGATTCGCCCCAGAATGTTGATCCCTGGGGCTGGAGTAAACTCTGGGGTCATTTCCTAGCATGTCTAGCCCCTAACTTTCCCATTGTCTCACAACCAGGAAGGCCAAGCAAGGAAGTGACTAAAAGGACATTGGGGAGCCACGCTCAGCACTTATTCACAGATTATGGTAGTTAACATATTCTCTTGGGGGGAATATCTTCGCTTCCTTTCCAACTTTACCATCTGATTCTCCATCCATCCATCCATCCATCCATCCTCTATCCATTCATTTTTCCATCCACTGACATTTTCAAAGATGCTAATTAGGTCTGGAAGTTGGTTTCATCAGTTGTCACCAGCCCTGCCCAGGCCCCTCTGCTTGGTTTGCTGAAACAGCTCCTCCCACCTTCCACCTTGAAATATATTCCCCAGGATGCAGCAAGAGTGAACTTTTTAAACCATGAAAATGATCTTGTCTCTCTGGAGCTCAACCTTGCTAGTAAGACTCAATCCAGCTCCACAGATGGCTTGCAGAGACCTTCCTAACTTCATTACTGCTTGCTTCCTTCCCCCAGTGGCCTCATTCAGACCTCCACGATAGTATGACCTAATGGTAATGAGAAGAATTTAGTCATCAGAAGATGTGACTGAGAGCTGTCACTTTTGAGCCTTGTCCTTTGGACAAGGGGCTTAGACATTGGAGCCTCTGTAAAATGGGGAGACTATCTTGGACATGAATCTAGGAAAAACGTATTGTCAAATCTCAACCTCCCGCATAGGGAATTCTCAGGATTAGTCACACTAGAACTGAGAGAGTCTGGGAAGGGGCCACACGCAGATGTCTAAATGCCTTGGGTGTCTGAGCGAAGATTTTCTCCCTTTGAGATCATGCAGTCACGACACAGCAAGAGCAGAAATGTGGAGCCCAGCCACTGAGATGCAAATGCCGTGCTCACTGCCTAGAATAAGTGAGGTCCTGTGTGCTTGGAGGCAGGGTATCCAGCTGTGTATGGGGGCTGCCACCATACTTAGTCAAGCCGAGCAGTATGCAAGTGGGCGCCTTATCCCAGCTGGAAGTCACAGCCTGACCTGCATTTGTAAGGGAGGTCCAGTGAAGCCCAGAATGGCAAATAATCCACTCACAGTCACAACTGGTTGGTAACAAGGTAAGGTTCTTAAATATTTTTTCCCTTCTGGTGTTGGACCACATTTGGTGGTGCTCAGGGCTTACTCCTGTCTCTGTGCTCAGGCATCACTCCTTGCAGTACTCAGGAAACCATACGCAGTGCTGGAGATTGCACCAGGACTGATTACAAGGCAGGTACCTTCACCTATGCTCTATCTCTCCAGCCCCCAGTGTCAGGCTCTGAGCTCTCCCCCCAAGCCCCCACTCCCACACCAACTCCTGCTGGGTTTCCTTTGTTTGGTATTTGATATTGGATTCATGTGCTTGATATTACACTAGTTTATCAGTACAGGTGCTGTGAGATGGAGGAGGAGCACAGTTTTTGGGGTGGCCAACCCCAGAGTCTGCAGCTTAGATCTCCTACCACATTTGATGCTTAATGGGGTGCTTGACACGTTGGCGCCTGCATCCTCCTTGGCCACAGTGGATCTTCTTGGAACAAGGGGATGGTGAACTGGAGGAGCTGAGGGCATCTCCTGCACAGGATGGGCACCACAGCGGCCTCAAGACTCATCCTGCCTGTGGGGTTCCGAGTCAGACTGTCTGCACTTTGTTTAAACATCTTCACTCAACATGCAACATTTCAAACCAAAGAAAAGGCAGAGAGAGGCTCTGACAAGTACCTATGCATTTACTACAGAGTTCTCCCTCCACATTTACTTCACATGTCTTTTGAAAGGAGAAAGAGGTGACCAACCCTCCAAACCTCCTGCCTCCTTGTCCCTCTGAAGGCCCCTACTTCTTCTATTTTTTTTTCTTTTTTGGTCACACCCGGTGATGCACAGGGGTTACTCCTGGCTCTGGCTCTGCACTCAGGAATTAACCCTGGTGGTGCTCAGGGGACCATATGGGATGCTGGGAATCGAACCTGGAATGGGCGCGTGCAAGGCAAATGCCCAACCCGCTGTGCTATTGCTCCAGCTCCCACGGCCCCCACTCCTAAGGTGGTGATGGCTCCTCTTTATCTATGTTTCAAGAGACCCATGTGTGTGCAGACAATGGTGATGATTGCTGCAATATTGTTCTGTGTCTGCCTAAGTTGCAGGTTTGCATCTACTGCTCTCTGATTGGCCTTTGGAATCTGACATCCTGAAGGTGGCCCTGGCAGAGACCTGAAGAGTTCCTCTGACCCTGGCCAAGGCCATTTTCATCCTGTCATTAAGGGGCAAGAGAGACGAGCAGCTGCTTACCCTGGAGGCTGGACCTGCAGCTTTCGGAGAGTGAGCTGGACTGAGAAAAGCACCTGATGCTCATCTGCCTGGGGATGTGGCCGAGGCTGTCCAATTGCTCCTCCCTCTCTGCTGGGGGAGACCCGCTGTGCCATGGTTCTGCTGAGCTTAGCTCTGGAGCAGGGCTTCCTGTCTGCCTCCCGGGGCGCATCGCACAGTTGGAGCTCAGAGAACAAGAGGAAAGAACCCAAGAGCCTGGTGGCAATGGACGTGTGGCCGAGTTGTCTGGGCTAGAGCGAGCCAGGCTTCAGAACCCCTCCCTGCACCACGGGGAGGCCGTCTGAGTGGGCGGGCTGGGACTGCGTCCTTGGTTCTGAGCCCAGCTGCGCTGCTGAGAGCTGGGCCCCCCCAACCCCCGCTGCCGCCCCCTCTTCCCCCCTCCCATCCGTGTGCGCACTGTCCTCACGCCGCCTCTCATTTTTCAAGAGCACGGTCTGGGATGAATTCTTTGCTCACCGCCTATGGTAAAGGAGATTTATGACCCCCGCAAACCCTTTTTATCCTCCTCCTTCCTTGAGACTTGGAGGGTTTTTATCTTGATAAATGGTGAGGCCTGGGCTCTGCAACAGAGGAGGGGGGGAGGGGAGCCATGGGCCAGGGAAGAAAAAGTCAGCAGACCCCAAGACGTCCTGTCTCTGATGTGCAGGCCGGGAGGCCCCTCCGCCTCCCCAAATAGATTTTGGTATTTGGGGAGGATTAGGGGTATATGAGGAGAAATTCTCACAACTTGCTAGGTTGCGGGGGTTCTGCCTCTGCGTCTGGATCCCTCATGCTCGAGGCCCGACCTCACATTCCCTCCTGTATGCAAGAGTCCATTTCGTAGACCACAAGAACTTTCCAGAAGTGGTGCCCCTGGCTTATCCCTGGGGGGGGGGTGTTGGTAGGTGCTCCCCAGTCAGGACTCACAGTGCTGGAGCAAGTCCTGGGAGGTTTCTCTGAGTGTGCTGCAGGCTGAGCAGACACCCTGTTCAGGCGTAAGCATTCGGTTCTTGGTCCCAGCTCTGGCTGTCCATGGCCTGGACCTGCCCGGTGACCTCTCCCTGCAGGCACAGGGCACAGGACCACGGGCCTCTCCTTATGGAGGCTACATCCTCTCTGCAGTTTGCCCTGAGGATCCCTCCACATTCCTCCTGACTTGACCACTATGCCTGACTGGCCACCTGCCCATCTCTTTTGGCCCAGGGGTGCTGAACCTGACCCTCCCCCCCACAGTGATGGGCTGGCAGAAGACCTCCAAGTAGCCGGGGTGGGAGTTCTCAGAGGCTCGATGTCCTGGCCATGGGCTGCACCCATTTCTCTCGTGGGGTGCTGCTACATACTCATTAGCCAGGAAACAGAAACCCCGTGCAGTCTGTGGGGCAGACCCTCGAGAGTTCACGTAACAGACCCGGTGGCTTGCATCATTGGGTGCCTCTGGGTCCGCAGAGCCAGAAGCCTCTGCAGGAGGCGCTTTCTGAAGCTCCTGGTGCAAATGCAGAGGCGGATCTCAACACAACTGCCCGAGAAGCCCTGATGCCCAGAGGTCTTCTATCTCTTGAACCAGGTAAAGAAAGTGCCACCACAGCCTCTTCCAGAAGCCTGTCCAGCAGCGAGGGCCAGACTGGGTCCTCCTGGAATGATCAAGCCTACAGATACCCCAGCAAAGGGGTGTAGCTGGCTCCCTGTTAGGGACTAGAGTGAGTATGAACAGAACTGGAGACTCCGGCCTGGACGGAGACTTCACTGCTCAGCAAACCATAGCAGCCGTCCCTCCTCCCACTGCAGGTGCCCCCCACCCCCACATCACCCGGGAAGCCTGGTACAGGAGTCCTTGCCGCCATAGGTTCTGGTGGCGTGCTGAACAGAGAGAGGCTTCTGCTGGGAGTTCTCCCGAGACCCAGGGTTGTCTGCTCCATGCTGGCACACTGCTTCCTGTGCACAGACCCCTGCTCCTTACAGTGTGTCCCTGAACCCCAGTGGAGCTCAGGCTGTGGCCACCAAGTACAGTAGGCTGCCCTGAGCTTGGAGAGCGTGGCCATCCTGCTCCTGAAGGGCAGGACACTGGCTGATCCAGTAACTGAAGGACGCTGCTGCCCCTCTAGCTTTCCTCTCCAGAGGATCTCCTTCAGGTTCCCCTCAGCGAAACCCCACTGAGCCACATGAGCAGGAGGCCTGGAACATGCTGTCCCTTCTTTGGTCTATTACCCAGCTCCTCGCACGGGGCTGGGCACTCAGAAAGATGCCCAAGGGCCTAGCCAGGAGCTCCCACTGTCTGGGAAAGGGTCACAGGCAGCAAATCTATTACCACAGGTTCCGTTGATGATGACCCCAGGGAGCATCTGGTCAGCTCCCCTGCAGTCCCTGGAGGAGAGGTGGCTCCATGAGGTTCTCTGACACCCACAGACCAGGCCCAGTGCCCTCCAACACGGTTCTGCTTTCATTCCTCCACGTCAACAGCTGTAGTTCTTATCCCGAGGGCAGTTTTCTGCCCCTCAAGAGATATTTGGCAAAATGTCTGGGATCATTTTTGGTTGTTCTAATGGGGGGTGCTATTGGCATGGATTGGGGAGAAGCCAGAGAGGCAGAAACACCCCACGGGACCTAAGATGTTCCCATAGTCAAGAACAAACCAGTCTGGGAGTGGGTGCACCACTCGGAGCCCTGTCTACACTGAGGGTCCTGTGACTTGCCTAAACCCTGGTGTTGGGGTGTCCGCAACCTGGGGTGCCTGAAGCAGGAGTGTTTGTTTCAGGACTGATGGGGCTTCTGTGGGGTCTACTACTGCCCCAGCCCCCACCCCCAACATTGGAACCTCCTTCTGGCCCATATGGCAGTGTCTGGGGATTCTCTTGGTGATGCGTGGGATGGGTCCCAGTGCTGGGGAGGGTCCTGCAGTCTGAGAGCCAGCTGCCCCCTTCACGAGGTTCAGGGCCCCACCTGGGGGCCCATAGGCCAGAGGTGCTGGTGCGGAGACCGCGCTGGCAGAAAAGAGCCCTGGGCCTGTATTGAAATCTTAGCCTTCCCACGCTGCTGTGTTCCTGGGGCAAATCAGCAAACTCTCTGAGCTTTAGTCTCCATCATCGACAAATGGGGATATGATCACCTGCCACATGGAGTCTCTGCAAAGGTGAAGAGAGCACTGGCTTGGGGAGTAGCTGGCACAGGGGATGCTCATCAAAGTCACCCACCTTTAAGTACTCACTCTCCTGCCCTCATTCCCACTCACTCTTCTGAAGTGACCACTTCAGTCTGGGCTTTTGCTTTAGCTGCCGCAGCAGGGGCTGAGTGAAGAACCTACCAAGGGTAAACCTCCCGTCCATGCCCTTCGGTCCCCACAGGCATCCTGAGAGGGGCACTGGTGCAGAAAACTACTCCCAGCGGAAGAGGCTGGTGGGCACCAGGTCTGGTATCTAACAGGGGAGCCGGGTCCTCGGAGCCAGGCTGCCTCCATCCACAGGAGCTGGCATTGTCTCCTTCCAGACAAGAAAGAGAGGCTCGGGGAGGGGAAGGAGTGGAGTGAGGCAATGGGTAGAGAAGGGGTCTGGGCATCTGCCCTCTGCTCACTCCCTGCCCTTAGTGTGGTGGGTGCCAAGGCCTGGCAGAGGTCCGCTCCTGAGGTGGCACCTGCCCAGTAGGGCATGAGCAGAGGAGGAATGTGTCCATGACATCACCCCTGGCCCCATCTCTCTTTAACAGCTGGGCAGACGTGGGCAAATCAGACACTTCAACACCCAATCGCCCTTGGCCCTGGGCAGCTTCATTAGGCTGGATGTGGGGCCTGGCCCTCTGCTGCTCACTAGCCTTTGAGTTGGGGGTACAGCAGACTGGGGTGCTCAGGAAGGCATCTGCATCCATTGGGAGACCTGTGCATACATGAAGGGGCTATTAGTGAATCTCAAAAGCCCAGGCTGACTACAGCACTGCAGCCAGCTAGACTTTATTCACAGGCCCTGTCCCAGCCAACCCATCCGTTCCCAGTGGGCACAAGATTCCCCCCTCCCCCCAATTCCCTGCACTCTGTGCCAGGCTGACTTCAGGCTGATGGAACTGGAGGTTGCAAGGAGGGGCCCAAGAACTAGGCGTGGGGCCCGGCCCTTTGCTCCTTCCCAGGAAGCACTCGACTATGAGGTCTAGACTGCCTCCTGCATCACACGCAGCCCCTTTTCTCCCTGTTCCTCTCCCCTGTCGTCTGTGTTTTCAGCACTGGGCTGGCAAGACTGGAATGGGAAACAGGCTTCTTCGTATGGGGGGTGGGGGGAGGGTTACTCAGGCAGCCAGGCCTGCTGCCTTGACTCACTTGCGTTCTCTCTAGAAAATGGTCTGGAGGCCGCATTCCCCAAAGAATGGATTTATAGAGACGGAACCTCCACTCGACACTGGCGTTCAGGGACTGCTGGACCCTCCTGACCAGGCCAACCCACGCATAAGGCAGAATCTCACTGCCCGTCTAACAAGAAGTGGGGTGTGAGACATGGGATGGCTCCCCTTTCTGAAAAATCATACCATTTCTCGGCATGGCAGTGTCCCGGGGACCGCAGCATTCCTGTGGCCATTCCGAGGCCAAGCCAAGTCGAGAGCGCTCAGTCCAGCCCTGCTTCCCGGCACCTCCGAGTCTCATGCCTTGGTCCCCAAGGAAGCGGTCTGGGCAGTTGGCCTCGAAAGGTCTTGTAGCCTGGCACAGGACACCTGCTACTTCCTTTGGGTGGTGGTAATAACCGTGGCCTCAGTGGTGCCCTACTCAGACATGCAGACTGCTGGGAGAGGCTGTGGTTTTGTGTGTGTGTGTGTGTGTGTGTGTGTGTGTGTTGGCGGGGGGGGGGGTGGGGGTAGCACATGTGAACCTCCAGTCCCCATCTCTTCCTGAGCCCTCAGTGGGTCTCTCTGTGCCTTGGTGCAGTGCGATGTCAGCAGTGGGGTCTGGACTGAAGAGGTCCTGTGTTCTTACAACTATACAACCTATACAACCGCTCATCCTGATCCTGGGGCAAGGGCTCTCTCCACAGGCCCCATGTGGGGGGACCTCAGCTGAGCACAGGTGTCTCCCCGTAACCCCACCTCCACCAGTGCCCATGGACTCTGTCCTTCAGAAGTCCCAGTCCATGGCACTTCTGCCCTTTCAGGACTGGCTAAGAACGTCATCGGTACAGAGAGAACATTTCTGTCTGAGGCAAAGGGGAGAGTCCTGCCTGCCTGTTCCCCAAAGAGAGAGGCTGGAGGCAGCCAGAGGGACACTGGCTCCGTCTCCCTGAGACTTCTGAACCCACCGGGGAGTGGCCCCACCACTCAGCCCTCCCTGTGTGCCAAGCCCTTGTCCGCAGCATGGACCTCTCCAATCCGTCCTAGTTCCGGAGAGTGCTGGCAAATCCCCCAGGCACGTGATGGGATGAGGGTGAAGGATAAGCCAGGAGGCCCCTTGGCTCAGTGCCTCCTGTGTTTTCAAACTTGGCTGTGCCTGTGATGCAATTCAGTGGTTGAGCTCTCCTCACGCACCCCCCCCCCCCGCCCCCGTCCCTGCCCCGACCCCTCTCCACTCCACTCTTCCCATCCAAGCCTGTTATTCCCTGACTTTCTAACAAGCGGCCAAATGAAGGCAGGCTGAAAGGCCTGGAGGCCTCTGCATCCACAAAGGGGCTATTAGTGGATCTCAAAAGCCCAGGTTGACTACAGCGCTGCATCCAGCTAGACTCCACTTGCAGGCCCTGTCATAGCCAATCCACTCGTTCCCAGCGGGCACAAGATTTCCCCCCTCTCCCCAAACCCCTGCGCTCCGTACCAGGCTGACTTCAGAGCCACCTGCGTGTCTCCTGAAAGGAAGTGAAATGTGGAATGACGCCTACATGGAGTGAGCTGTGGAGCTTCTCTGGGTGGCGAACCCAGATGCTCGGCAATCACTCCTGGCTACAGTCACACATGTGCTTACAAATGGGAACACACGGGCTGGAGTGCAAGGCAAGGGGGAAGTGTCAGGCCTCTTCTGGCTCACACAGGCATTCAAGCTTCTGGATCTTCATCTCCTGCTATCCCCAAGTGGGGTGGAAGGGATGGTGTGGCACAGGGCTGGGACAGTCGGGGCGTCTGGTGTTGGGGAGGGAGTAATACAGCCTCAAGAAGGGAAGGCTGAGCCCAGTGCTTCCCTGCTGGGTGACCTGGGTTAAGTTCGTCAGCGGGTCTAAGCTTCAGAAGGAACGGTGGGAGGATTAAATAAGATAATGTTTGTAAAGAGCTGAGAATTACAGACTCTGGCTTCCTTCCATCTTTCTGGAAGGAAAGAGGGAAGGACAGAGGGAGTGAAGAAAGAAACTGGGGGTCTGGTCCAAGGACAGGCAGCCTTGCCCGTGGACATGAGAAGTGTAAAATTGTGTTGCTGCAGGCTCCAGAATAGCTTTCCTCTGACATTTGGGCTTTTAATGGATTCCAGAAACCTTACAATTTCTCTACAGTCAGAACAGGATGTTTAACTTTCGCCCTTCATGAAAAAAATAAAAAAACAACAAAAAAACGATGCACTCACTAATCTCTTTATTCACTGGAAGAATGTGGGAAACGAGAAAGGGGCTGAAAAAGCAAAAGCAAATGCAAAAATGTTCTGCTTTTAGATTGGAGCAACCAATAAGAGTGTTGCAAAATGTGGCTGAAATCAATAATGCAGCTTTGGAAGGTGAGCCATTGAAAGGGTTGCTTTATCAGGGAAGAGGTCGCTGGAGGCTGTATGTCCACCCATCTGTTCATCTGTGGGGTTTGGCCATCCTTGAGCACCTCCAGGGCAGGAAGAGAAAATGCCCTTATCAGAGGGAGGAGGAAGCGGAACAGGAGTACAAGGCAAACCCCATCTCCTGCTCTCCTCCTGACTACTGCCTGGTATGAAGGGTCTGTTTTCTAGAAAACAGAGGAGAAACCATGGACATTGGGTATCTGGAGAGCTAGACTATGTTCGAGTTTAAAACAACACAAATTCCTGCACTGGAGTCTTGATGATGAAGGTAAGGTCTGTGGATTGTGTACAACACTACTTATAGTCTAACAGTCTAACTGTAGCACTATAGCATTGTAGCACTGTTGTCCTGTTGTTCATCAATTTGCTTGAGCAGGCACCAGTAATGTCTCCATTGTGAGACTTGTTGTTACTGTTTTTGGCATATCAAATATGCCACAGCTAGCTTGCCAGGCTCTGCCGAACAGTTTAACAGTACCTTGTGGTGTTCAGTAAATACACAGGAAGGAAGGAAGGCAGGAAGGAAGGCAGGAAGGAAGGCAGGAAGGAAGGAAGGCAGGAAGGCAGGAAGGAAGGAAGGAAGGAAGGAAGGAAGGAAGGAAGGAAGGAAGGAAGGAAGGAAGGAAGGAAGGAAGGGAGGAAGGAAGGAAGGAAGGAAGGAAAGAAGGAACACTAATGGATGGACATGACTTTATAAGCTCAAAAGCAGTCCCCAATGGGGAGCATCTCCCTGCTTGGCTGCAGTCAGCCTGGAAACAGATGAGGATGTTGAGCTGTGGGGCCTTATCTCTCCGCTTGGCAGCTGGCCTCAGTCACTGTGTTCCAGCAGAGATTCCCCTCCTGGCTTGCGGGTAACTCTGAGACTCTGCATCGCAACCATCCCCTCTCCTGGACTTTGCTCTGGACACTGCCCACGAGCACTGGCAGAAGCCAGAGAGAGGTGAGAGGTGCGAGGTGAGAGGTCTTCTGCATTCCGTCCCCTTTTCCTCCTTTTTCCTACCACCAAGTGAGCAAGGTTTATACCTTCTCTCAGCTCTTCCAATGAGCTCCACATCATGGAACTGTCTTGCAAAGTGTGTCTCTCTCCCATCTGCAGGCAGGGGCCTGCCTTATACATATTTATGTCTTGGGTGTCTAGAACTCACTGGGCTCTCACTAGGGTTTACTATGGGAGTGGGAAACTGTCGCTACGGTAAGCAGGAGAAAGGAAAGGAAAATCCTTTAGACTTCTTGAACATAAAACACATCCAAATCTTCCCTGATTTTGAGGCCTTGGTCTGCCATGTGCTGCAAGGTAAATTCGTCATGACCACCAGGACAGCTGCCAAAACAGGTCAGCTCCTCTGCTTAGGAGATGTCAGCACTGTGGTCCCCACGGCAGTGCAGCTGCCAGGGAGCATCCTGGTCTCCGTCCTGGAGGCCCACCACTTCCGAGGCTCAGAGATCCGGCAAGGGGAGGCAAGGACCATTTTGCCAAGTCTCAGGGCTGTAGACTTGACCAATTCTTGGCTAAGGCTGCTTCCTCTTTGTCAACGGAGAAGGCAGGGGAGGGCAGGAAAAGAAGGTTTGGAGAACATTTCTGAGGCTCAAAGGCCATCAGATATCGCTCAAAATCACTTTGCCTTTGAATCAGAAACACATGGCACGCATTCCCTCCCAGTCACACACGGTTTGAGAAATCAAGGCAAATCGCAACCAAAGTGCACTCTGGAGCAATGGTGGTGACCAGGGCTGGGTCCAGGGTCTGATCGAGGGAAGGAGGGTGGGGTGTGTTTCTCTGCACCCTAACCACCAGATAAGAACCCTTCAACAAGGAATGGAAGCCTGGTGTCTCAGTCGGGGTCCAATCAGAAGATAGACCATACAGAGATGCAATGTCCGTGGCCAATTCTTCAGTTGAAATTCAGTGCTCAAAGTGACAAACTTTGGGAGGCAGTTAGGCTATGAGGGTGGGGCCCTCATGGATGGGATTCATGCTCTAATCAATAGGAGCTTCTTTTGGCAGACAGACACCTTGAATTGACAGCACAAAGAACCAGAAAGCGAGTTCCCCAGGAGGACAGATGGCCAGAGCTTTGATCTTGGACTTGACAACCTTGAGAATGGAGGGAAATGAATGTCTGAGCTTTCAAGCCACCGTGTCTTTGGTTAGACATAGCAGCCCATGTGGGCTAAGACAGGAAGCACCCAGTAATGTGACAGCTGGTCACAATCTGTAGGTTCCCTCCCCCCAACAACCCGGGCTCCAGCAATGATACCTGCAGAACCACTGACTCCCGCAAAACCCTTCTAAGAGCAGCAGCAAGCCCATGAGTTCATCTACCGGCCTGTCTTCCTAAGAACAAACCCTTCCCACCAGGACTCCCGCCATGTCCCCATGTCTGTCCCTCCATGGTGGCCCTCCCCCTACATTAGAGTCTCTCCTCTAGCCAGGCCCTGCCAATAGGAGGGAACCTACATCCTGGGCATCCCCATCCTCACCCTTAAGTGGCCTCTGAGACTGGAGGAAGGAGAAACCTCTTAGTTCCTGCCATTCAGCAGCTGGTGAGGGTGTGAGGGAGACAGATGGGTGAGGAAACACACACACAGAGGTGGGAGGCAGCACCATCACAGAGCACAGGATCCCTCCCAGTAACCACTGGCACAACCATCTCCTAGTTCCAATCTGGGTTTCTGCAGGATGCCAAGTGTGAGACTTGGGCGACTGCTTTATACAAACAAGTCCATGAGGAAGGCACCAGCAGGCAGGGGCTGAGCGTTCAAGGGGCTGAAGCCAGTGAGGTGGGTAAGGGCAGGGGGTGAACTGGACTCAGGGAGCCCCGCCTCCCTCCCCCTGCACACCTGCCATCAGGGGCCCTCTCCCTGCCTCTCCTCTGCCTGCTCTTCCTGCTCTAACTGGGACCAGACCTGGGTGAGGGTTTGAAATCTGATAAGGGCAAGCCTGTTCAGAGTCAGCAAGGAAAAAATATTCGCTTCCAAGGAAGAAAGGTTGCCCCCACCCCCATCACTAACATGGGCTGAGAGAGGGACCCGAAGCCTGAATGAACCGACCAGCCTCCGTAGTGGATCGGGGCTTTGCCCCAAATCTTGTGACTCGGGCCCCTGGGGTCAGGGGGACCTGAGAACTGAGCAGGTCAGGGAAGACGCATTAAGGGGGGCTCAAGGTCCCCAGGGGCTGGAGCAAGTTCATATTTGCAGTCCCAGTCCCCTACCTCTTGTTCCCAGGCCCTTTCTTTACTGGCCCAGGATCTGTTCCTAGGGGGTCGCCAGTTTTCAGCAACTGAAAGTCCTGGCTTTTGGGACAAGTGCGAAACAGACTCAGCCAGACCAGGGCATGCCTGAGGATGGTGTGGGACAGAACCCCTATGCTCCTCTGCCCTGCACCCAGGGTACATGGGGCGCAAGTCATCTGGCACCTGTGTTGTGACGATGATTGGGTCTGATCACCAGCCCACTGGGACAGGCCAGGCGGGGGGGTGGGGGTGTTCAGGGGCTCCTCATCCCTGCGGCCCTCTGAGGCACTACTTGAGGTGTCTGAGGCTGTGATCTGCAGGTCAAGCTCGTCCTGACTCATCCTGGCACACAGCCAGCAGCCCCCAACTTCAGTGGAGTGACCAGGTCTGAGAGCTGAGAACTGTCGGGTTCGGGGTTGGGGGCGAGGAAGGCCACTGGGGGAGGAGGGGAAGCAGAACAGCTGTGGAATATGTGAGCAAGGCAGATGCTGATGAGAACAAAGAAGCCCAGGGGGCTGGAAGTGACCATGGCACTGAACGACTTGACTTCTGTCATTCTATGCAAACTTGGGGAATTCTACGCAAATTCTCAGGAAGAGATGGAGGGGGTCAGGGAGAGCTGCCAGAGAGCTGGCACCTGACTGGGCTGTACCAGGGTGCCCGTTTCTGGGGCACCTGGGCACTAGGACCAGAACCACCTTGGGCAAGGTAGATGAAACGGTGTGTGTGTGTGTGTGTGTGTGTGTGTGTGTGTGTGTGTGTGTGTGTGTGTGTGTGTTAGGAAATGCTAGGCTCTGGAATTCAGGCCTCTTCAGATCAGGAAGCCTCTGCCCTCTTCTCCAGAACCCCAGCTGCACCCAACCAAGAAGGTCCCCTAGCCCAGCAGGATCCCCCAAATCCAGCAAGGCTGGGGCGGGTCCTGGGGGTAAGTGAAGACTGTCCCCGCCTGACAGCGCTGATGATGGCTTCCTGTCTCAGTTCTGCTTGCTCACGAGACTCACACTATGCTGGGCCCCAGCCACCTACAGGGTCCCTCCTCAGCCTCCTTCCTGTGCCTGCCTGCTGATGCCCACCTTTGGGTAGCCACAAAGCTGGGCCCTGGAAGCTAGTCGAGGTTCAATCACACGTGGTCCCTGCTCACAGGAACTCAGTCTTGTGGGGTAGGGAGACACAGAAACACCAGGATCAGGGATTAGTGTCACCACAGGATTCAGCTGGGAACAGAGAGGCTTGTTGGCCAGAGGCACCAGAAAGGAAGTTTGGAGGTGACAGCCAAGCCCAGGCCCTGAGACCCAGCACACTCAGCTTCATGCAGACGCTGCTGGGGACCGTCCTGAGTCGGGAACAGTGCAGGCTAGGGTCACTGGGATGCCAGAACTTGGTGTGAGGAAGCCAGCATGGCCAAAACAGGAGGAACAAGGGGCAGAGAAAGGGAGCCCCCAGTCTCGGGGTCAACACACTAAGCTGGTCTCTAGCTTCAAAGAACCAAATCTTGGGGAACTTTGAAAGATGAGGATACATTTGTGACCCCACCCCCACCCCCACCCCACCCTCAATCACTTCTGATAAATGATGCTACCCAGGCAGGTGGTATGAAAACAGGGATTTCTGGAAACTTTCCTGGGAGCACTCTGCCAGCCCTATTAGAAACTTCAAACATATGCCGGCTTCTGAGCCAGCACCAGCCCCTCTGCAGCCCGCTAAGGGAACTTGTGGGGAGGAGGCTACACTGAGCTGAAGGGCTGTGCGGGGCAGCACCGCTGATGATATGAGACCTGATCCATTAGTCAGGAGCGGAGATGGAATGGTGAAAGGCCCAGTCTTCTGGGAGGAAGGCGCTACAGCTCCCAGGACACCGTCTGGAGCGTGTGTAAAGCGAGGCTGGCGTGGAGCACCAGGGACCATGTCCTGGCCACCAATAGAGAGCAGAGTCCCCGTTGCCACCTAGCTGAGCCACGACACGGGATCTGCCACTTCATGCTACTGA